>NW_011889009.1:1279616-1300702 GCF_000151845.1 Pteropus vampyrus
GCTGCTGGCTGCAGCTGGCAAGGTCTCGTCCCCGTGTCTCATTCTAGGACGCGCTCTTATTGTGGTGGCAAGTGGGCACACTGGAAGCCACTGCTCGGTCACGTCTGCTCATATCCCATCGGCCGTAGCAAATCGTATGGCCAAGCCCAACATCAGAGGGGCAGGGAGGCACACCCGCAGCACAGACTCACAGGGCAGAGGGCATGGACGTGCAATTCCATTGCAGGAAGGGAGGGAGGACTCGGGGACAACAGCCCAATCTGCCACGTCGGCAGCAAACGGTATGACATCGGCCTGTCTACTGTCTTCCCTCTAGATTCTTAGCGCCTTCAGCGCAGGACTCTGGCCATCCTGCTTACCCTCAGGTCCCCCGTTGACCACAGTGCCTGCTCGGTGTGTCGTGATGACCCGTTAAAAGTTACTGCATGAAAAACTGGGCGAAGGGGCACCAGCGCCAAGGAGGAAGCGTCTCAGGAAAGCAGCGTGATCGATGCCTGGAAGACGCTGAGACTAGAAGGTGCTCTTTACATCAAATAGCTGGAAGGTCACGGCCAACTGCAGAAAGTCATTTCTAGACCTTCGGGTGGGGAGGAGGCAGAGCTCAGGCGGTGGGACAAGCAGTGGGGGCGGAGGCAGGTGTAGCTGGTGAGCGCGGAGCACTATCTGGCTCCTGGTGGAAACGTGAGGGGTGGGTGTCAGCAGCGTAGGGGTGAGGGAGGGTTTTTAAAGATGGGAGCGATCCAGACAAGTTCACAGCTGAGGGAAGGGGCCAGCAGGCAGCCAGCCACTGAACGCCGTCGCGAGAGGGCCAGTGACTGAGGGAGGGGCCTCTAGGGAGAGGGGCGGGGATGAGGCGCAGGGGCCGTGTGTTTGGGGTGTCGTCCTGTTTGGCTGTTCGGTGCCCGCCCTCCCGTGCTGGAGACGTTTCCTGCGTGTGGCCTTGGGGGGAGGCGGCGCCCTGCCTCCGGCTGCAGAAGCTGAGGGCCGCCACTGTCCTCCTCGCTTCCTCTGCCAGCCCACACTGGCCTGAGAACCGGGCTCGGCCGGCCAGATGTCCTACCGCACCGACCGCTGAGGCAGGAACCCACACTAGGTGGTCCGTTGGGCTCCCCCGTGGCGGTGATGGCTCCGTCCTGCCAGAACCTCCCGTGCTCCCTCTCTCAGTCCTCGGGGACCACCCTAATTTCGAGCTCCCGCTCGGCTCCCTGAGTCCTCAACCTCTTTCCAGCGAACCGTGTCGCCTCTCCGTTCGTCTTCGTTACCGTCGTCTCGTTTTCGCTTGAGCTAGTACCCGCTTCTCTTACCTGCGCCCTGGCTCTTCCTAGCAGAAGGATGAGGATGGACTCATCCTGGGACAGGCAGGGAGTGTCCTGTGCACCGCGGAGCCTGGCTGGTGAGGAACAGGGTCGGGAAGCCAGGGGGCTGGCGCCAGGGTCTAACCGGCCGTCCTGGTCCCCCTTGGCCACATGGAGCTGAACAGATTGGTCACACCCCAGAGGAAAGTATGACCGGTGTTTTCCAAACCTCAGCCTTTTATATGCCACCTCCCAACGTCCGCCCTGTCCACACAGCACCTTATGTATAAGAGCACCATTATGCGCCAGCACATAATAGTTTCTTTAAATTGATTGGATTTAAAAAACACATTGATTTAAAAATTATGATTTCAGGCAACTAGCGCTTTATTAGAAACGGATACAATAAAACAGAATAATGTTGTTAAATTCCAGATGGCCATCACTGCACGATCAAGATTCTCATTTCGAGTTCTCTGTATCGGAGAGGGAGGTTAGCAAGTGTCACAGCTGATAAAGACATATTAGTGCCCAACCGAGACTTTATTCCTGAGTTAATCAAAAGCACTGAACCAAGAGGGAGTGACTTTCTCCCTCGGTGATTTAATGTCATTCGAGGTTGAGCCAGCTTCCCCTTAAAGCTCGTCGCTCAGCCTCTCCGGGGAGCAGCAGTACGGGACAGTGCGTGACGAGTACCCAAGGGGACACGGGAGCATCTGTGCGATTGGAATGATCAGGAGGCCTCGTGGGGGGCAGGTGGAGCCGGAGCCATGAGAGGGAGAGGCGGGCACAGGTCGTGTCCGGCAGGAACCGTGAACATACGGGGTAGAAGTTGATGGTAGGGACGGAGACAGACCAGCCTGGCAGGGGGCAGAGTGTGTAGGACGCGAACTCATGGGGGATGTGGGGTGACCCGTCCCCCGCCCCCCACTCCAGCCTTCGTGGGCAGGATCTTTGACTTTGCCAACTCCTCTTGTGACCTGTATCTTTATCCTGTCCCAACCCCCAGGACCAGGGGTGAATTCTCACGCAGTGGCCACTGGTTCACAGTGACTGGGTCTGGGACTCAATGGGTCTGGGTGACCTGCTGGGCACTGCATTGGCTTCCATGCCAGTGCTCGGCTGTCTCCACCGACGGGGTCAGCGCAGCAGGTCCCAAACCGCTGGGCGTCAGACTGCATGTCCAATGTGTGCTGTCACTTAAAAATCGCTCAAGAGTGAAAGCAACTCGCTTTTGAAAGGTGTAAGTTGACTTTAAAAAGACATTTCGTATCACTGTCCTAACTGTAAAACCAGCCTCAATTGCTATAAACATGACAGACCATGTTAAAATAAATGTTATTATGAAATAAATGTTATAATATCGTAACCGCTAAACAACGCTTCCCAAGGACCCCGTGAACTCCCTGGAGACGCGCTGGTCCCACTGCAGGAGGGCGCTGGGCTAGAGAAGGACACGGAGCCACTTGTGCTGGAGACGGGGAGAGTCTTAGGAACCTCAGGGCCAGCAGGGGCCTTAGTGAGGACGCGGCAGTGGTCTGCAAGTTCTCCCCTCGATGACGCCCCAACAGCACCCCTTCGTCACCCCTCCCACCTCATTGTTCTTTGGCTAGAAGTGACACATCGAGCAGCCAAGAGCAGCTTCAGTCTGGCTGAACACTTTCATGGACTCTGCCTTGTTTTCCTGGAAAACCAGGTCTACCCAGAAAGAAGCCCAGTCTGGAAACTTCTTCTCGAGTCCCCTCCTCATGCTTGCCCTGTGCTGGCTCCTTCCAGAGAAGCAGGGCGCGTGTCCCCCTCCAGCCCCATCTGCGGTCATGGGGGAGGCAGAAGCATGTCAAAGGCCAAGCGGTTGGGTGAGCTGTGGAGACTACTCCACTTTGTGACACCAGTGCACCCCAACGTGGGATTGCACCCCAGACCTCGTCGAACGTTGGCTGCCCATGTGAGCGGCCTGCCAGTAGCTCCCCAGCGGCTGGCAGCCTCCTTTCAGAGGCTCGTCAGCCTGGGGCTCGGCTCCCTTTGGTGCCAAGTGCGGGGCAGTCTCAGAGGAGCGTGCGCACTCACGCCTCGCTCCACCCCGCGGTCTCCCCGCCCGCGGTCTCCCCGGCACTGCTCCCTGAATGTCATCTCTTCCCCTTTCTCTTGTGTACAAAAGCTCGGCGCGGAGTTCGTTCTGCGAGCCTGACCTTTGGCTTCCCCAGCTTGGCTGGCTCAAACGCCACTTGCAAAATCTCATTGAGGCCGAGTGTGTTTTCTGCTGCTACTTTCTCAGCTCCTTGTGACACTGTAAGTTGCCGTCCAGCTCTGGGCTGAGGGGTCAGAGCAGCGCCAGGCCTGGGGGACACCGGACGAGGTCACCCTCTGGGCTTGGACGAAGACTTTAGAGGCAGCCTAGCCGGGTCCAGTGCAGAGTGAGGCTCCAGTTCCTGTCCTGGCCACTCACTGTGACGTCCCCCGGAACTAAGAAACTGTGGCTCTTGTCAGGCTCGTAGGTTTGTCCAGGGACCGGGCGAGGGAGTGCCCTGTGAACCGGAACTGCTCCAACAGTTAGGGCATTTTTTGGAGCCGTTTTCTTTGTGTGCCCAAGAACGTTTTGAAAATGATCTGAATCCTCCCCTCTGCCCAGACCTCCAGTGCCAGCAAGTGGTTCGTGGCGGTGGTGGCTGGAGGGCCGTCTGTGTGAGTCGTGTCCAGATCAGATGCCAAAAAGAAAGTCATCGGCGACTGGTTTTTGAGGGTTTATTTTCACCCGAGCGGTTTGTTTGCACGTTAGATGCACACGACGTGATTTGTGTCATCGGCCTCACCCTGTCTTATTTGCCTTAATGCAATTGTCTGTTCAGATCCACTGATGGTGAAAATCGCATTTGTCCTTCTCAGCGGAGGTGTTCTAAACATGAGCAGTTCAGAGCAGGCAGGGGCTTGATACAGGGGAGGCGTGTTTACTTTCTTAGCTCCTTTGAAACAGTCTGATCGCCCTGAGTGGGATAATCCCTTTGCAGGACACCAAAATGGATGGCTCGCCACCACCCCTACTCGGGGAAGATGCTAAAACAGTGACCCGATTCAGACAGAGCGTCTCTGTCGGTTCAGCAGTGTTCTTGGGTCACCTTGGAAGATTTAAAGGATTTTCTGAGAAATCCACAGTGTGCGCCTTGCCTTGAATGCAAAGCCGAAGCCTTCCTTTAGCAAAGAGGTTGAGCTCGGGGGGAGCATCCCTCGGGGGTGGGGGTGACACACAGGAAGACTGGGGAGGGGAGTGAGGTTCCCCAATGTGGAATAGGTTCTGTTCGTCAGGGGTTAATAAAAAAAAAAGGTCCATATATTTAGGGTGTTTGTTTTCTGACAGTACAAAACGTTTGGCGACATGTCCTCTTGCAACACCGTCCACCATCATTAGGCCGTGGGACCGTTGCGTCACACGGAGTGTCAGGCCATCAAATAAGTGTGGCTCTGCCAGAGAACACACAGTAAAACATCAGCTGCCATTCACTGCATGCCCGCGTGCCGGGCAGTGTGCTCAGAGCTGGATGCGCGTGATCTTGTCGAATCCTCACAGCAGCCCTCAGAGGCAGAGTCCATGTCACCATCCCTCGTGGTTGGAAGCACATAAGTGGCTTTACCGCAGGAGGCATGGCTGCTAATTGCCTTGGGACTTGAACCCAGGTACGTCGGCCCCTGTGGCAACGTCAGGAGTCCCCGAGCACACGGCGAGCATTGGGCTCGCCCAGGACGGCTTTTGAAATACAGTGAAATGACCTACAAAGTGTCCCTGGAGGCGGAGCCCGTGTCCTCTCAGAGGGTCACACTCAGCTTGGATAAGAACCGTGCTCCAAGCCAGGCAGGCTGGGGCCACACAAGCTCGCCTGGCTCCCAGAACGCCCCGGGCCTTTGTTAGGAATGCAGGCTCCCAGGCCCTGCGCTGGCGCTGAATCAGAGCTGCTCCACAGCACCCGGGAGCTTGTGGTAAGAAAGCGCTTGTCCCAGGCCCTCACCCAAGGACTGTGTGTGGCGAGGCGCTCTGCAGGAATGTACCGAGCGAGCTCTGTGGCTCGTGCGGAAGGTCCCTTTTGCAGTTTGTCGCGTGGTGCTCTAGGCAAAGTCCTGTCCCCTTCGACCCTGCTCCCACCAGCTGGGCAGCCTCTGACAGGCCACGGCCTCTCTCCAGAGCTCACTTTGCCACCGTAAAATGAAAAGTGGTCAGGTCGACAGTTCTCGGCTGGCACGTACTCGAATGCCATTCACGTTCGCAAAGCTGCCTTTATAAGAAGTATCCAGAGTCAAGGCTGCGGGCTTTGGTTTCGATCCCCCGATACTAATGTTTAGGGTAAAACGCCCTAACTTGCTGTGAAACAGTGACTCTCTGTAGACGGGAGTCTGTTTCCTTATGAACGTGAACACTGGTGAAGCGTCTGTCCCACCCAGGTTCAGCCCCGGGGCAGACGCTGGAGACACCGGTCACGGCTCCCCGTGTGCTCAGAGGGCGCCATCGCTCTTCTCTCCCTGGGGGACTGACACGGCCAGCGATGGACGCGCTTCCGCTCGAAGGCTCCCTCTCACTTTCCCAGCTCCGTCTGACCTTGACCCAGACGTGTAGGGCGGGCAGGTCAAGGGGTCAAGGGGGTCCCATGGCCAGTGAGTCCCGGCGGCTGCCCCCTCACCCTCTCCAGGCTGGGTCGGGTTTCCCTGGACGGGGCGTGAGGGCCGCCAGAGCCCGTCGTCTTGTGGTCCCAGCACCTAGAACAGCCACGGCCTGCGGCGGCCGCCCGTGACCCTCCGTTGCCCGGGAGAGCGAGTCTGGCCGCCGTTCCCTGACCGCGGCCTCTCCAGGAACTCGAGGAGGTGCACGGTGGTTCGCGGGTGGTGGGAGAATCATTCTTATTCCCCGCTGTCACTGCTCATGGTTCACCTGGTGACTGCAAGACCCTTCTCTCTAGAATGCTGTTGACAGGCTGCGAGAGCGGAATTTCCTAGCGTGACAGCCATCAGACAGGTACCCACTGATGGCCGCCCCCCGCCCTCGAGAGTCCCACCTCTGCGTGGTGGGGCGGCTTCACCCTCCAGAAGCCCCCGATCTAAGGCGGCCACCGCTGATGAGGGCGCCCCTGCCGGAGGTGGTCGGGTCGCAGACCTGGGTGTTTCCTTGGCGGAAACGTGACTGAAGCTGCCTCAGCAAGTCCTTCCCCTCGAATCCTGACGCTCGGGTGGGCGGACTCCGACGTGCTCTGTGCGGGAGCCTCTCCCAGCAGTCGGCTCTTCCCGGGGTGTGATGAGGCTTCAGGGGGTGACGGACGAGAAAGCCCGGGGGAGAAAGGAGCACGTGTCCGCCGCTGGCAGCCGCGGCTTCGCTGCCCGCTGCCCCGGAAGCTGTGAACTGGGACGGGCGGACGGGCTTCGTTTGGCCTGCAGTGTTTTTAAACGTTTGAATTCGTTACCGTCACATTTGAAAAATCAAAGGATTTCAAATAAAATTTAGATCTGTAGCTTCTCTTGACCACGAAGTCCACCTTCCTGCGTGGCCGACGGTGGGTAGCAGTTTCTTGCTGGCCGGCACGGAGGCCGGCGCCTTTCTCTCAGTAGACGGCTGGTTTTCCGCGTGCGTGGCCGGCGCTGTTGGTGCCCAGTCCCCCTCCCCTGGGCCTGTGCGGCCCCTGCGCCCCAGCCAGATGGCTTCCCACAGCTCCGACCTGTCCTTTCCCTTGGGCTCCCTCTGGGCGCCTGAGCCTTCTCAGCCACTCGAGGGTCTGCCCCTGGGACTCGCAGAAAGGATGGGTGGGAGCTAGCAGACAGATACCTGGACTGAGGCACAGTCTGAGTGGTCTCCGAGGTCCTCGGTGCAAGTGACCCCAGTTGCCCCCAGTGGGTCCTGCTCAGATGCACGCCCTGCCGCGGCTCCCTCCCCGTCCTCCTGGTTTTCCTGGGGTCACCGCCCAGAAAAGCGACTGCACTTACGCCATCGTCTCGGGATTTGCTTCGGGAGGACCCCAGCCTCGGTGTGCCCGGCTCCGTCCCCGAAGGGGAGGAGAGGGGGGCCCGTGGCGGACCCCGACTGGCCGGGTGTTTCCTATTCCAGCATCCGCGAGCACAGCTCTGGTGACGGGCCAGGCTGCCATGCAGGAGTGCCCCGGGCATCCCTGAGCGGCACGGGTCCTTGTGCCGTGAGATGCTCCCCGCCGTCCCCAGTGCTCAGGAGCCCATCGCGTCTGGACCGTGTCCCCTGACTGCCCTCCAGGCCTCCCAGGGCTGGCGCTGAGGAGGAAAGCGACCCGCCGAGCACACTCGTGCCCTGTGTAAACGACAGTGGCCGGGACGGGCCTGCCGCTTCTCCCAGTGTCCCCTGCTCCCGTCAAAGAGCCGCCTCTTTCTTCCGAGGAACCGTTTCTCACCTGGCCTTGTCCTCTGAGGCTTGGGGGTGGGGCGTGAACCCAGGTATGGCTACCCCGAAGGGCCTTCACCAGCGCTGCGGGGTGGCTGGCACCCAGCTTCTGGTGCGACCTCTGTGCCCACCTCCGCCACTCCCCTTCTAGCTGTGAGGCGGGTGAGGCCTGGTCACCTTCCTGAGTCCTCGTTCCTTATCTCTTTCATGGGCTTGTTGTGAGAACACGTACTTAGCATAGTTCTGGGCTCATTGCAAATGATAACTATTAATACTCGAATTATTAAGGTTCTAGTTGGTTGAAGAAAAGTAATGTAAGTACAGACACAGAAGCTGAGCTGGAGTCTCCGAGCTGCTCTCTGGGTGCTTCTGTCCCCTCCTCCCTTCGTGTGTGTGTGTGTGTGTGTGTGTGTGTGTGTGTGTGTGTGTGTGATCACAACCCACTGAACATGCTTCCTGAAGCTCAGCTAAGTGAGCTCCCTCTGGGAACTTGTGTGTGACCAACCAGGAATTGAGGCATCAAATAATATTTAATTTCACTTCTCCCTAAATATTATTGAATTCCACTCCCAGTAACCTTTTTCTTTAACTTGCTCTTTTTGAAGCGGTTCAAATGGAAAAAGAAATCGCTTAGATTCAAGTCAAAGAACCTCATCTAACAAGGACGGTCTTCCGCTAAATGCGAGAGTCTGGGTGGTTTTTTTCCATGTGTGTTATTTAGCATAATGGTTATTCTGTGTGTCCTCTTTTATTCTAGGGACTGCTTTTCCATCTCAGGAGAGTTTTTTGCTCCGCGGAGCATGAATTTTTTCACTTATCTAGTGATTATTGGGTATAACAATTCCCTTCGGTAAGACTCCGCCTTTAACGGTCTCGTCAGCGAGCGGCTCCCCGCAAATATTGCATGAGCTCATTCGGGGAAAGGCGCTGCTCTCCTCTGGGCCCTGCGTCCCCCCCCCACCCCCCGTGATGGCCGCACCTGCCCAGTCCCAGCTCGTGGGGCTGCTGAGCTGACGACAAGAGTTCCAGTCCCGATCTCCTCTCTCTGGGCTCCAGGTTTTGTTTTAATGGTGTTTCTACAAGGCCCTGGAGCTGGTGTCTGACATTTAACTTGAACTCGTGACCCGGAATCAGTTATACTCACGGTCTGCGAAATGAAGGTACTGTTGGGGTCGACTTCGCAGGCCGTGCTGCGGATCGAATGAGTTCACACACGGAACGTACTCTGAAGAGGGCCCGACACATAGGAGATGCTGTACACGCTGCTCATCGTCACCACCACTCAGCTCAGGTGCTTCCGCTCTTTCAACGTAGACAGGCCGATCCCGGGGCGGAGGCCTCTGCCTTGGCCCACGGCGTGGCAGGCAGAGTCTGGCTGCCTTGGTCTGTCCACCAGTAGTAGAAGGAGGTTTGTGGCGTTCGCACACAGCATTGTCGTGAGCGTCATGAGTCGTGGACGTAAGGTGAGGGACGCAGGGCCTCACACCCAGCCAGTATTCGGGAAATGCTAATTCCGTCTTAACAGCGCCCATGCTACCCGCTTACTTCCTTAAGGAGTTCGAATGTGCACAGCGAAACCCCAGTAATTCATTCCCTCGTTCCTTAAACATTAGAGCCTTCTCTGAGCAGGTGCTGTTCCAGCCCCAGGCAGAGATGAGGTACTGGTGACCACAGGTAAGTGATGAGGCCCTTGCCCCACCTGTTACGGTGAGAGGTGACTGACCATGAACAGCAGATGCTGATGTCACTGGTAACAAATGCTGCGGGAGGAAGTAAATAAGTGGCAGAGGGTAGAGAGTAAAGGAGGTCAGGACAGGAGAGGGGACGTTGCAGTAGACGGGGTGACCTGGGAAGGCCTGTCGGGGCGACGTTCGAGCGGGGGCCGCAGGGGAGCGAGGAAGTAGGGAAGGCTGGGCTGCTGCGGGCAGCGCCCTCCGGGCAGAGGGAGCAGTCCCTGCGGGGGGCCCGGGCCAGCAGGACCTCGACGGCAGCGTCCCTTGCTTCCGCTCCACCTTCTCAGCCATCCCTGCAGCCGCGGAGGCAGCAGTTCCCTAAGGCGCAGCGCTCAAGAGCAGGTGGACCTCACAGGGGCCGGGAGTGAACCACTCAGGAAGACTCGAAGTCGCTAGCAAACTCCCGTGTCACTTTCTGTCCACGACCTCTAGAGGCAGCTGACTCTTCCCAGTCCAGCTTCCCGTCTGGTTCAGAGTCATCAGCTGCAGTCTCTAAACTGCCGATACGGCACACGCTCTAACTGAATTACTGCGCACGGCTGGTCGCCAGGCTAAAGTCGGCGGAGTGATTTGTTATCATCCTCTTGAAGAACAATCCGTGGGCCAAGTATTATTAGATTTCTGTCTTTTTTTTTTTTCTCTCCCTAAAAAGCTGGGAGTGAAGTTATTTAATTAAGACCGTGTCAAAGCATGGCTCCATTTTTCCCTTTGGCCCTTTTCTTTTCATTTCAAATATAAAAGGTTTCCTCTGGGAAGAGTGCGCAGAAACCGGTTTGTCTCCTTTATTGGCAGAGTACAAGTTTATTTAATCAACCTATTCCCAATTCATGTTGTAAACTAGGTACCGGGGCTCTTTTATACTGGAAAACTAATCAAATATAATGCATACGGCGGGGAGGGGGGGTGTAGCCGAACCTCGTTTCATGCCAAAATCTCAGGGAGAGGCCACCATCTGGGCAGAGACTTGGGATATAACTCTTCATTTATTCGTTCGACCCCTTCATCCACCCCCATATTAACTGAGGTTCGCATTTGCGCAGAGCGATCGTGCTAGGGTCTGAGTGTACAGCTAAAGAAAAGACGAAATTGTAATTCCTCTTGCCGACAGCCCTTGGACAGTGGAAAACTCCCATACAGGAGAAGTGACTTAGTGGCATCCGGGGTCGTCACGCCCTAGAAATGGCCCCTCCTCCCCACTCGTCCGGACCTAACCTGTCCTTTAAACGCTCTTGGATCAGGTCTCTCCCAAGGGCCTTTCCCGAACACACCGTCCTTACCTTTTGTTTTTTCCACCTGAGGTTTCTGTGAGCGATCTGTGTGTCACCTGCTTGTATGTTTAATTATGTATTGTCTTCTCTCTGAATTGGAACTGTTTTTAGGGCTTAGACCATACATCTTCTAATTCTTTGTCTCGAAACATCTACCACCTGTGTATCTTGCATAGAGCAGGCACTTATTTAAGTGGAAATAAGCAAACGTGATGTTCCTCAAATGATCTAATTTGATTGTTAGAGTCTGCTTACGTCTACCTTTCATCTGTCCACCATGTACACATCCATCTATTCACCATCCCTCCATCCATCATCCATTCATCTTTCCATCCACCGTCCATCTAACCATCCATCCATCCATCTATCCACCATTCATCTATCAATTAACTACCTTTCCAGCCGCAATCCATCCATCTACGCATCTACTATTCACCCGTTCATTCATTCCCCAGGGAAAGTTTATTAAAATTAGTTCGATTATGGCAAAATCTATAGTTTAAAAATTCGTCCATCTTATGACTAATATTGCTCTGTGTAGCATCAGAAATGCCGAGAGAGAGCCAGCACGGACCCGGGCTCCAGAACGACAGCCAGGGCAGGCGACTGGCCTGGATGACGGCCATTACTGTCTCTGGCCCAGCAGCTCTCGTGTTGCTAGAGGCCTAGGAAGCCATAGGTATCCAGGCAACAGACACAGTGCAGCATTTTGGACTGAGAATCACTAGTCTCTACTTTCTAATGGTTTACTAGTCAGTGTGTATCTATAATTTAAGCCATTCAACTTGCTTCCATATGTTTTGTTTTAGAAGCAAACAATTTATGCCGATATAATTGTTATATTAAAAATGGTACTAATTTAAGCTTTCCGAGAGCACCAGTGTGCAGCTCATAACGGTCTTGTTATCATTAGTCGCACGCAGGAGAACATGACACAAAGTAGGCATTTTGTCACTTGGAAACAAAAATGATTTGAAAAAACAAAAGATTGCACATCAGTTCCCTAGGAGAAAAATGCCAGCCTGGTGGAGTATGTCCTGTAACACATCGGTGACAAAAAATGTGGGAGAGAAGGAGACAGGGGCAGAGGAGATGGGAAAAGGAGAGGGGAGGAGAGAGTAAAGGACCAGTTTTTCGGAATGGCTCAGGAAACGGAAGAGGGAGACTGGGAGAGGGAGCAGGTGCACCTCGATCTCATGGAGGCGGCACGGGGCTGCAGGCGGAAGGGAGACACCCGCCGAGTCCGGTCTGCTCTCCTCGGCAGGCCTGCCTTCCCCGTGCGGCTCTTCAGGGTGCACCTGGGCCACGTGGGCCGTGGGCTCGCGGTACCTTTCCCACGAAACCGCCTGATCCTCTGTTCCCCTCTCCGCAACCCTTGCCTCCCAGCCGGGCTTCCAGCCAATCCTCTGCTGGCTCGCGGGACACAAGCCCAGCAGCATCCAAACCCAATTAATTGACTTAATGCCCTCGTTCACTGCCAAGCAGGTCTGGATAACGAAGGAGCCATGGGAAAAGCAATGCGACGATTAAGTGCACAGGAAACAGGGCGTTTGGCAGCTCCTGGTGAAGCCGTTGGCTCCAGCGGTATCAACGATCGCTCCAGACCTCCCTTCGAAAATAACATGAGAAAACGGTTCATTCGTTATTTGGGAAGAGAATGTTCTCTGTATACTCATTTGGGAGGAAAAAGAAGATATCGATGGAATGAGACCACAAGCCAAAAAAAAAAAAAATCTGTTTTATTCTTGAAGAATCTGATTACCAGCCTTTGCAATATTGAAGGAAACTCTTTCAGGAGACGCTGATCATTTACTGAGGGGAGTCGTCTGAGTTTGAGAGGTGTTTGTGCAGCTTTTCTAAGAGAGAAAAGAAACAGGAAGGGAGGGCGGTGAGTTAATCCAAGAAGAAGAAACGCAGAGGAATCAGAGTATCTGGAGAAAGGAGAGAGTGTTTTGGGCTTCTTGGCGTGTTGTCGTGTAATTATTTAAAAATATTTTAAATGATCGCTGACTTTCCTTTTTCTACAGGAGCTTGAGAAAAATGTGTACAAGTAATACTCTTGCTCCCCGATTTTTATTTATTTACATACTTAGCTAGGTATAACTGTGTTTAGAGAAAACACAGGATTCTCTTTGAAATCCCAGCCCGAAGCTCGAAGCCTCTGAAATGGCCCCCACGGGAAAGAAAACAGCCCGGGTGATGGCCAGACCCGGAACAAGGTCTGTCTTCTCCCTTCCTGTCGGCATTCCATTCTCTTCCCAGAAAAGAAAATTTGCTCAGGTAAAGCTACTCAGCTCTTCCTTTCTTGTTCTTGTGGAGATATCAGCCGGTCCCCTCAAAATTCTCTTTCTCCTCAGCCAAATGGGTAGAAAATTATGAAAAGTAGATTCAAATGACAGCCGCTCTGGGGCTGAGACGGGAACCCCAGCTCTGATATGCTGTGTGTCCTTGGATAATAGTTAACCTCTCTGTGCTACGGTTTCCTCGTCTCCAAAATGCGGATGACAATCGTCACCCTTCCTGGGGCTCGTCTAATGTTCACAAAAACCAGCTGTTCAACACACACACTCACACACACACACGCACCCACACACACAACAGTACCTGCTACACGGCTAACATCCGATTAATCCTATGAGTTATTGGCTCCCAAATAGCACCCCCGACCCTCTATCGGGGTACTGATTTTGTACTGTTAAAAACAAAACTCAACTGAGTGAGTCCGGAGATCTCATTGGCTTTATTCAGTGGTTCCTGAATTGGGCAGCATCCCGCCTGCAACTGGGACGAGCTGGGACGAGCTGGGACGAGCTGGGAGGAGGACCGGGGAGGCTCTACAGGACGGGGGTGGGGGGGTGGGGGGGTTGAGGAACCAGGAACTTTCTAGAGAGCGGGTTGTTTTGGCCAAGGCCGCCTTCCTGTGGGGGGAGCGCTGGAGTCTGTCGTCACTGGTGCCGGCCCCTTAGTTCCAGACGGACTGGTTAACGGTCCCGTCCAGCGAGGGGGGCGTGACGTCTCGGTTTACCGGCGTGGGGCTTGGCGCCCTGGCTCCCTTTCGGGCCCGGGGTCCCTTCTTTCCTTGAACAGGGCTGAGCTCTGCGAGTCTCCTATTTCCGAGGTTTTCTTTATAATTCACCTCGCGTTTTTTTGTTTTTTGTTTTTTGTTTTTGCAGTCATTGCTTAAATGTGAGTTTATTCTCCATGATCTTTTCGATGTACTTCTCATCAGCAGTCCCTGACAAAATCAAATTGAAAAATAGGCCCCGACATCCTCGGCCGCCTCACGTGGGCTCTCCCCGCAGGATCATTTGGCTCATCCTCGCCGGCCTGGGCCCTGGCGCCGTGGGCGCCGCCGCGCTTCATCCGGGGAGACTCGCACCTTTGCGTCTTCCTGTCGGTGCTTCCAGTCCTGTCTTTCGCACGAACGCCCACCCTGAGCCGGTGACGAGAGATCGATTCTTTTCCCTGTCATTTAACATTCTCGTGGAGACCCTGGCCGACCAATTTACAGATGACTGCAGAAGGGCCTTGGCAAATGCAGAGTGTTTCTGACTGAGAAAAAAAATCCGGGTTATGAAAATTTCGCACCTCTCAGTCGGGTTCCCGCCATGCGCACGAGGCTTTCCCCTAACAGGCGTTTTCAGTCGCCGGTAAAAATGCCGTTGGCCGCCGTCGGGCCCGGGATCGCAGCCCTCCCCGCTTCAGGCCGGTGTCTCCTGTCGATCCTTCGGTGCCCAGGTGTCGTCACCACGGCTTCTCTCTCAGGTAGCCTTCGCCTCAGCGGCCGACCCGTTCCCAGAGCATCGCCGTGGGTTAATTCGCAGGTCCCCGGCGCTGGGCGCACACGTTTCCCGGGCCATCTGTCAGGCCTCGCAGTCTGTGGTCCTCCCTGGGGCAGAAGCCACGGGCCGCGTAGCGAAGCCGCAGGCAGGTTGCGTGTTTCCTCGGCTGCGGGGTCCAGCCGGGAGGCGACCGCTCGGGGTCCGTTTGCCTTACGCGACCTGTCTCCGAAGTGCCGTTTGCAGGCCCGGAGACACCGGGTCGGGGGAATTTTCCATCCTGTGTTGACAGCGTTGCTGCGGAGAATGCTCGTGAGCCCCGGGGTGTAAGCGACTGTGCACGGTTCTGGGAGCCTCACCCGGAGCCCCTCTCCCCAGAGAGGTGGCCTTAGCAGCTTCCTCTGCAGACCCCTCCCCACGCCCTCTCCCCGGGGACATTTCAGGGTTTCCTGAGTCTGTTTTTGTTGGTTTGTTTTGCTGTCCCATCCAGAGGCTGCTCAACACTCAGTGTGGCGACAGTCGGGGTGGGGGGGGTGGGCAAAGGAGATGGGGGTCAGACCCTAAAAGTGCCCGCCTCCCCCACGCTCTCCCGCACGCCAGGCACACGCGCACTCCACGGGTCCTCCGCGCCCGGCCACTCACACCCTTCAGTCTCGGTCCCGGGGCTGCCTGACCCGGGCCTCGGGGCCTGCTGCCTCTCCTGTCCCTCTGACCAGGTCTCCTTCCCTTCGGAGCCGTGGCCCCCGGGGCGGCCTCGTGGCTCACGGCCCCGCCCCGCTCGCCGGAGTGGAAGCCCCGTGCGGCAGGGACCAGGGACCGCCACTCGTCGCCGCCTCCCCGGCTCCTGGAGCTGTGCCGGCGCCCACGTCTGTGCTGAGTGGGTGCAGGACGAGAGCCGACCCACTCAGCCTGGCGGACGGTCCGGGCTCCGGAAACGCCGCTCCATCCCTCCGCCTTTCTCAGCCACGACTTCCCGGCTGCAGACGAGACGGCGGGAGACGGGTTTTTTTGGGGGGATTTACTTAAGCCACTTGGATCTTTTTACATCCCAGTCACTACACACACCACAGAGCCTCGTCTTAGATTTTAATCAGTTTGTTCCACGTAAAGTATGTCTGGGGTGGTGAGAGCGAGCGTCAGAAAAAATAAAGCGCTATAACAATGGACGGACTTTGCTTGTTAGTGCTCGTCCTCCCCAGCGCCGCTCGCCCTGGCAGGAAGGCGGGCCGGAGACGGGCCGCGCGGCGCTGCGGGAGGGAGCGTGGCAATGAATAGTTCCCTCTAACGAATCCTGCACGGACCTTGCTATTGAACGGTGCATCCGTGGAAACTATTTCTGTCTGTCGCTGTATGAGTGAGTTGTATGGAGGGGAGTGTTTCTCTGCTGTGTGAGAAGCGTCCCGCATGGACCATGCTCCTTCCCGCTCCCTGATCAACTCGTGGGTGGACGGGGCGTGGATCCTGTGGCCTGGGTGTTGGGTGGAGAACGGGCAGGTGGGGAGGAAATATACTAGCAGGTGCCAGGAGAGGCCAGAACGGGGCCTGGGTCAAGTGGTGGCGGCGGGGGAGGAGGGAGACGGGGAAGACTTGCCAGGGAACGGGTGAGCGAGCTTGGAATTCAGGGTTCACAGGTGCTAACAAGGCAGAGGTGGCCCGTGCAGGGGCGCGGAGTGACAGCATTCTAGGCAGGGAAGGGCACCTGGGACACCGGATCCTGGGTCGTACACTGTCTGCCACCGTGGAGACCCAGCCCCTTCCTGTGCCTCAGTTTCTCCAAATGGAACACGAGGGCGTGCGTTCCAGGGTTTCTTAAGCCCTACGCAGAAAGAACTCCGATCCTCCCATAGGGCCTTTTCCTCCCCCCCAGCCCCGTCCTCTGCACGATCCCTGCCCCTCTGCACGGCCCCCCCCCACACTGAGCTCATGTCCCTTTCCCTGTCTTTGACCGTTTCCCATTTTTATTTGTCCAGTTGCCAAGGGCAACAGAGAATATTATTTAATGTCTGAGAATGCTTGTGGCAGAAGGAAGGACAGATTGCTGCTCTAGCATTAATTTTCAAATTTAATAGGGAGAATAAAAATTTTAGAGGCAGAATAGTAAGTGGGAACACTAAATCCCATGGTGCTAGGAGAAAAATTGAGTTCTGTAGTAGCAGCATTTGGGTAAAGAGAACTTTTTCACGGGACGAGTGGTCAGTCTGTGATGGATATTAACCGCTCATGTGTGCTGGGCTCTTCCCGTATTCCTCGGTCACCCCGCAGAATTCTCACAGCAGGTAGATGTCAGTTATTACCTTCAGGTTATAGGTGGGAAAACTGAGTCTCCAAGGGACTCTTAGCCAGCAAGCGGCAAACCGGGCTTGGCTCTCAGGTCCCAGCGTCCACGCCTCCCCGCCCCACGCTGGCTGTACTGCCTGCCGCAGGCTGATCATGTGACCCTGGCACAGCGACCGCTTCTTTGGGCCTCAGTTTCCCCAGCTGATCTCCACAAAGTGTCCGCCTGCTCTGACTCTGATTCGGTCTCAAGCCCCCGTTCTTTCCCTGTGTCTCAAGTCGTCACGAGGTAGGGGAGGGACGAGCAGCAGGAGACGGGCCAGCTCAGCGGGGAAGACTCCGAGCTGTTTCGGTGCCCGGGACTGTGTTTAAGTCAAGGGCAGCGTGCAGGGCGCGTTGAGTTTGGGTGGGGGGCAGAGGGAGAGTCAACTTAGCGCATACGACAATCGCTAGGCCCACAAAGAGAACTATGAAAATCAGAGTGTGCAGCGGGGAACAGAGGCCCCCCCATTCCACCTGGACCACGTTTGTGCCCAGGAAGTCGTTTGGGCAAGGGCAGAGCCCAGGTTTGTTAGCTATTAAACGAGAAAGCGTTAGTGAGGGGCTCATTCTTCACGTGCGTCTCTGGTGGCACAGCCGTCCCTAATTCACTTCTCTTCGCTCTCCTAGGTCAGCCGATGTTCGGTTCTAGGGGAGTTCATTTCATAGCGGGCGGTGAGCCTTCCTAAGGTTTGCCAAAGGGTGGACTCCTAGGAACTGTTCTCGCTTTCCTTGACAGCGGACAAGCTGGGGGAGGGGGAGGGAAGAGAGACCCTTAAGCACCTCTGGGTCGTAAGAGCAGGAAGCGCAGGCGACCCTTCTCTCTCCTTGGCACGGGTCCTCCCCCTTGAAAAGGGCCATGCGCTCGGAAGGCATGTGGTGGACCAGTCAAGGGTGAGATTGGGTCCGTGTCAAACCCACATGTTTAGGGCTGGCTCTTTGGAGGGAGGAGAAATAAGCTCCATTACCCTCAGGTCCTCAAGATCAGAGAGACGGCGTGAAGGACGTAATGGGACCTGTCAGACTCTGCCTGGACCAACAAAGGGATAGCAAACGCCACTCGGAGAACCGACTCGGGAGCATGTGAGGTTCGGCCTGAGTCGCGGCCCGAGTGTCGCCAAATTCCTGAGAGCGTGAGATGCAGGCATCACACGTGATACGTGAAGATGTGAGCGCCTGTCTTACTTATTGCCCGTCCGTATTTCGAGTGCATCCATCACCCCCCTATTTCATGGAGCTCCAGGTAGAGCACACGCCCAGAGATTAATGCTTCTCCAGACGTAATGTTACCGGATTAGCAGCCATATTTTGTTTTGTATTTCCTGAGAAATGCTTGAAAAATATCCCCCAACAAAGACATAGTTAACTGACATTTTAAAACATAAGCGACAGGCCGGATAGAAGAGCATGTAATAAAATGCATACGCTTTCAAGGCCTGAATGTACACACTCATTTCAAATACATTTTATGAAATGATTTGCTCTCAGTCTGTTTTGAATAATTGTACAAAAATAGTTCACAAGCATAATAAATCTTGAGCATCCCCCCTTCTTGCAAGCTGTTCCTGAAAGTCTCAATTTGAAGATCGTGCTTAATGGACTTGTCTGTCAATTTCAATCATTATCATTTGGGGGCAGATGGCTCTCGGCGCATTTAATATGCAGAAACACCCCTGCCTCTGCTTCCGAGCTAGCCTCTCGACAGCTCACGCTGTGAGGGGCAGCGTTCCTTTTGGAGAACTGTTTTCCTCACATGCCAGACTATGACTCATTACGAACTATTATATTCAGACGAGTTTTCGCCTCCTGGAATTTGTTCGCCTCACAAATGGCGCCCACTTGGGGTTTGGTACATAGACGCTTGATTCGAGAGGGGTATGTGCAGGGCTCCCATCAAAGCCGCAGCCACAAAGGCAGCCGGACACCTCATGGGAACAAGCAGTGGGCGAGGCAGGGACAGAGGCACAGGGCCTTAGTTTGAGAAGCTACCCCAGTTTCTTCTTGCTGTTGGGGTATTGGATTCTCTGTGGGAAGGCAGTGTCCCCAGTGGGTTGAAGTTTGGGTATATGCCCCCAGCTCACGTGGGTTGGGCTTTTCTCCCAGAACTCTGCTTATTCCATTATTTTAATTTTCATCCAGCATGCCTCCAGGGTGAGTGGAATAGAAGGGGCGTAAAGGGCTGGAGTCAGAATCCTCACTTGTCGTGGGCCCTAGATGATCGTGAAAATCGTGCCTATCATCATAATTTGTCCTGAGCATCTCCTGTTACAGCCGTGACCGTACGTGTCACGTGAACACATCTCAGTGCCTAATGTCATTCATGAATCTCATGTCACATTGCGACGTAGTAGCAAAAACACAGGTTTCAGAATTATAGGACTCGAGTTTGAATTTTAAGTTCTCCCCGCGGGAGGGAGTTTAGAGTTAAGGCAAAGAAGGTGGCCTTGGGATCTCTGCGGCTGGTTTGAAACCCAGCTCCTCGGCTACTAGCTTTGTGCCTTTGTTCGTGAACTTAACCTCTGTGCACCTGTGAAAGGAGGAAGGTGAGGATCAGGTTCTTATGAGAGTCGAGTGCGATAAGGGATGGAACACGAAGAGACACTGCAGGTAACGGTTACGTACCTGACGTGTCATAGTTGTTCAAGAAATGTCTGGTGAGGGAATTAACATGAAATTGCAGATAAACAGCATAAACTCTGGGCACCCGACCCGCCCGCTCAGCCTTAGGTTTCCTGTTATAAAAATGAAGGTAAAGATGTACCTGCCTCACGGGGCTATAGTGACGACGCATCGCCAGCGCCACGCTTAGCGTGCTGTGATGTCGTCCCAGTTAGAAGGAACGCTAAGTCACACACTCCCGAAGAAGCTCGTCTGCCCAGAGCCCACTCCCTGCGGCCCCTTGTGCACATTTTCCATTGGGGCCGGCAGCCGCCCGCAGTGAGGGCAGGCAGCCATGGGGCAGCCGCCCGCGGGGCCCGGCGCATTCGGAACCACGATTCCTACCAGCTCTGGGGGTGCGGAGGAGGGCGGCATTCGACTCACGAGCGTTTGCGCCGCATCCGCGGGCTTACTGCGTGCGGCCGTGTGCGCAGGCGGCATCGGAGCGGGGGCGCCTGTGCGGGCCGCACGTCACGTCGCCCATGCGTCTTCATTAGTGACCAGAGTGGTAGTGGAAGCGGCTAGATTGGATCACTTAATATCGTTGCTTTTACCTCCGGAACGAAAAGAGATAGAGGTTATTTTTCCCGCATTACAGTTAATAAGGCTTGAAAGGCTAAATTTTCATTAGGAAGGCAGAAGCGTTTATAAATTCCGTCTCCATGAGGACGGGCTGGGGCCGGAGCAGTGTGGACCCGGCAGCCCCGGTCGCCGGCAGCCCAGGCAAAAGCCTCGTGGTCCGTGTGGACTCGCCTCTCGGCTCTTTGCTGCCGAGTCTTTGGGAGTTGAGATTGCACAGCCCTGAAGGGCTTTTCCTGAGATGCCAGTCCACATTCCTCTCCTCTGAAACTGGGTTGAGAGCTCACTTCCTCCAGGAAGCCCTCTCTGCTTACCCACCGCAGCCTGGTCATGCCCCGTGCACCCCCATTCGAGCCACTGTTAGACGCAATGTCGGGTGTTCCCCCTAAAACGGAGCCTGAGACAAGGGCTTGGGAGTGGGTGCTTCGCTTGGGTGGTCATCCCAGGGAGCAGAGGGCGGGGCTGGGGAGAGCGGAACGGGAGAGGGAGGAGGGGAAGCCGGTGTGAGCGTGTTCCCAAGGTCACTGTCGTGTCCACCGGGACCTCAGACGAGCTGCAGGACGCCTCCCTGGCGGGCGGGCGGAGGGGGCAGGAAGGCTCCGGCCTGTGCTGGTCGTAGGTTGCCCTTGGGGACACTGGCCTCCCACCCAGGCAACACTTGGGGTCTGATTCAGGGGAATCTCAGGCTGAACACCCCGCGGCAGCTGCCACAGAAGTGACGCCGGAAGTGAGCACCGGCTGAGGACAGACATCATTCCTTCACAGACGTGCGTCCTGAGCCTGGCGCCCGTCACACACCCCCCACGCTCTGCAGATACTGTCGCAGATGGTGCGAATAAGCAAATGGCGTGATTTCCGTTAGGGGCGGTCTCTGAGAAAGGAACAGGGCGAGGGGACGGGGTGGCGGGATGGTGCGCTTTATTTTAGGACAGTGACCAGGGAAGAGGCAGCGTTGAATGCAGTCGAGGAACACGCCAAGGAGCGCGCGTTTGTGGGGGCGGTGAGTTTGTTTGTGTGGTGTGTTTGTGGTTGTGGTGTGTTTGTGGGTGTGGTGAGTTTGTGGGCGCGGTGTGTTTGTGGGT
>NW_011889009.1:1301566-1307718 GCF_000151845.1 Pteropus vampyrus
TGACCAGCAAGGACACTGGGTCAGCTCGCCTTATAAAGGTGGCAGCTCCAATTTAGAAGATTTAAGTTCAGGAAAACACGCTCTCTCCTGAGCTGGTGAGCAGAGTCGTAAAAAACTCGCTCAGCAGCCCCGCAAGCAGTGGTTTCTGCGGTTCCTTCTGGAAGCTTCCGGCAGGTGTAATAAAGGCAGGACTCTCTAGGGACTGCAGGGCCGCGGGCCTCGGGTAGCAGGCAGCCTGCTCAGTGGTTCCGAGGGGACCAGCACCTGGTCAGAGCAGAGTCTTGCTTAAGGCACAAGACGGGAAGCCACTGCAGAGCTCCAGAAAGCTCGCCTGTCAAGTCTGCCACGTCCCGGCTGCCCCAGCGGTGTCCTCAGAGGTCAGCAGAGGGGGACCGAGAGCGATCAGCTGCCCTGGGCGGGGTCCCGGCCTCACGAAGAGGCCGGCGGATCTTCCGTGCCACCTTTCAGAAGGCCAGCGGCTTCCTTGACTCGTGCCGCAAGCTTCGGGACAAAGGGAAAAGGAAGCCCAACCTCACTGAGTGTGGCCAGCCCAGGAAGGACAGTCCGTGGTGACCCGGGAGAGGAAGGCCGATCTCTAGTGTTCAGTGTCGGTGGCTGTGGTTTTAGTTATGGGTCCATTTCCTAAATCCGGGTGCCGAGTGCAGTTGTGAGACGGGGTCGAGTTCCGGAGACCTGGCAGCGTCCCTGGAGAGCGGCAGGCACAGTGGTTGCCGTGGCTGCGACAGCCGATGGCAGGATGAAAGAGGCCACGCGAGGTCACATTGGTCTCCGCTGTTTCCGGGGCTTGGACTTTTCTCGAGAGACTTTCTGTACTCGCTACATTCATTTTGGGGAACGAAATACATTGGTGTGTGTTTAGTGTGGGGGGCGGGTGGGGAGGGCGGGAAAACTCATGCTCTCGTGGTGAACGGTGACCTGACCAAGGTCAAGACCCTCGAAATCCAAGGACGATGACACCCACCCCCTCTTCCCAAAAACCTGAGTCAAGAGTTGGTCCCTATCCTCTGAAGAATCTGCCCTTCAAGTCAGTCAGACCTATTTTGGGGGAATAGAAGGGCCTAGATAATCTCTTATCATTTGAGAAAAATTATAATTTGATGAAGGCGTCTGCTACGCCCGGTGGCAGCAGTTCGTCTGTAGAAATGGTTCGGGTCTGAGGGGAAAAGCTGGCCCACAAGAGGGTTTCCGAGCCATCGAAAGGGCGACGCGAACGAAACTTAATTAGGACCAGGGGCTAATGGAACCGAGAGGGAGGAAATGAATTCATTATATTAACGATGACCTTGCACTCGGGGACGGGAAAGCGGACGGGAAGATGTTTCGTTTCTTCTGGATAAAGTGTAGCTGAAAAGTAACGGCTCATCCACCCCCGCCATCTGCTTTTGTCTAAATAAATTCAGATTTTTCACAAACGTGATGAATTTTCAGCTCGTAATTCGCTGTCTGTGGTGTGTGCAGGGCTGGCACAGGCCCGAGATGCTCCCTCTGAAGCCCGTTTGCTGCACGCCCCGGGCCCGGGGATCTGTGAGCGCCAGGGCCTCCCCCAGCATCAGCGAGAAGGTGGGGGGCCCTGCCACGTCAGCCCGGGCAGGGGGTGTCGCGCGGCGCAGTGGTCTGGGTTTGGGGTGTGGGGCTGGAGTCGCTGGATGGGCCTCCTCTCCACAGACTCTGGGCATGGGGTGAAAAGCCACCTTGACCGTTCACTGGCCTCCACGGCGCCATCATCCATGTCCTCTCCGCCGGGAGCGCTGTCCCTCCCTAGCTCCTGTCCCTCAGATTCCACTGCTTTTGAAGACTCACTTATTTCAGTGTCTTCTTCAGCTGCTCGAGGCCACTTACCTCTCTTCCCCCCGAAACTCCCGATGCCCTTCACTGGGTGAGTCAGCCTGGTCCCCGCCCCCCGGGGGCACAGGGTGGGCTCGGTCCTTGGCCTCGTGGAGCCGGACGGCCAGGAGGGGCGACGTGTTAAATACCCTTCCTCCAGGCGAGCAGTCACAGGCCATGGTGGTTGACGTTACGCGTCAGCGTGGCTGGTCTGAGGGCGCCCGCAGAGCCAGAAGTGCCATTTCGGGCCCACCCGCAAGGGGGTTTCCAGAAGGGACGAGCGTTTGCATCAGTGAAGCCCACAGTCCGGCCCGGCCGTGACGAGCGTAGGGGGGACGGAAGGCGGTGGGGGCAAGGGCGGGAGCAAGGTCGCATGCCACCCTCTCTCTGCTCGCCAGGGAACCCCATCTTCTCCCGACCTTGGACTTGCGAGCACTGGCTCTCCCGCCTTCCGACTCGGACCCGGGCTTGACGCTCTGCTCCTCCTGGTAGTTCTCTTTCTCCGGGGACGCCCCACTGACACCGTCACCGATTTGCTGAGGGTCACATTTAAGAGGAGTGATGTGGTATTTATCCTTCAGCATCTGGCTGCTGTCACTCAATCTGATATCTGTGAGATTCTTCAGTGTCGTATTTACAAGTAATTTGTGCCTTTATATCGCTGAATATATACACATATACATATATACTCATATATATATATTTGAGGCTATGTATATATTTGGGTTCCTTACAGCTTTTGACTTTCATGAACAAGCTGCTATGAATCATTGTAATCAAGTCTTTCTGTGGCACCTATTTTTATTATTCTTGAATAAACACCTAGGAGTCGAATTGCTGGGTTTATGGGAAGTACATGTTGAACTGTACGGAAATTACCAGAGTGTTTTCCAGGGTCATAGACTTAAATATAAGAACTAAAACTATAAAAATTCTAGAAGAAAACGTGAGAGACATTCTTCATGACTTTGGGATAAGCAAAGATTTCTTAGGCATATTACCCTTTTACACAAAATATTTTTTAAAAACCTCGTAAATTGAACTTTATCAAAATTTAAAATGTCTGCTTTTCAAAAAAAAAACAACTTGGAAATTTTAAAAGACAAGTCACAGATTGACAGAAAATACATTTAAAATGTATTTGGCAAAGTAGTTACATTCAGAATACGTAAGGAACTCTTATAACTCAGTCATAGGAGATGCACTCAGGAAAAAAAGCAAAATTTTCGAACGAACATTATATGACCAAAAAGCACGTGAAAATATGCTTGATACCGCTAGTCTTAGGGAAGTGCATGTTAAAACTGCGGTGACCTGCTTCTCACACCTACTAGAAGATGTTAAAAAAGAAGGAACGTCCCAGGGGACAGTGAGGATGCAGAGCCCCGGAGTGCGGACTCGCTGGAAAGTAGGTGGGCGGGTGTTGGGAAAGGTGAACTTACGATGTGGTCCAGCAACTCCAGTCAGGTAGCTGCTGCCCCAGAGCAGTGAAAACCCACAGCAGCTCGTGCACCAGCGCTCACGGCAGCTCCGTTTATAATAATCCGACCCGGAAACACTCCAGGTGCCCATCACCCACTGTACAAGGAAACAAATCGTGAGGAACAGCAACAAAAAGCCCCAAAAGTCGCAGACGTTCTGCTGAAAAGGGCAAGCACAAGAATTCGTGTGACATGGTCCCATTTCCATAACACGCTAACAAAGGGACCTCCGATTCGCAACAACAGAGACAGACCCGCGACTTTCTGGGGCTGTGGATTGCGGGAGTTAGCTGCAAAGAGGTAGGGGGCTTTCTGGGGAGGATGCTAATACTTTGTGTTTTGACTGTGTGGTTACCTGGGTATACACATTTGTCAAAGTTACTGACCTGAACTTAAAATGGATAGTCTTTCGAATGTACACGATACCTCAGTAATGTTGATCAAAACAAATAAACCAGGCACAGGCCTCCTAGTGATGACTGTTCATAAGTGGCTCTCATTCTCTGCACCGTCTTCTCTGTGAGAAAATGGACTCAGTGAGCACAGGTTTGCCTCCTACTGTGGAGGCTGCACTCACCCCGTGGGCGCTGTGAGCGGTCTGCTGGGTGCTGGAGACTTAGTTCTACATTATGCCGCAGAAAATGAAACATGAAGCAGATCCCACGTGACACGCGCATTTATTAGCAGAGAAACAAAGGACCTCCTAAGAAGAGTGACACTCTGTTGCGTGGATGTCACTCTGAGTGTCAAGTTGCAGAAGACGTTCAGCTGTCTTCAGCTTGTTAGACCTGCAAGAGCTGTTTACAGGTTTTCTGCTTTCCTCGTGAGGACTGCTAAGCATTCCATTTAATTCGCAAAGGCAGCACAGGCTTTCTTGATGGCTTGGCCCCCTTGGGATGGATGCTGAGAACCGCACTCGATGTAACTACCTACAGATCTGGTCCTCTGTTGAGACAGCTGAGTCTTCAACTGGGGCGCCCAGAGGACCTGGCTCGCAGCGTATCCAAGTTGCAGTGATATATATGTCCACACGCAGAGATGTCAAGACGGGACCTGATGTTTGACCCTCCCTGGAGCGAGTCATTTCTCCACTAAATGGGGTGAAGGGGGGCGGGGCGCCAAAGAAGAATTCAAAACGCTGTCCCTTCTTTGTGGCAGATACTCAATTGTGAGCAAAACTCTGTGTCCGTGACCTTTACGCCGGGGTCAGGGGCCGGACAGCTGCGTGGACGTAGAGGAGGAAGGGGAAATCTCAGGGGATTGCAGCCTCTGTCAGTCACCGAAGTTGCATAATATTATTTGAGCAGAGAAAAGGCAGCAGAAGGTTCTAGGTCACTTGGAGTCCAGAAATTTCTGCCTCACGGTTCATTTTTATGACTAAACATTAGATGCGGCCTACAGACGGGTCGACACCCTGAATTCGGAAGGAGCCCAAGTTCTGGAAGCAGAGAGGGCCCAAGGTTCCCACATTCTGTCTGGGCTTCAGATGCTTGGGGTGACGTCAGACAAGCCACTCAGCTCTTCCGATGAGGTTCCCTTACTTCTGAATTAAGTCAAAACCTAGTGCTGATGACCAGTCGGCAGCTATGTCCTTCCCCTCCAGTTGCCCCGTTTCGAGCTTTCTCTGTCTGCTTACCACCAAAGCGGGACTAAAACCTAAGAATCCCCGAAGAACCCACTCACGCGACGTGTGTAGACGAGTCATGCCGACCTCACCGAGGATCTGGGGAGATGGGAAAGGGGTTTCATCACGCACCCCTAAGGAGTATCCCCAAGGGACTGTGTATGTTTGTGCGCGTGTGTGCATGTGATCGCGAGCGTGATGTGCGTGTGATCGCGCGCGTGTGTGCGTGTGATCGCGCGCATGTGTGCGTGTGATCGCGTGTGAATGTGCGTGTGATCGCGCGTGTGTGCGCGTGTTTAAAGGTTCTTGCTCTTTCCTCCTGCAGTCCCAGAATTCTCCCTTCTCGTCTCCTCCTGGGGCTCCTCCCAGAATTTCATACTTCTCTGTCCCCCAGCAAGCATGGCCATTCTGCCTGCTCCCCAGCTGGCATGCCCGGCTCATCCAGGTGCCCGGCAAAGCAGATGAGCTCCCGAGGACACTCTCAGAGACGGTTTGGTGATCATCTTCCGGAGTTGCGTATGAATGTTGCTCCACTTACGTGGCACATAGTTTATACAAATCATGTTTCATCAGTTCTGACACCGAGATTTTTTCATATTTAATATCTCTGAAACTGGAATGCTACTTTCCATAGAAGACATCTCACAATTACAGATGACATTTTTTTCTTCGCATCTTAGAGTTCATTAATTATGGCACGTCCTCTGGCTAAATACAGGGCTGTTTCTCCCCAAGAATAATAATTATTATTATTATAAACTTATTCTGTAAAATTTTCTGTCTCAAAAAAAAATATATATATCAAAGTCCAAGGCCAGTTAGTAAATTATGCAGGCAGATATGCCCACCCCTGCTCCTGACTCATTCACTCTCTCTTCCTGGAAAGGACAGGGACAGACAGCAAAATTGTCCATTTAAGTACATGAAGTGGGATTCCGTTTAGCAGGAAGTCATCGTCAGTGGACGTGGGTCTTAGCTAAAATAAAGGGGTGATTCTCAGTGCGCTCCGAAGACTGATGACGCCCACCTCTCCTGGCAGGTTATTAAAATGGATGACCTTCGGGGCCACATTTGAGGCCGCTGCAGTCACGCCTCCGGAGGTGGCACCCTCAAATCTGTATTGCAAACAAGCTGCCCAGCAGATTTTTATTCAGAACTAGATGACGACTTTTGGGGAAAGTTGTGTCCTTATGACAGACCAG
>NW_011889009.1:1309184-1310297 GCF_000151845.1 Pteropus vampyrus
CCCGAGGGGGCACTGTGCTGACGTGGCTTCACGTGCAGTCTGCGCGGTTTTGTGTGACTTACCCTGGGCAAGCAGGTGAAACAGAAAGGTTCGTTATTCTCAGCACCAGTGACTCCTCTCGCCCTCCTCGGTGGCTGTTCTCATCGGTTTCATTTCTTTACCATGCTGTCTAGTTGGATCAGCCCACTGCAGGGAATGGAGTAGATCCAGTGACAGGCTGTGTGACCTTGAACAAGCCACTCATCCACTCCAAATCTCATTTCTTCATTTGTAAAATGAAGGAATCGCCCAAGGTAACCACGCGTGTCTTCATTCCGGAATTAAGAACTCCTAGCTTCCACCATTAAAAGTTCAACGAAAAAGTTCTAGGCTGGTCTTGGGACTTGCTTTAACCAATAGAATTTGATGGAAGCGACACTGTGTCAGTCCTAAGCCTAAACTTCCAGAGATCCTGCATGTTTCCCCTCTTCCTTCTGGAACCCTGCTGGTTTCCATGAGAACAAGCCCAAGCTAGCCTCCAGGAGACAAGAGACAGCGTGGGGCAGAGGTGAGCCAATCTAGCGTGACCTGCGTGCGTGAGCTCACCAGGTAGGGGAACCAGCCTTTTCTAAGTGGTCGGCCTGCAGAACTGCGAGGCGAATACATGGTGGTGGTTTTCAGCCCCTGAGTCCGGGGTGGTTTGTTACACAGCGAAAGCTAACTCGCACAATGACAGGTACAGAGATGAATGGAAATAGCGTTTAGGCACTAGGTGAAGGTCGTATTGTGTGATTCTCAGTGCAAAGACTAATACTGCCTTTGTGTGGCCATTATCAATTGGTACAGCTTTTTGGGGGGTAATTTGGCAATATCTATCCATTTAAATGCATATACCAATTTTCCCAGGAATTTCTAGGAATTTATCCTATAGATGTACATCACAAGTGATGTATGTGTGAGAATGTTTATTGAAGCAAAAAACTGGAAAGCACATGCACTTCTGAGGGATCTGGTTAAATAAGTCATATATACAGTGAAATAAGTCATATATAACGTGAAAATGTACTGATATTAAGATAGATACATGCTGATGTGAAATGTTTAATCTGCGTTGTACACTGAATGTCTGTGCCT
>NW_011889009.1:1311522-1318047 GCF_000151845.1 Pteropus vampyrus
CACTTGCCCTGAGAAGCCTGGTTGGAACAGAGGCTCTGGCGTGGCTCAGAGCGGCTCCGTTCCCTCTCCCCCGGGAGAAGCAGGAGGGGACTTTTCTCTGGGATTCACTGTGAGAGTCGGGGCAGCTCCTGGAGGTAGAACTCGCAAACGTTCCACCTGGGTCCCTGGAGTGTGTGGCTCACAGACAGCCTCCAGTGGCGTCGGTCACAGTGCAGGTGTTCGTTCCTCCGGCGCTGGCTCCCGCAGAGGCTCCCGCCCCAGTAAGCTGCGACACCCCGTACTTTCTCGTCTGTGTGTCCAATACGGGGGGCTTCCGTTTGCCCTGTGACCTCTCTCTCCGACAGATCTAAGAAGAGTTTCTGCTCTTTTAGTTTGTCCAGCTTTACGCTTGTCATTGCAATGCAGTGACCACTTCCAGGCACCGTACTTGCTGGACGCAAAACCGGAAGTGTAAAAAAATTTTTAAGAATAGACGTATTTAGTATACAGGTCTGTGACGAGTCTGAATAAAGGGGCGGCATCATTAAGTGACAGCACGGCGACGTTCTAAGAGCTTCGGTTTAGGACACGCTGCTGCGGCTGGTGGTGAGTGGGGACGATGTCACCTCTCTGTCTGTTTCTGCTCTCGACCCTGACCACGACCCCAGGACGCACGTGCAGCTCCCTAGCCACGCGGATCCACACGCTGCTCCGTGGCCATCTGTCCCCTAAACGAAAGGTGGGCGCGGCAGAGAGCCCTGCCCTGTCAGCTGTGATTTATGAGCCCTCTTGTCTGGAGGGGCAGCTGGCCCAGGCCGTGTTGACTCAGCACCTGAGGATGGCCTGTCCAGATGTCCTGGCCTCTCCTGGGGACACGTGTCTGTGCACTCAGCGTCCACACCCGGAACCCCAGAGTGCTCCTCTCGCTCCTTGCCCACGCCCCGCGCCCCCTTTGCCTGCTCCTCTGAGGGACACACCCTACTTGGCTTCGTCACACACCATTTTGCTTAAAGCCACAGATCAGCGTTACCATATTCTCTGAGGTGCCGCATCTCGAACTCAGTGGATCAGTCCTGGTCAAAAGCTGAGCCGGGAGCCACGTGTGCACCACGGGCTGTCCCCTCAGAAGGGATATCACATCAGGGCTATGTCCCCAGGAGCCTTTTAATGTCAGCCCGAAACATGTGTGTCAAAATACATCACCGTTGGGGTGGCCGCATCCATCTCAAGACTGCACATTCGAATGACCAAAATAGGAAAGTACAGCCCTTGGGCTGATGGCAGAAGCCTCAGGTTTCCTCTTGGGCAGAGCTGCACATTAAGAAGGGGCGGGAGGAGGTGGCCCATAATCCCCAGGGTCCCCAGAAAATCCTGCAGGTGGCTGCGGGACAGCCCTGCAGCTGGGAACCCATCCTAGTAGTCAAGTCCCCGTCTGTCATTTGTGAAGCAAATAGGTGATGTCACAGTAGGTTATGCTGGTGCCGAAGAGAATATCCTGGCTGAAAACGTATCTGAGATTGAAAAATATTCGTGTGTGTGTGTGTGTGTGTGTCTGTGTGTGTGTGTGTGTGTGGTGAGCGTGGGGAGCGAATGCCCTGGAGAGGATGGGCAGGCAGGTGTGGAGGTGACTTCTCTGTTAAAACGACACAGGGGCGGGCGTCTTTCAATGCCGTGTGTTGGTATTGGTCACCCTGTGACTCCGCACGAGCGGGAAGGTCTGGAAATGCCCAGTGAGCGAGCTATGAGGCCAAAGAGGAAATGTCTGAGCCAGAGATGGCAAGCCAGTTTCCCCGCATCGGACGCCGGCCCAGGTGTGTCGTTTGTGCGTTTTGGCCCAGCTCCGTGTTTAAAAAAATATGTAAATTGTGACCTAAAGAAACATTGCGAATAAAAATTCAGATTTGGGCTTTTCTGGAAAGATCGGAAGATGGGCGATTCTAGGCCTGTTTCCTCAGGGCGGGGGGCTGAGCTGGGCGCAGCCACCCCCTTTCCAGGCAGAGAATGGACCCTCCAGAGGTCTGTTCTGCACTCATTTGCTTCGATCGTCTGCCTGGCCCCCGATGGCGTTCAGGTCCGCAGTCCTGATTAAGTGCGGGACCCCAACCCTGAGTTCCTTAAAAGAGCTCCCAGGGCGCCTTCCTTCTGCAGCACCCCGAAACACCACCGAGCAGACGCTAGCTTCAGCTGCATCTCCACAGAGAAGCGCGGGCCCCGCCCTGTGGCTTTACAGATGACAATGAGATTTTCAGAAGCGTCCCCTTGAGTGGAGCAGAGACTTTCTGCTGCTTTTTCTTGCTCCTCATCCTGAATGAGAAGGGACATTGTTTCAAGATGTAAAGAGAAGCCATTTCATATTTATTTCCAAGCTGGGGATGTGGGTGACCCCCCCGCCCCCACGCCCCGTGCTTTCCGCCCGTTATGTTCTAATAGCGGGGAGGGCGGAATTTTAATATCTCCCTGGAATGGCTTTCTTCATGCATGAATTATTTCTCAGTTAAAAGGTCTGAGAGATGCTTCTTTTTTTCCTTCCTTTTTTCGCTCTGAGAAATGATGACTGCTTTACTGCTACGACTCACAAAGCTGCCGGTCAGGCCTGTGTCCCACGGAGTCCCTCTCCAGCAGCCAGCTCAGCTTGTCGCACCCCTGAAATAGCAGCTCTCGTCGAGGCCTGTATGGAAATGTCACAGGCGCGGTGGCTGATGGCAGGTGACTGCGGCGGGTTACGCGGCCGGCACAGAGGAGAAGGAGATGAGAGGCTGGCAGGGCCGCTCGCTCTCTCCTGGGATCCTCACAGAAACCTCTAGGGAGTCGGTATGATTGTCGTTTTCCCAGAAGCAGCGGAAGCTCAGAGACGTTAAGCCACTTCCCCCGTCACCCCGCCAGCCAGCGGCGGAAGTGGCATCTCGGTCCAGCTGTGGCGACGCCCCAACACTTTCGCCACCCGCCGGGCTGCCATTCCCGTGTTCTCTGGGGGGCGGGGTCTCATCCGAGAGCCCGGCTCACGCTGAGAGGTGTGGGGATGACTTCCGAGGCGCGCGGGCACGAGACGGAGCCCAGGCGCAGGCAGCAGCGCGGAGCGTTCCGGCGCCGTGGGCCCTGACGGCCCTGGGGGCTCCGGCCCTGCGGCGTTCGCGTGCGCCCGGCCCTGCCTAACCTCCGGCCCGGTTAAGCCCGTAACACCCCTGGTGGGGGGTGCCGTTCCTCCCCATTTATGAACGCAAAGCTTGTCGTCAGTGTGCTGCGTGTTGCATCTCCAACAGACACATCACTAGTGGCAAGTGTGTCCCTTTAACGACACCCCCCTCCCCAGCCGGGCAACCATGAGTTTCCTCTCCAGGTCTGGCTTTTTCAGAGTCCGCGTGTACTGGGATCACACAGTGTCTGTCTTTGTCTGAGTTATCTCACTCAGCATGGTGCCTTCGGGGTCCACCCGTGTTGTTGAAATGTCAGGGTTCCATTCTTCATGGCTGAATAGTATTCCACTGTGTGTGTGTGTGTGTGTGTGTGTGTGTGTGTGTGTGTGTGTTTCACAATTTTATGACTATTATTGTTTGGGTCAAGGCCAACATTTGCTTAAGTAAAACCAGTATGTTGATTAAAAAATAATTACGTAAGTCAGAGCAGAGGTGACACTCCGAGATGGCAAGAATTGTCATGTGAGGACAGGGTTCAATATGTGAATGTGGGGGACACAGACATTCAGTCTGCAGTGGAGCCGAAGGACATGACTACAGCGAAGCCGTTCAGCTAACAGGCTTGGAGTGGGCCCCCTCTCTGTGCCAGGCCTGTGCCAGGGGCTAGGGACATGAAGACAGGGACACACAGGACCTGTTAAAGAAAACCAGCCGCGATGCCATGAGACGAGTGCTCACGTGAGAGCATTTCCCCTGCTGAGGGAGCGTGGGGCCCTCAGGGGAGATGAGACCAGGCGACGTTGGGACGCGGGGACGAGTGAGACTTGGCTGGGAGCACAAGGGGCACGGGACCATCACACGCTCCGTATCCCAGGGGAGAGACCCCGGCCGGCTGAGCTCAGGCCGTGAGCCAGGCCCTCGTCTGCGGGTCTGGAGCAGAGGTCTGGCAGAGGCTGGGGGCGCCTGCAGCTTCTGTGGTCGGGGCAGGTGTCCACGCTTCCATCCTGCACGATTCAGCCCGGTGGGGCAGACACAGTGCCCCCAGAGAGACAGTGGATGCTGCGCTAATGGACAATGACGGACACGTCCCTCACCGGACTTCCTACTGCCCCCTCCTGATGGCCCCCCCTGCATTCACAGCAGATGCGAATCTGGGGTGCAGTCCAAGGAGGACGGACCTTGCAGCCAGGCGTGGATGGTCACTCAGCCTTTCCTGGACTCAGTTTCCTCATCTGTGAAACGGAGCTGAATTGAGTCTAACCGTCAGGGTTCTCGTGAGGATTAGCGATCACCTGTCTAAGGGCTCTGCATGACCCCTGGCCACGGCGGACCCTCGATGAGTGGCAGCCATCGTGTCATTCTTCATGATGGAGCTGTAACAGGCCTGCTCCTGTCTCTGTCTCCCCACCACCGTGGGCCCCCTGTCCCCCCTCCGACGGGTGGTGAATTCACCAGCTACCCAAACAGGGGAGGCACTCTTAGGCCCAGCCGTGAGAGCTGAGTGTGAATTATACAGCCTCAGAGCGCTCTAGGGAGGGAGCGTGGCTGACGGCCCCCTGCCTGCCCCGGTCTGGTGGCAGTCGCCAGCACCCCGAATTTGGGAAGGAGGGGCTCAAGTTTCACATCCTCGTGACATGTTCGAGCACGGAGCCTCTCGCGGCTGGCGCCCCGTCCGCAGGGCGCCGGGCACGCCGTGTGCTGTGTGAAGCTGCAGCGCCACATGCAGCCACGTCGCTCCTCCTTCATTTCCTGGCTTCTCTGTTCTTTAAACGGAACTTTGTTCTTCTTTTGAAACGTTTTCTGTCTCTCTGGAAGCAACGGGATGAGTTCATGACTCCGGCCATCCTCAGAATTGCCTGGCTTTGAGTCTGTATTCAGAATCCTTTCATGGTGCTTCAATGTCAGGTGCCAAATGAAGCCTTTCCCAAGTCTTTGTAACGTGCTTGGAAGGACAGAGTGGTCTCGTCGCAGGCTGCCGCGACGCTCCCAGCGCTGTGCCGCGATCCGCCGTGGAGCAGATGGGCTTTTCATGAGGTGCGCGCCCACACCCACCTGGGAATCCACCACCTTTGGTCGAGAGAGAGATTTCATTTCGGCGGCAGATAATTACTCCCTTTCTTCCTGGCCCTCGGATCAGCGCGTGTCAACAAATCCACATTCTCTGTCCCTTCCTCTGCTGCTGGATGGAATGCTAGAAATGGGCTGCATGCAACCGGCTTTCTTTCAAACCGCTTGGCTCGGACTCAGATACCGGAACCAAGGTGGCCAGCGTTTGGCGGGGAAGCGGCGTGCGGTTTCTGGCACGAACGTCCATGAACGTCGCTGGCGAAAGCGGTTCCATGTACATCGCGCTCGGCCTCACCGCCCCGCAGGGGACCTGCGCTCTGTGGATCCCTCCGTCAGGTGCTCCTTCCCCCTGCTCAGAGCATCGCGTCTGTCTTTGTACAGTTTCCCTTGGCCTTTACCTAGTGAGGAGGCTCAGGCTCAGTCCAGCCCCTTTTCCATCTTCATCCTCCAATCTCTTCTCATGAGCATCATCCACGTCCATGACTCTTGACCCCTGGTGGGCGGATGACGGACGCACGAACTCTAGTGTGAAGAGCCCAAACCTATCCTGTGAACCTCAAACCCATATGCCTTCCTCACGTCTCCATGGAGAGGCGTCAGAGGCTCCTCAAACTTGGCCTGTTGAAATCCGAATGCAGCATTTCCCCTTAGAAGCTCGTCTTCCAAGGTTCGCGTCTCCCCTGTGGATGACGGTCCTGTCCACCCACCTTCAAACCAACGCCAGGGTGTCTTCCTTGACCTGTCTTTCTCCCCCTCTCCCATTCGCTCTGTCGTTCATCACTGCAGTTCTGGCACCTGGGTATCTCACTTCGATCCACTCGTTTGCACACGCGCACCAGCCCCTGGCCCGCGTCGTCTTCCTGGCCCCCTGGTCTACATGTGCATGGCTCCAACCCGTTTTCCATGTCGTAAGCTTTCTGAGACAAATCCCGTATGTTACCCTGTGCTCACAAGCCTTCAGGATTTTCCAGTTAATGTTAAAATGAGAACCCAAATCCTCAGCACGCCCACAGGGCTGTCCCGGCGGACCCCTCTCCAGCCGCCCCTCCAGGCTCACCCCCACCTTGCCCTCGTTTGCCGTCTGTGTGACCGTGATGGAAGGCTCTTTCACACGCTGTTCGCTCGGCTCTCTGCACCCCTCCCCTTATTTCGGATGATGCTTCACGTTCGCCCTTAGGTCGCCGCTCCAGTCGTCGGCCCCTCTAGGGGGGCTCTCCCTCTCAGAGCACCCCACACCCCTCCATCACAGCACTCGCCATAGGGGGGTCCCAGTCACTCGGCTCTGTGTCCCGGGGGCCAGGACTGCACCTCCTTTGGCGCATCGTTACGTGCGACGCACAGTAAC
>NW_011889009.1:1319782-1328703 GCF_000151845.1 Pteropus vampyrus
CGTGGTTCTCGGTCCCCTGCATGCGACAGGTGGCAGCGGAGGACAAGGGAGTTATGTGACTGTCTGTATAAGGGACAAGCAGAGCCCTCAGGCCCCCACTCCCATTGCCAAGAAGCAGGAGGCGAGTCTTGAGACAGACCGAATAGACGCGGCCTTCAGACACGGGGACACCAGGCACAGAGGAGGACGAGGTGTGCCAGGCCAGACCCCGGGGCATGCGGCAGGTCTGCTTCTCCAGCGGGAGGCCTCCGGCCCCTCGCCAGGTGCAGGCATGTCACCATGGTTCCCTGCGGGACTCAGCAGTGAGCCGACATTTGAGTCCTTGATGTCGAAAACACTTTGTATGGATTTATTCAAAAGTCGGGACGTAATCGTATCGGAAGATTGAATTGACAAGAAGGAGGATGTGAGCTTTATTTATTTGCTTTAATAGGAAATGGTATTCAACATGGAAATATTTGGAAACGCGGAGGTAAATGCTGGGTACACAGCTGACGTTAGAAGCAGTCGCCTCTCGGAGCCGGAGTAAGGGAGCGGGTGTTGGTGTGTGGGGACTGCTGTTTGTTCGCACAAGCTTTCAAGCATTAATGGACTTTTTGATGATGTGCGTGTATTTCTTGGATAAAGTAAAATCGAGGGGAAAAGGGAAACTTGCTTGGGCACTCGTCTACTACTTAACTTCTGAGTTGGATTTCCGTAAGTGGATTTCGTCCACGCAGGCCGCTCCTGGAGACGGCAGCTCATGAGTGAACACTGAGGACATCGGGGAGGCAATTAACGGGTCAGCAGCCAAAGAGAGATCACGATTCCCCGGGGGCTCTGGGCTCCAGCTCGAAGAGCGAGGCTCTCTCTGTGGCCGGTATTCTGTGCTAAGCCGCCCTTTGCAACGCGGTCTACCTGACGAGTCACCCACACTGTTGCTCAGACTCTAAACCATCGTTCCAACCGGGGAAGTACTCGGCCGGCTCTCTGTTGCCATGGAAACCGTGCAGCGCAAGTCTCTCTGTTGCTTTGGTAACCCACCCCATTTCCGCACATCACTACCGCTGGGGCATTTTGCTGCCAACATAATGGCCTCTATTGTGGATTGAATGTTAATGGGGCAGCACCGTACCCCAGACTGCACCCAGCCTCTCCGCAGCTCCACATGTAAGGCATGCCCCTGAGACGATGACAGACACTCCGGTCAGACGGAGAGCAGCCGCAGTGGGTGCAGGGGTGGGCTTTCTAATGATGCCGAAAGGAAGGTGTAGCTCCTGATCGTGACAAGGGACCGGTACCTAAGAACCCAGAGAGGCGACGGTGGGGGGATCATTCGTTAGAGGGCCGCGGGCTGCACATCCGGGTCTGAGCAGTCCCCCAGTCGATAAAGGGTAATGCTCGTAAGTAAAGCTTACGGGGTGATGAACACGTGCCGGGCACTTGGGCAAGTGCCTTATGCTCATTCAGTCCCTATTTCACAGGATAAGAAAAGGGTAAGGAAGTATTCACAGACTCAACTCGAACTCAAACCGTCATCACTGCACTGAGCTGACAGTCTCTAGAGAATGGGGAAGGCCAGGGCAGTGTCAGAGGGTGTCCTCGCCCCAGAAAAGCTGACGCTGCACCTGGAACAAGAGATTTAACCCCAAGGGTGGGGGGAGGGCGGGGAATGAGCCGGTGGTAACTTCTAGGGCGCGGCGAGGTCTGAGGTTAACTGCCACGTTCACGGAGAGGTCGGAGTAGGTGCAGAAGCCGAAGCAGACTCTCCCCGGGTAAAGGAAGACGCCGCAGGAGAGTCACGGACAAATCTGCGGCAAGAATCGGGCACGTCCCGGCTCCAGCCCAAGCGGCCGTTTAACCCGAGTCACCTCCCGCTGTGGCAGCATTTGCTGTTCAGCTAAGAAAAAAATTTCTCCTCTCGTTTCTTGTGTCCTCAAGCCTCACAAGAGTCAAATTCACGTGATACTGTCTGATTCTTTTACTTTGGAATACAAAAAAAAAAAAAAAATTGAAGTTTTATATAAAATTATTTTAAATTTTATGGCTCTCAGTGTCACAACCCAATAGTTCTGTTTGCTTTCCAAGTAAGTATTTTTTTAGCCACCTCAAGTCCTCCTGGCACTAAGTGGAGTATAAATCTTCAGAAACAGAATTTTTATGGTGTCTCGATTTTTTGAATCAGAATTCCTACTCTTAGACGTGTCCGTGCGAATCTTCTGATTTGCCCCCTACTCTCCCCCTTCAGCCCTCCGGGGCGTGACAGTCACCGCCAGCAGGCTGGAGGGCCCGCGCAGAGTTATCGCGACACCGAGTCTGCGCGGGGAGCTGAAGAGCGAAGCTCGCCGACGTCCCCATCTGTGGGGTCTTTTTAAGCCCGGAGCAGTGGTAGTTCTCTGTGCCGAGCTCCCTCCCTCTCCAGTCATCCCAGGGGACCTAAAAATGCTCTACCGTCGAAGCCAAATGGACATAGACTTGTTTTTGATTTTTAGAATACGCATGTGTTTGCTGTCGGGAGGTCCGGCAGGGCACCGAACGCAGCTCCGTCTGAGCGGTGCCGGTTGTCGGCTAAGATGGTGGCTTGTGCTTAGGATGTCTGCATCTGAGTCCAGCCCAGCTTCTGTCTGTCTGTCTGTCTCTCTGCCTGCCTCCTCCCTCTCCCTCTCCCAGCAGCTGTGTGACCTCGCACACCTCGCTTCACCTCCTCAAGCCTCAGTCTCGTGACAGGGAAATACTGGTTAGTTGTTTTGTGCAGATGAGACCGCGCGTAACGAGCTCGTAGCGGGACCGGCACACGGTGCTTAGCAGACGTTAACATTCCTGAAAAAAGGAATCCATCGGGTGCCTAAGGTCTTCAGATAGGGTCCTCTCCCTTAGGGACGGGCGTCTTTCCATCAGCCTTAGCCTGTTTCCGCACGTGACTGGGCATACGGGAGTCCTGTCCCTCTCTAGGAGCCCACGGTGATGTCACGGAGTTGAGCTGTGGTGCGGGACATCTGTGACTGAAGCCCCTGCCCCTAGAGCTCAGTGGCTGCCCTCCCTGGCCTCCCTGCTGGGTACGCCCGGGGCTGCTCTGCGCTCTCCAAGGTACTGAAGCTCCCTTTGGAAACAGAGGTGGGTAAATACGAGTGTGCTGGGGACTAATTTGGCAGAGTCTCTCGCTGGAGCCTGGAACGACATTTTCGCTTTGACCTGTGGAGGCCTTGCGACTTTCCAGAAATGGAAGTGGGTAATGACTTGTCATTATGAGTAATTAGCATTCGTGGAAGTCTGAGAAGAGCTGCTTTTTTTTTTTTTTTTTTAATTTTTTTTTTAGCTTCGGAAACTTTACTTCCCCTTTGCTACTCCTCCCGAGGGGTGAGATAAAGTCATGATGAAAGGATCCCCGTCTATGCCTGTGACCAACCCTGCACCACCCTGAGAGAAATGAGCCTTTATGGGTCTCCGTGCATCGGGATGCACCTCCCAGACCAGACAGAGTGCCCTTTACACGCCGCGAGTCAGAGTCAGCATTCGTAAGCTGATGTCTGGAAGTGAAGGGGAGAGCTGCACTTGCAATTTCTTCCTCAGTACGTCTGACCCTGCACCAGGGTCACCGTCGATTTACCATGGATTGGGACCAGAATGAATCTTAGACGTCGACGTCTCCAGTCCCCTCATTTTACAGGCGAAAAAACCAAGGCCCCCAAAAGATAAAGTGACTTCTTTTTAGTTCTTAGTTCGTAGTTCAGGGATTGAACTAGATCTTTAAAGTTCTTTTTGGATGTATGAACTACAGAGCCAAGTGTTTTAAGCAGTTTCGGCCCTCGTGGAAATGCCGTGAGCTCACCGTAGTACTGGCCGTATTTGGTTCTATTGAGACGAGTTCTGGCACGTTCACGAATGGATTGTCTCGGTTTAGACAAAGTCAGGACCTTCTCTGTTCTGTTACCAGGGCTGGGGAGTCTCAGTCCAGCACCCGGAAACTGACAGTCAGAAAGCAAACACGCAGGGCAGCTGGACGGCTTCGGGGAAGAGCAGCTGTCGGCCATAAGCAGGTCGTGTCTCACAAGCGTCAGCAAAGCCGTGATAGGGAGACAATGTGACTCTCTGACGCACAAAGTCACTGGATTGTAAGTTGGAATGAGGAAAGTGTGGGAAGTGGCAAATCTGATCTCGATGTCCTTCTCACTAACCCAAGCTTGTTGCTTATGAGTTAGAATAACAGTATCATAAAATGACCCCGTACATATAATGCCATTGGCTTCAAAAATAAGGCTCTTTGGGCTTAACACATCCCAGCTTGAAACGTAAATGCGGGCCCCTGCTGGGAGAGAGCTCGCGTTATATTCTTTACGGATGTCCCTCCCATCCTTGCCTCCAGGCGCAGCATCCCCGAGGTATTCAGTGATCAACGCCTGCGCGGAGAGCACGTGCCAAGTGTTCCGGCTGTCCCCGAAGCTTTGGGGGTAGGAGCGGAGCGGGCGGGATGAATAGTTGTATTTAAACCATTGAGAGCATCAGGAGCCGGGAGAGGGACCCTGAAGGGAAGCAGAATGAGGTGAGACAAGGCTTCACCTGTTTCATGTCCAATCCCTTTATCAAGTGAGGCCGAGGACAGACTCGCTCTGAGTGTTTATGTGCCATCACCGCCACTGTCCGCTGTTAGGATACGGTCTAGTTTTCAAATATATGCATATTTTGAACTTAAATGTGAGACTCGGAGTCCTGTCAGGTTTGATATTCTGCGTCCATCACCAACGGCTACATAACTTGTTAGTTGGCTTCTCCTGAACACAGGGGCAGCAGCACCTCCCTGCTCAAGGTGTTGGTACAAAGCTCACGTGAAATGGTACAAATATATTGTAAAACTGTGTGGAGCTATTTATAAAGTATCAGCTCCAATGAAGCAGGGAATTTTGTCCGATGGTTACTGCTGTGTCCCCAGCACCTGGGACATTGCCGGCTCATTACAGGCCCCCAGATAATGGCAGATGAGTGAGTACTGGTGACCGAGCTGATGAGGCAGACGGACGTCGTGGAGTGAGCTCCAGGCCCAGACGGAGCTTGTTCGGGTCACGGGCTCCACCTTCGGCGCCGTGTGGCCTTGGAAAGCGCCTGAGCCCTGCTTCTCCTCCGTAACGTGGACGCGATCACGTATGTCTTACAAAGTTGCGTACAAACCAAGAGATAATGCACGTAAAGTTCTCGGCCCAGTGCCTGGCATTCAGGGGACAGTTAAGGACAGCTGAGTCGCTAGCCAGAAGTTGGAAAACCAAAGATAGAAGAAATGTGGAAAGCGCAGAAGCACATTCTGGAATCGTAAACACTTCTGACAGTTGCATGAGAACATGACATACTCTGCAGGAAAAAGGCACGTGTATAGTTATCATACGTAAGTATCACATAGTTCAGACTTCATCGCGAAGCCGTAGCCTTTCCGATGTGCCGTAGCCGTCGCCTTTCCGATGGTCAGAGGGGAGGGGTGGTCTCCTCCTTCCTACGACGGCCAGTGACATATTTAAAATGAGGCAGTGGACGTGCCTGACGCGGCCTCTGTCACACACATGCTGAGTTCACGTTCACTCGAAGTGCAAGGTGAAGTGGTAACTGAGCGTGTTATCCACCAGCCCGTCCTGGAGGGTCCAGGCCTTCGGCGTGTGCTGGGGGCGGGCCGGGGTGCGCCGCCAGGCCGGAGGCCCCCGTGGGGAGGGGGGGAGCCAGGGGATAGACCGAGGTCGGAAGCGGTGGCGCCCGCTCTGCGTCGGAGGGGGCTGTTTACCACCGACGAGAGAAGACGTGTGTCGGAGGTGTTTTTGTCCTGCAGCTGCATGAGCAGGCAGCTCCTTCTGCACGATTTATAAGGACATTTCTGGTTTCTTCTCTTCAACCTGGCCGACTGTGAGAACACACCCCATGACCAGGGGAACCATTAATTGAGGTCGCCTCAAAGTAAGAGCGTCTCTGTGGAAGCATGGGTCGGCAGGGGCCTCTTCCAGACCACCCCACCCAGAGACCTCGGTCCCGGCTGCTCATGGGAACATCCTGAGGCATCTTAACTCCCCTGGGCCCCACCTGCAGGAAATTACAGGTTCAGTTTGTCTGTGGCGGGCGCCAGGCACGTGTGTGTCTAGAAGCCCCCAGGCGGTGCTAACGTGCAGCCGGAGGTGAGAACCCCTGAACCATCTCAGCACTCTCGGGGGACAGAGGGGCAAGGTGCAGCTCGGGGAGCAGAAGGAGCTGGCTCGGGGCCACCCGGGGACGTCCAGGTGGGACGATAACCCAGGGGTTGTGGCTGCCACGTCACTGCTGTCTGGAGTTCCGCCGTGCCCTGTCGTGCCCAGACCTTCGCAGAGAGTGACTAACGAACACCTTCTTAGTCCGTCCCGCGAGGCAGAAGACACGCACTTCAGCTGTCACCACCAGACACCGCGCACGGAGTGTCTCGATGAAAGCGGTTCCCGTCCAGGATCCTCCTGAGGGTTTATCAAGAAGTGAACAGAGATGTTCCAGAGAACGACCAGAGGCCATCCTGGTTCGGGAGAGGACCTTGTTCTGGCCACGGTGTCTCGTTTGAGGCAGAGGACTTGTCCGACCCGTCTCCACGGTGTCGTCTGTCTGGCCTTCGCTTGGGATGTGGCGGGTGGCCACGGAGCAGAGCAAAGCTGAGTAGCCCCTGCCCTCGGACACATTTGGCGTGCTTTTAAAACAGATGTTGAAAAAATGGACCTTCGCATGGTTCCTTTTTCGCCTTGGGTGCCAGGAAGCTCAAAGTACCCTTTTACACTCACTGTAGTCTAGGTTTCCACAATAATAGTTTCCGTGTTGTCTCCCCCAGTGTTCATTTCTTATCGTTTGAGTCTCATCTTTGCAAGCTTAGTGGATATGTGTCCTTTGGGGCAAGCGACCTCACACCCTTTGGAAAGCAGTCAGGGTATAAGAATAAAGCTCCCACGGAGTCTGGCCCAGCCACGATCCGAATGCCAGCGGCAGGAAGACCCAGCCCACGGCGTCACAGCACAGGCGCCGGCGCCAGCGCCCCCCCTCCAGCGCCCCCCTCGCTTGCTGCGACATCACCGTTTGCATGATTCATTCTCCGGCTGCTCCTCGGGTGGGTGCAGAGGACCAGGGGAAACTGAAGAGCTTAGACTCTAGGTCTTTTGGGGTGGGAGTGGGGGTGAGGGTGGGAGTTCCCTTAACAGACGCCTTCGAAGCGAGGGGACAGTGAAAATCAGGGAGCAGGCAGAGGTGAGGAGGAGGGAGCTGTAGGGAGATGGGAGGTCTGAGCGGGAGCCCCCCGAGGCTGTCACCCTTTATGAGGAGGCCACCAGCCCTAAGTTGAAGTCCCTGACAACTTTCCTCATTTCGAAAGTTTTTCTGCCGATTCAGGCAAAGTCAGCTCCGCCCCCTGTCTCTCCACACTGGGTTTAGAAGCCAAGGGCGTGGGCTGGTTCATGTCCCCAGGACAACCTGCCAGCCTGGCCTGAGGCGTGCGGGCTAGAGCAGCTCATGTCCTCCGTTTCCTCACGGCCACCGATCAGAGTGGAGACGGGCGGGGCGAGAGCAAGGTCCACGCCAGGACAGCCGTGCAGAGTGGCTGCTGGCGGCCATGACCTCCCTGCTTCCGCTGATCTGGGATGGCTGTTAGTGTCAGGTGACAGGAGCAGCCATCAGCCGGGGGGGAAGCTGTCAGCCCAGGGAGCAAGCGGGGCAGGAAACGAGGCCCGCGTGGTGTCCTCCGTCCGCTGACCCGGCTCTCTAGTGAGTCCCTCTGTCCACGTCTCTAGTGAGTCCCTCTGTCCACGTCTGTCCCAGGACTGGTTGGGTGGCCGACGACGTCTTCAACAAGGCGAGGTCTTTGCCAGGAACAGCTAAGGTGCCTGCTCCTCCTTCTCTCGTCCCTCTGGGAGAGGAAGGTGGTTACTGTCACGTCGGCCTCGCTCACGGTCGGGGCAACGATTTGGGGGAGGACACTGCACCTCTTCTTCGGGGAGCAGACTTGCCCCGTCTCCCTTCTCGTCCCATCGTCCATTTCAGTGAAGGCCCGAAGCAGCGGAAGAGTGAGTCCCTGGGGCGGTGTGCGCCGAGCACGGGGCCCTGTCGTCTAGCGGGGTGTCTTGCTCTCCTGGGACCTCACCGCATTTCCGTGTAACTCGGAGGGTCCACACGGCGTAGGGTGCTGAGAGTGAGTTTGGAGGCAGACAGATCGAGGCTCAGACCTTTGTCTCCTCCCCAGCACGCACACTGATTTCTAGGTGTGCGGCCTCGGATAAATGGCTTCTCCTCTTTGAGCCAACTTGCTCATCTGCAAAATGGGGGCGATCGCAGCCTCTATGTCATTGGGGCCTTTGTGGGGGTGGGTTACATAAGACACATGCACAAGGCTTAGCGAGGTGCCTGGCGCACAGTCAGTGTGCAGTGCGGGGCAGAGGCGGTCGCTTGCCAGCACCCGAGGGCACGCCTCCAGGTGCACTCCTGAGGACTCGGCAGGCCACCTCCCGGGCCCTGTGCAAGCTCGGGGCTCGGTCCTCCACGCGCTGCAGGACGGGAGCTGACGGTCCGCATCCGCTGTGCAGCTCCGCGGGAGATAGGACACGGCCTCACATCTGGAGAAATCCAGGGAGTGGATTAGGATCGGCCACCAGAACAAGCGGAAATCAAGCTCTGTAATTAAGGCTCAGCCTTTTACATACTGAGAAGTTTAACAAGACGGTTTAAAGGTCGGGAGTGGGCCTTCCTCACCTAGACCCAGAGAGGAGGGACAGAGACAGACAGACAGAAACAGACAGACAGAGGGACAGACAGAGAAACAGACAAAGGGAGACAGAGAACAGAGACAGAGAGAGACAGAGAGACAGATAGACAAAGGGAGACAGAGAACAGAGACAGAACAGAGAGGGGTTTGGGGGGAAGGAGGAAGGGAGAGAGGGGGAGAGACAGACGGAGGGAGGGAGGGAGGGAGG
>NW_011889009.1:1329518-1355446 GCF_000151845.1 Pteropus vampyrus
ACCCTCGGGACTCCGGGCCTCCCTGGGGAGGACGGGCCAGCGAGCGGGCAGAGGGCGGGGGCAGGGAGCACCTCAGGAACCCGCCCGGTGCTCCCCGCACTCGTCACCGCAAGCCTCTCTCAGCGTGGACAGTCTCTGTGAGGTAAACATACGGTCACTTCCAAGCCCCTCAGTCCTTCCCTGTCGTCCTGCCTGACCGTTGGTGTGGGGGGAGTCGAGTCCCGCTGGCGTGGAGGCCGGGACGCCCGGCCCGCGTGCCGCCCTCCCCTGACCTTGGCTGCCGCCCGGCCCGCATCCTGCCCTTCCCTGACCTTGGCTGTCGCCCGGCCCAGCGGCTCTGCTCCGGTGGCTCAGCTGGCATTTGCTTTGTCACACTGTCGTCTCCTCTGGTCACTGAGGTCCCGCACTCGATGGCCTCCTCTCCCTGAGCCGGCCCTGCTACACCAGGGGGTCCTCTCTGCACCTTTGTCCCCTTCACAAGAGCGTGGAAGAACTCGAGGGTCTCCTGCAGCCCATGCACGGGTCCAGAGAGCCAGGGATGCCACCTCGGGTGTCCTCGCTCTGACGTGCTATACCCTTCCTGTGCCACACTGCCGTGACCACGTGTGAGTAGCTTTTGCTCAGGCAGTACCCAGATGCATGCTGCTTCCAGCTGCAGCCCCACGGTGACCTTGGCCTTCCCCCAGCCCTCAGGGCATATGTACCACCCCCGGCAGAGCTTCTGCCCAGCGAAGGAAATGGGGCACGTGGGTCCGATGCCTTTGTCCTGCCTCTTCCCCACTTCCATGGCAGATGGAGGGGTGTTTCCCCCCCCGCCTTCTCCTCAGGGGGCGCGTACCCTGTTCCCCAGGGCACCAGGTCTCATGGCTCAGACGTAACAGCGGGAGAGGGAACGTCCTCGCTCCCACGGTGACTAGGGACAGGACTGTTAGGGCCAGGAGTTGCACTGGTTTAGTGTCCCCCTGATGTCCTCGCTGTATTTACAACCCACCTTGAATTCTAAGGAAGTGGGTCCCAAGGAGGCTTGGGGACCGAGCGGGGCTACGTGTGAGAATGCGCCCCCGAGAAGCCGAGGGTGTGGGTCTCGCTGCCCGGCCCAGGGTGGGCGGACAGGGGCACCCAGCACACGGGCAGCCTCTGATGGGAAGGAGGCCGGGCTGGCGCAGCTGGGGGACACACGGGGAGGGGTACTCTGGGCGATGAAGGGGGGTCAGTTGGCACAGGACTTTGTGGACGGAGCAGAGATGTTCAAAGGGATTTTTGTGGACTTTGGCGCCTGGTGTGAAGCATCGCCCTTTCCCCCTGACCCCTGCTTCCGGGAGATACATCACAGATTGGGGCTCGATGGCATGGCACTGTGGGTTTGGATCCAATTCTGGAATGTGCGACAGCTGACCCCAGCTTCGAGGGGGCATGGAGTGAGAACCGGGCTGTGTGCGGGGGTCCAGTCGCCTGCGGCCCCCCGTCCCAGCGCCCTGTGGTCCGCAGCTATGGGAGCTCAGGAGCGTAGCTCGCACTGCAGGCTCTCCTCCCTGCCCCTGGTCACCCCCTCTTTCCTATTTCGGGGGGACGTGTCCGTGCTATTTGTGGAGCTGTTTTATTTTTTCACTCTTATTTCAGATCGCGGGTTTTAAGCATCTTTCGCTTCACTGATCGGTCAGTTTGTGACTATTTACTGGGTGCCCGTCTTGTAACAGGCAAAGTCCTAGGTAGGTGCCCGGCAGAGTGAGGGCATGACGGGCGCAGCGGCTGACTGTGCGGTTCTGTGAGGGGAACGACCGTTAAGAACTACTCGACGACTTAGCGGATCAGTCCCCATGTGTGCCACGTGCCGGAGAGGAGACACGGTGGCACCTGCGGTGGGTAACGAGAGCCAGCTCCAGCTTCCTCCGGGGGGCCGGGGAGCGTCTTCGAGGAAGGGTGTTTGCCTCAGCTGTCCTCAAGGACGAGCAGGCATGATCTAGGGGAAAAGACAAGAAAGAACATTCCAGAAAAGGGATTGATAAGCTCAGAAGTTTGGAGGCAAGCGAGAACCCATCTTCTAGGACAGGGTGGCCAGCACGGGCGGCATCGGGAGGGAGGGATTGTTGCCGGTAGGAAACGAGGCTGGAGACTTCGCTGGGACCTGTGTTGACGGGGCCATCACGGCGCAGAGCTCAGCACGCGAGCTCCGGAGTTTGAAAGTCTGATCGCCTCGCCTCCCCCATGGGTGACCTTGAGGGGTTACCTAACTTCCCCGAGGCTGTCTCCTCTGTAATTCAGGGTGATACACCTGGCTCGCAGGCTTATTCTGAAGGTTTAACGAGATTGTCCACGAAAGTCACCAGGCACAGTGCCTGTCACATAGTCAGCACGTGATAAACACTACACCTGGCTTTGCAGGCACGACGGGGAACTTGGACTAGATTCTAAAGCCGTGGGACACCCTCAGCGAGTTCCAAGGATTTCCTGACCCGCCTCGTGCGTTTAGAAGCATCTAGAAGCATCGTTCCAGCGGTAGAGGGGAATGGGGCTGGAGGGGAAGAGGGGGTGTGAGGGGACCGATGGGGAGAGCGTGGGGGCTGTGGGGGCTTGGCTGGTTCAGCGTCCAGTTCGGTCTCCCTGAAACATGGCATCCTGCACTGTGGAGGCTGCAGGAGACGAGGTTCCTGCTCAGGTTCTGGAGCAGATAAGCTCCCCCAACTCCCTGCTTCTCGGAGATGAGAAAGTGGGCTCAGCTGGCAAGATCGGGCATGGCCGTTGGTTTCCTCTGAAGCAGCAGCCCAGTGTCAGGTGCCAGCAAGAAGGTAGCTAGGGGCAGCTTCACGGGCCTCGTGACCCCTGGGGCACGTGTGAAGTGCTGACTCCCGGGTCTCGGCCTCCCCGGCTGCGGTGGCGAGCGGTCCCCCTCAGCTCGTCCTGGCGCGTTGTCTAGAAGCCCAGCCCGGAGCCTCCCAGTCCTTCCAGGAAGCACAGGCTGCTCGTTTCCTGTGTCAGACCCCTTCGTATGTAAAACATAAAACCGAGGGACTTCTACTTCCCAAAGCCAACCCCCACTGATCAGAGATCGTCGATGTAGCATCAAGATGACTGCAGTAATTCAGACGAGAAACGCTGGCGAAACCAGCACACTGCCATGGGGGAGTGATCTGAGATTTTTAAGAGACCGAATGAATAGGGCTCCGTGATTGATGGAATATGAGATCGGGGAGCAATAACGACGGACTCATAAATCGTTGAGTTGACAAGTGACGGTGGTGGCACTTTCTTACGGCTGTCGAGACTGGAGTTGAAGCAGCTTGGGGAGAGCAATTATGCGTTTAATTCTGGACGTACTGTATTTAGGGCGTGTTGAACCTGTCCACATGGAGGTATGGCAGAGTCGGTGGGATATATGAGTCGAGTTCAGAGGAAAGGCACGGGCTGGGTACTTGTGAACCCATTGTAGAGAGATGGTGATTAAAGCCTCGAAAACACCTGTGGTTGCTTAGGGCACGTGCGGAATAAAACACCTGTAGTTGCTTAGGGCACGTGCGGAGCGGAAAAAAAAACCAGGCTTCCAGACAGATATCTGAGAGAGGCTATCAGAACTGAACAAAGGAGAAGCTGGACCAGCAGGGGAAAATACAAAGAGAGAGGCCAAAAAAAGAAAAAGCCAGAACACAAGGTGGGGGAGGGGGCTGGGCATCACATCAGATGGAGCTGAAAGGTGTCCACTCGGTCTAGCAGCGTGGAGGGCAGGAACGGGCACAGGGAGGAACCGGGTTGCTGTGGTTGAGAGACGAGCAGGAGGTGTGAGAATGGAGGGGACGCGTGGGGACAGCCCCCGGGGGAGCACTCGCCAGCCTACGAGCCGCAGATCTCAAAATAACAATGAGAGCGGCAGGCGAGTCTTTTAAGGGTTCCCTTCTGGCCCTGCCCCGAGTCCCCCCAAATCCCAAACCTTTCCATAATGCCAACCCTTCACATTCCACGTAGGTGGCAGAAATCTGACTATGAAAAAGTTATTTAAAAACGCTAACAGCTCAGTGCTGAGGTTTGGCTATGGGAGGGAGGGGGCAGAAGCTGGGAAGGCGGTGGGGTGCGGGGCAGGCTCATCCTTCCACACAGCGGGGCTGGAGCCTGTTTCAGGCCCGATGGGAAGGAGCCAAGAGAAAAGCGAGGACTATCGATTGCGTAAGGTCTCCGGAGAGGCAGAGCGAGCCAGAGTCCAGGGGTCACTCCGTTCCAGCAGGGAGAAAGGGGAGAAAGGTCAATGGGCATCTTAGGTCGAGCTCCCTGGACACAGAGCGCGAAGTAGAGATTTTTGCGTAAGTGATTTATCGAGGGAATTTTGTTTTTCTCATAAAAACATGTCAGGGCGTCCAGGAAGCAGGAGGTCGCGGGGCCAAAGCTGGACAAAGATGTGGTTTCAGAAATCCAGCCTCGGCACCGTCCCTGAGGCGGGTCTGGCTGTGAGCCGCTCCACTGAGCTGGTCTGTCTTTGAGGAGAGGGGGCTGGACTTCTGCGTCCCCCCAGTCACTAGCCATCGGCTGCCCCCTGGGAGGTGGAGTGGGGCGCATGTCCTTCTGAAGCAGCTTCTGAACCCAAGGGCGCTCATCTGGGCCGTTAGCAGCCAGCTCCACGGCGGCTGGGGAATGGGTGAGCCTGCCGTAAGGGGATCGCGGTGCGACCCCAGAACGGACGCCACAGTGCCAGTGCGAGGACACGTGCGTGTCTGGTCTCCAGGACAGACAGTAAAGGAGGAGACGAGGGGGTCTGAGATAGGGGCCGAGGAGAGGCGGAGAATCGGAGAAGCGTGACCGCCGGGGAGAACCTAGCAGGCTCCCGGACGGGGGTGGTGACCGCGAGGTTTTAGGGTCCCCACGAACCCACTTGTGTAATTTTCTCCGGGGGTGCCCGGCAGTTCGGCCACGGAGAAGGCAGATAGCCAGATTCGTTTGGGGCCGGAGTCAGGGCCAGCGCTTTCAAAGGACAGGGAGAAGGAGGTGTAGACACTATCACGGTCCTTCGGGTCTGGCTGTCGCAGGAGATGGCGGTCAGCAATGAAGCGGGAAGAAAGAGCGTGTCAGTGGGCGGCGGTCTCCACGACGTTGGGGCCCAGCTCTGGTCGGGGTTGCCGACGATAGTTTCGCGGGCACGCAGAGAGCTCTCCGCTCTGTGGGGTGGACATTGGAAAGGGTGGGCGACTTGAACCCAATACCAGAGCCATCGATGACCGAGGCCGGACGTGACTGAGAAGCAGCAGAGCGTCGCAGCTGGAAGACACACGCTTCGAAGCGGGGAGACCGCACGCCGGCTCCTGCCTTCGAGGCTTTCGGGGACCCCTGAGTCTCGCAGCAGGATTTGTCACCAAGGCAGCCTCCACCATCCAGCTCGGACTTCATTGTCCTCAAGTCAGCAGTCTGTGCTGTCCCCCAGAATGCCCCAGATCTCATCGTGGTTTTTTTTCCTCCTTGAGGTTTGGTAAACGCAGGTGTGTGTTGTATCCAGAAGGGACAGGCGTGGGGCTGTGGTCCAAGGCGGGCACTTCAGCCTCAGCGGGGCGTCATGTCCTCGGGGTCAGCCCCCACAGTAGCATCACGTCAGGACACTGTCAGAGAGAGCAAGGCTGGTTTCCTTTTGGGGACAGTTTGATGTACACGCTGTGCCTTCGGGTGCTTTGGGGGCAGGTGACGATCCGTCTCTCCAAATCAGACCGCGGCTTCTCCACTTGGTCGTACGTTCTGGATAAATTACTTACGTCTCAGTTTTTTCATAGATAAGTTGTCAATGCAAAAAATGGGGGTGGTAGGAGTTTGAGGGGATCAGATGAGATAATGTGTACAGGAAAGTTTGGAAACACAGCCCAAAAGAACGAACCACTGCACAGTTGGTCTCGGACCTTTGACTGAAGTAGCTCGAGATTTTTCAACACCGAGAGTGGACAGAGGAAAAGAACTCGTTATGCACTTGTTCAGAGTGTAAGAGGAAGTGGCGTCCACAGAGGGGGCGCCTCCTCGTTCCGACGAGGTGGCATCTGCACGGCCGTCGTCCAGCGTAAAGGTGTATCGCAACCACGTAAGCCATGCAGATAAATTACCGCTAATGCAACTGTGCATGAAAAAAAAAAAAGCCATTTACATCTGTGAAGGAGGACGCCATGGATTTCACAAAGTCAGAGAACTCTTCCCATCTAAGGCACTGGACATTGAACGGTTTGGTGCGTGGGTGAGTTTTAGCGTGTTTTTCGCATTGTTCTTTGGGACTGTTCCTCCCACCTGGTGAGGTAACTCTCAGCCCAGAGACCCGTGGGGATTAACGATCCAAGAGGAGAATCGAATTGAACTTGATCCAGGAATGTGAGGGTGGCAGCTACTTTCTCGAGAACCGTTTCTTCTATTCTTATCTTGAATCCTTCGTTGACCCGAGTTGCGTTTCAGAGGCAGGAATCGCTGTTTAAAAATGTCATGTTTCAAAAATAAAACGCATTTGCAGATTCCTGGCAGAAGATCTCCGTTTTGAAGCCTACGATTGTTTTATTTTTCTTCTCCCAGAATGTCACTCAAATCAGTCCACACAAGCTACGTGTCCCAGTCACCTACACGCTTCATTGTCCTCCACTACCTCGATGTTTTATTCATCGGCACCTGCTTCTCTGAGTGCCGCTGACACTTGCCTCGCTCAAAGCAGCTCCCTTTTAGCCTCTTATCCAATAATCTCCAGTCCTCCATTAATAATCTAATGGGAAAAGACTAGCGAGGGTGTTCTCTGCAGTTAAACAGATGTGCTGTCACTTCATTTGAATCACAGTAATGGAGGGTCTACCTTTGCAATCAATGACTTTTCATCGTTCGTTGCATGATAATAATTTTTTATAATAAGGAGTGTTTAACAAACTCGATAACAGTCCCCGGTGATTTTCCATAACAGCGACCACGTGGAACTGTAATTGCAAAGTCCCTCTGATCGCGTTCAGCTCTGTGCCGTTGAGTTTAATGGCAGAGTGTCTTAGTGTCATCTGCGAGAGTTCTTCTGTTCTGAATAGACTCTTAGTGTGCTGTCACTTATCTGCCGAATCATCCTGTGCATTCATCACTAGTATTAAATTTCTAACGTAAAAGAGGCTCTTCAACGTAATTTATTTTGCTGCCTCTAGTTTTAATAATATGGTAGGAAAATCGATTCCTGAGTGTCAAGAACTGTACAGGTGGATCGACAGGGGAGAAAGTTTAAATTAAAAACGCTTCACACATATCCCTCAGGGTCCTGACTAATAAAAACATCTCATTATATCTTAAAACACATCGGTTCATGTTTTTTCCTTTCATTTATTTCAAGAGAACAGAGTTGAAAGTGTTCTGTAAATATAGTAGCCCATTCTATGATAAAATAGTCATTAGAGAGAATGCAGCAGGCCAAAAGCATTAAAAGGGACAGAAGAATGTTGTGTTAGCAAAAATTATACAAAAAAGAAAATATTAGATATGCATCATTATGCAGTAAAGAACTAAGCAGGGAAATACAGCAGGAATGTTTAGAAATGAAAGAAGAATTTGATAGAACTATATTAGTTATAGGAGATTTTAATCTAGCTCTTTTTCAGGTCAAACAAAAGTATAAATGAAATGAAAGACACCATGAACAAACTTGAAATACACTTGGTATTCTACAAATTGAGACCACGCATTCCTGCCTCGTGTATATGTGTATGTGTATGCCCACAAATTATTTATAAAAATTGGCTCTTGGTTGCAAAGGAACAAATGAAAACCTTAATAAGTTCTTCAGCTATAAACTTTTTAGACCACATTTTTGAACCATGGTGCAGTGAAAAAATAAATCGTGAAATCACAATTTTCCCACCAAAAAAGAACTCCCACTTTGAATTTTAAAAAAATACTGACAATTTTAAAATGCTATTTTAAAAATAATGTTTTGTTCAAAGAAAAAATCACAAAATGAAAATTTATTTGGGATTAAAGATATATATGTATATAGACATACTTCAGTTATAATGATCTTTTTAAAACACCATCTCTTAGTTCTCTTGAGTTTTTTCTGTTGTTTCTCTATTCTCTATTTTATTGATCTCTGCTTCATATTTATTATTTCCTCTATTCTGCTAGCTTTAGGTTTAGTTTGTTCTTTTTCTGGTTACTTTAGGTGTAAAGTTAGGTCGTTGATTTGAGATCTTCTTTCTTACTGTTTCCATTTACGCCTACAGACTTTGCTTTTAGCGCTGCCTTCACTGTATCCATAAATTTTCGCATGTTGTATTTTTATTTTCATTTGCCTCAAGGTGTTTTCCAATTTCCATTGTTACTTTTTCTTCGATCCATTGATTGTTTTAAGAACATGTTGTTGAATTGACACATATTCGTGGATTTTCAGCTTGTCTTTCGGCATATTGATTTCTCATTTTATTCCATCGTGGCCAGAAAAGTACTTTGCATGGTGTTAATCTTGAATTCGTGAAGACGCGTTTTGTGGTCTGCCCTGGAGGATATTTCACGTGCACTTGAGAAGAACGAATATTCTGCTATTGTTTGAAGGAGTGTTCTGTGTATGTCTGTTACATCCAGTTTAGTGCGTCATTCAAGTCCTCTTTCTTATCGATATTCTGTCTAGTTTTCTATCCATTATTAATAGCGGGGTATTGAAGTGTGCTACTATTATTTGTTGCTGTCTATTTCCCCTTCAGTTCTGTCAAAGTTTGCTTCCTATATTTAAGATCACTGAAGTTCAGTGAATAAATATTCATATTTGTTATGTCTTCTTGGTGAATTTTATTATCATATAATGTCCGATGTATCTCGTGACAGTTTTCGACTTAAAGTTCATTTTGTCTGTTCGCTTTTGGTTCCTACTTTCAGGGAATATCTTTTTCTATCCTCTTTCAGCCCACATGTCCTTAGATCTCAAGTGAGTCTCTTGTGAACAGCATACACAGTCATCCCTCGGTGTCTACAGGGGATTGGTTTTAAGATGCCCCACGACACCTAGTCTACAGATGCTCAAGTCCCTTATATGAAATGGTGTAGTATTCTCATATAACCTACACATCCTCCCCTATAGGTGAAATCATCTTTAGATTATTTATAATACCTAATACAATGCAAATGCTATGTGAAAAGTTGTTGTAACGTGTTGTTTGGGGAATAATGACAAGAAAAAAGTCTGCACGTGTTCAGTACAGTTGCAGCCATCATAGGCCTGACCGTGTAATACACGTCCGCAGCACTGTAACGTTCTTTTATTCTTTCAGAAAATTTTGATCCGAGGTTGGTTGAATCTACCAATGCAGAACCTGTGACTATGGAAGGATTTCCTTTATGCTTCATCGATTTTTTTTTTGTACTAACATGCTTTGATTTCCTTTTATTTCCTTTTGTGTATATTCTATAGATATTTGCATAGCGGTTACCTTTACAATCCCATAAAACACCTTAAAGTTATAGCATTCTATTTTAAACCGATAACAACTTAATTTCAATCACATACAAAAACTCCTTCAGCTCCCCCCTGTCCTCCCCTACTTTATGTTATCGATGTCACAAGTTACATCTTTATGTGTTGTATACCCATTAACATAGATTTATATTTTTGTTATGTTTTTCTCTCTAACTTTATGTACCAAAATTACATTAATACAGTTAACTTATTTGTCTATGTATTTGCCTTTACAGGAGAATCTCACATTTTTATATCATTTCATGTTGCTGTTGACCATCGTTTTGTAATCGAAGGCCTCCCTTTAGGAATTTTTGTGGGACAGGTGTAGTGACAATGAGCTCCTTCAACTTTTATTTATCTGGGAAAGTCTCAATTTCTCCTTCCCTTTGAAGAACAGTTTTGCCAGATACAGCATCCTTGGTTGATAGGCTGTTTTTATTTTGTCTTTCAGCGCTCAAAATATATTCTCTCACTGCCTCCTGACGTATAAAATTCCTGCTGATAAGCTACTGATAATCTTACAGACCCTCCCCTGCATGTGGTGAGTCAATTTTCTCTTGCTACTTTAAGATTTTCTCTTTGTTTTTGATGTTTGACAGTTTAATTATGTGACTCATTAAATATGTCTCATTGGGTTTATCCTACTTGGAGTTTTTTAAGCTTCTCGAATATGTACGCTTGTTTGTTTCCTCAGATTTGGGGAGTTTTGGGCCATTATTTCTTCAAATAACCGCTTTGCCCCGTTATCTCTTCTCCCGCTGAGATTCCCATAATGCATATATGGATCTATTTCAGTGTCCCGTACATTCTTTAGGCTCTCTTCACTTTGCCATCCTTTTGCCCCTCTGAGTGATCTCCTGTGACCTATCTTCAAGTTTGCTCATTTTTCTGCCTGATCAAGTCTGTTGTTGAAGCCCTCTGGTAAATTTTTTTTAGTTCAATTATTATAATTTTTAGGTTCCACAGTTTCTCTTTGGTTCTTAATAGTTTCTATCTCGTCGTTGATCTTCTCATTTTGTGCATGCATTGTTTTTTCTGGTTTTATTTCGTTGTGCATCTGTGTCTTCTTTTAGCTTATTGAGCATATTTGTGATAGTTATTTTAAATTCTGTCAGGCAGCCTCTAGATCTATATTCCTTTATGGTCTGCTTCTGGAGTTTCATTTTGTTCTTTTGATCGGGTCATGTTTGCCTGTTTCCTTTTATGCCTTGTAATTGTTTCTTAAGATTCATGCCTTTGCATAAGGAGTTACCTCTCTCAGTCTTTATGCAGGGGAAGATCTTTGCAGTCAGCCTGGCTAGAGACCCTAGGTCCTTTCAAACCTTTTCTGGTCTCTTGTTTTCCTTGATGTCTACCTGAGGAACTGCAGCTGTGATGTCCTGCAGTGCTTGCATCTGTTCTAGGGGCCTCTTCCTGGAAGAAGAGCCGCGGGAGGTGATGAGTTCCCCGTCAGCCGGTGATGAGAGTGAAACGAGTGCAGGAGAGGCACCCTAGCAGAGCACGGATTCTAGAACCAGGCTCTCTGGTTGACTTCTGTCTTCCTCAGGCTAACTCTGTAAACTTCTACCTTGATTTCTCTGTGCTCTCATCTGTAGAATGAGTGAGCATATAACCACTCGGCACTCAGGACTGCCATCTTATAGACTAAATAAAAAAAACCCAGAAAAGTCAAGACTCTTTCTCAATAATTCCAGTAAAAGTCCTAGAAATGAGTCTGATGGGCCGGCCTTGGGTCATATGCCTTTTCATGAATTAATCAGGGGACAAAGCAGTCTGATGGACTAACCCCGAGTCACGCGGCCATCTGTGAAGTGAGAAGGGGCTTTGCTGAGAGGTGATACTATCGAGGGTGGCGTAGGGATGGTTCCTCAAAGGAAATCAGGCTCCCTTGGGCAGCGTGAAGGAGACTGGACACAGGCATAGACCGTGTGTCTCCTGAGGGTAGAGAGCACAGCTCACGCTTTTCTGAGCACAGAGTCTCAAGCACTGCGAGCACATAGTAGGTCCTCAGGAAGTGGTTTTCCTCCTACGTTGGCTATCACCAAGCCTGCCTCACTGCAAATGTCTTGACTGTAAATGCTATGATTCTCTCTTGCTTTTCAGGCAGAAAAGCCTGGGGCGATACTTGTACCTGAAATATCACATAAACACTTTTAAAAACCTTTCTCGGACTTTCTGCAGAGTTGTGAATGGTGTGCAACAATCTCAGACTGAGCAGCAGACCCCGAGGTGTTGTTAGAAACTCTGAGATGAGTGAATGGTTTTTTAAATACGTGAGGGACGGACCAGGCTCCGCGGCGCTGCGTTACATAGGCCGTCGTGTGGACACCATGTAGAGTCTTAGATCTCCCTTGAGGACCAGTGAGCACGAAGTGTCCTTGGGGATCCCTATGGGGACACTGCCACAGTGGATTTATAGCCCTGGCCAGCCTGGGACGGAGGCCTCCCAAGACACGGATGGGTTTTGCTTTGCAGCTAATGTGCTGTGGAGATGAAGTGTTCGCTTGCCTGTAAATCTGCTCAGCCCAAATGCCAAGACGATTCTTTAAAGGCAAGGAGGATCTGACCAATGTGAAAACACAGATGGAGCCCGCCTGGTTAAATGTCACAACACAGGGGAGTTGCGATAATGACAAGCGTGGGGAGAAAACCCCACTCTGTCTTCTTGACAGCAGCCCCGAGGCTGTGCCAACTGGGGAGCTGCTGGGTGGGCTCAGGAAAGGGAGATTAGGCGGCCGGATGCCTTGGGTTCTACTGTGATGCGTGAATTCGGGGCAACAAGTCTTGAAACGATTTTGGTCTTTACTCTCTTGTTTAAAGTACAAGAATCCTGCTAGGAAGAACCACATTTTAAGATCCTAACAGGTAATCTTTTTTGTTGGAAAGAGACAGACAGACAGAATATATGTGCACAGGTGCCAGGTGCTATGTGGATGATGACTTCATCATCTCCTGTGGCTAGTAAGGAAGAAAGATCTACAGAAGGGGTACATCCTGGGAAAGTCCTGTCACAGGGAGTGGATGAGAGCAAAGCGGCACATGTGTGGCTTTGAAATATAGGGACATCTGGTGGAGGAACCTTCTACTATATCTGCCCGGCACCACTGACACGTTCTGCTAGGAACTCCTTCGCCTCTCCCTTTACCCATATGGTTGCCATGGAATCTGTCGTGATCTTACATGCCCCTCCCCTAGCCACAGCTGATTGGTCAGAGGTGAGCACCTGACCTAAGCTGAGCCAATGATATTATCTCTACCATGCTGGCCGTAGCAGAGGGGTCCCAGATTGGGCCCCCGATCCACTTGATTCCACAGGCCCTTTCTCAAGGATTTATACTGGAACAACGGAGCTTGTCCATCATCCCTCTTGAGTGGATGCAGTCAGTCTGGGGCTGCTGGTAGCCACACTCCATGCTGTGTAGAGAAAGGCCGTCTGCGGAGAAGGGCAGATGGAGCTGATGCGTTGGGACGGGCAGGGATGGAGCTGATGCGTTGGGACGGGCAGGGATGCAGGAGCTGGGCGGCATCGGAAGCCTGCTTCCGTCCCTCCTCAGGCCCATCCCTGCCTGTCCGTGGCTGACCGCTCAGCTCTTCCTGGGAGTCTCCAGAGCCTACGGAACTTTCTTGATTGCTTTAGCTGTTCCCAGTGGCTTCTGTTACTCAAGGCTAAGGGAGCCCTAACAGCACAGACACCTAACCTGGTCCTCGGAAGACGGAAGTAGGAGGGTGATCGCCAGGGCCTCGGGGAAGGGAAGTGGGGAGTTTAATGAGCTTAGAGTTTGTTTTTGCAAGATGGAGAGAGTGCTGGAGATGGGTTGCAACAATATGAACATACTTAACATTACTGAACTGTGCACTTAAAAACGGTTAGAAAGGCGAATGCGATATTATGTGTGTTTTACCACGATTTAAAAAATGGTCCTGAGAAGAACAAAAAAACATACCTCCCCAACATCTCTGAGTCAAGGGTCAGACCGCCAATTATTTTCTTGATACCGGTTTTGCAGCCGAGCTTTGAACTCTCTTAACCCCAGTCTGCCCCTTCCCTGCCCCTTCTAGATCCCATCACTGGTCACCCCTGCTTTGTGTGACCTATGTTAATAACGTGGGGTCTCTCAGGCCAAGCTGTAGCACGTAATCTGGAAAACAAATCGGATCCCTGAGAACCAAGCTTACTGAATTCCTTGCAGAGCCGTGTGGAGACGCCGTGGGATCCTTCGGCACAGGTGAGCTACTGTCTTCCTGGGCAGTTGCACACACGTAGGAGGGGGTCTTCGGTCTGGACTTGGGGGCCACGAAGAGCAAGAGAAAGAGGCTGAGATCACAGCTCGAATTTAAAATCCCTCTGTGCGGCTGACATTGGGAGTGGTGGCTTCTCATGGATGCAACGTGGCCCCCAGTCTACACAACACATGCTCCCCGCCCCCACCTCCCAAACCGGCTGGCTGAGCGAGGACAGATAAGGGACCTATGCCGGCCGGTTCTTCTGCTTTGGGGAGCTTTTCACCAAAGGCTCAGCCAGAGGCAAAGCCAACAACAAAGACAGGATTTCAAAGAAGAAAACTCGAGCCGATTCCCCTTTGCCGTGCTGAAAGGCGCCATCGAACAGAAATGCACAGCTTTGTCCCCTGGACCCCCGATGTTCTGTGTCTGTGTTCGTGATGTTCTCATCTGCGCATGGAGAAATCCCTTTCTCTTCAAAATAAGCTGTTAAAAACATACAAATCTTCAAAACCCATTTGAAGGGAATTGACTTGTAGAGGTGAAAATCTCCCAAAAGAGGTGAAAATAGATTTTTAAAAAATATCGTGGAGGAGGTGAGTTTGAGTGTTACATGGGGTGGGGGTCACAGACCTGCCTCCTGAAACGCGTTTCTTTTTCTGAGCTAAATGCGGCAGGTGTTTTAAGCGCAAAGTATATATTTTCTGAAGTCCTCCGGCTTTACCCACGTGCACGTGCGTATCCGCGAGAATGCTCTGACGAGCTGGCATTCGCATTCTGGACGATGGAAAAATGATTTGATTTTACCAGATAGGAAAAGCTATTAATAAAAGCAGAATTGAAATAAACTTCCAGGACGTGAACGCTGTCTGCGGACTTCGAGAGAAGCCAAGGATCCTGAGAAAGTGCAGCGTGAGAAGTTAAAGCAGCTCCGCCTGGGCACCGAGGCTGGGGTGCTGTTGGGGGGCCCCCGGCGCTCTGCCAAAACCCGCTGTCCCGCGGACATCGAGTCTGCTCAGCTCTCGGGGCCGTGGGCCTCAGGACGAGCCCTCGCCTCGGCTGTGGGTGTTTTCGTTGTTCTGTTCTGTTTTCTGTTTCAAAGTACTCGTACACTAGAGTTCATCTGTCACTGCTTCTGGGAAAAGGCGATTCACCTGTTCCAGAAGGCCAGCTTCTCTAGAAGCAGTCTTTTAAGGGTCAGAAAAATGGATGGAAATATACATTCTGCCCTTTACAAAATTCTTAGCGTTGGACGAAGTCATGAAACAGACAAGGTACGTCGACCAAATGACCCGTCTGCTGTGCAACCCAAACTGGACCAGTCACGCCAACGTGACCGACCCCAAGACTCGGCTACAATGGTGGGGGCACGGGTCCCCACCTGGGGCTCCAAAGCGGGTGGGAATCAGTCAGAAACCGCTAGCAACTGTCTCTGCCAGCGTCTGGGAGGGTCTGAAACTGAAGCACGGGAGAGGGACCGGGGTCCCGCTGTGCTCAAAGCTGGACACGGCCTCGGGTGTCTGTGTACTGTGAGCCCCAAACCCCTTGGTTCATAAGCTGCCGGAGCCGGACCTCCAGCTCCGAGAGGCTCTGATGTGGCTCCACCTCTCCTGGCAGAAAGCTCCGCCTCCGGCCCGGCTCCGCCTCCGGCCCGGCTCCGCCTCCGGCCCGGCTCCGCCTCCGGCCATGCTCAGCCCTCTCTGAGCCACCGATTGGGCCTCTTCCCGAGACGACAGGCCTGGCTCAGGATTCTGGTTCTGCCCCATGCCAACTGCCAGACCGCGAGCGAGCCCTCAGGGCCTCTGCGCTTGTCTCCTCGTCTATAGAATGAGGGTGGCGCTGTGTACCCCCTCAGGTTGTTAGAAAACGTAAATGAATCCGTGGAGGTCCATGGCCCAGGACGGTGCCTAGCGCATGGCAGGCTCCCCTGGGCGCCAGCCCACGCAGCCTAGGAAGAGATGCAGAACAGTCGCCACTGACAAATGGTCCCTCCTCGCCAAGCCCGCTCTTAGGATGCTGGGCTGACACGAGCTGGCTTTCCTCCCACCGCCTGTCACCTTGCAAGCGTGCAGAGGGCAGCGTGGGCGTTGATGTGTGGGCCAGGTGCAGCCAGCGACAGCCCGGGGCAGCAGGAGAGGCATGGGCTCCGCCGGGGCAGCTGGCCTGCAGGGCAGAGGCTGCCGGTCCTCTGCTGCTGGGCGTTGAACAGCACCAAGCAGGACAGGGCACCAGTCCCTTCATCCTTTGAAATTCCTCTGAGGGGCTTGGAACTGTCTTTAAAAGTTTATTTGTGGGTCTAACGCCTGCATGGGAATCGAATTTTACACACGTGGATTCACTCTCAACTGGTTTCCTCCTCTTCACTTATTTTCTGAAGTCTTAAATCGACTTTATTAAAAAATAATAATAATAAAATAAAGACAAAAGGTGAACTTGTAGAGGAGAGAAAGCTAAGAAACCCAGGTGCCTCTAACACCTCCCGTGGTAGGACCCGTCCTGAGGTGACAGTACCGTTTGCCTTTGACGTGTGGCAGGGTAGCCTCTAAACGCCCAGGATTCATCTTCAATCCCCGCCCTCCCCCCCATGTCAGAACCCACACAGTCCTTTCTTCATGGACCCTCTACTCGGCTTGTTACCATAGAAACCACTGCCTGTGTCAAAGCACCTCCGAGAGGGTAAGGAGGAGGCATGAGCCGCTGCCATAGCAACACGCATCTCCACAGCAGCAGCCCACGCGCTGCCATCTTGATTCTAAAGACAGAGAAGTGATCACAGGGGCGCCGGGGTGGTCTCCCCAGGCTGCGGGTGGGAGCTGGAACGCTGGTCCCCGCCGGCAGTTCAGGCAGCTCCTCCCGTGAGGAAAGTCGCAGTCGAGCTCGCAGCCCTGCCGTGGCCACGAGGGCCTTTACCGTGTGCGGCCTAGTGCCAGTGAGGTCGCTGGCCGTTGCCGAACAGGTCACGGCCTCGGTCCCGCTGTGCCTGCTGACGTCACACGTGGTGGGACAGACACGCACAGCGTCGTGGTGCAGGGCGTCAGCGCGGGGGCCAGACCCCCCGCGGTCCAGTCCTGGCTTTGTCACCGGCTGGGGGTGCGACCCTGGATAAGTCAGCTCGCGTGGGCCTGTATTCTCCTACCCGCAAAGTGACAACAGTAGTCCCTACCTCGCAGGGTTGCCATGGGAACCACATCACTGAATTTATGACAGGCTCTAAATACTGTCATATACTAATCTGCTGGTAAACGTTAACTGTTATGGCTGTCACCCATAGTAAAGAGGTGGCGCTGACGAGGGCTTCGTTCATGCCAGCTGTGGTTTAAGCGCCTCGCTCGCACGATGGTCTTTGGTCCTTATGGCGACAGCGTGAGGGTGCACCTCGGGCGCCCTGGGCGGCCCCCAGACCTGGGCCCGTGGTCCCGTCTCCCTCGGACATGCCCGCTCAACGGGGCAGAGTCACCCCCAACGGGACACAAGTGCACTCCAGCCCTGCGTGTGGGTCTCACTGTCTGTCTGTCTGACGCACAGAGACACACGCGGTCCATCAACAGACGTCCAGGTGTCTGCGGTGCTAACGTTTCACGGATGCAGGAAGGAGGGAGGCAGGTGGGACGCACGTCAAAAGGCTCTTCATGGAGGCGAGGACGAAAACAGAGTCGAGAAGGCGGAATCAGACGGGAGCTCTGGGAAGCCCCGGCCACACGCTCCACAGGCCACCAAGGCCACACCTTCCAAATTATCCCCGTCACCCCACCCCAGTACCAGGGACTGGCCAGGGAAAACCACACCTCCTACCACGACCGTGGAGGAAATGAGCCCGCCCGCCAAGAAATCACGCTGAAGTTTGCAGAAGGCCCGTGGGATCGTCATGGTCAGCACAGCGGTGAGGTCCCAGGGTGCCATGGAAATCAAGTCCTGCACTCTTCTTTGTCCTGTGAAGGGACAGCTTAGCAGGCCCCGCCCTTGCCCCCAGGAAACTGTCAGGGGCGGGGCCCTGGCTAGCCCTCCGGTGTTGGGTGGGGGCGGGGGGGAGGCTGGCAGGGCCAGATGCTCCGGAAACACTTCCTGAAGGACTGGAAGCGTTTCCACCTCTGAGCCTCAGTGGCTAACCTGTGGGCGTGGAGCTTCTAGTGGGAAGCAGTGGTACCCCATGGCTGGCAGCTGCAGTAGCCACAGCTGCAGTGAGGGGGAGGCCCTGGGAGGCTGCGCCGAGGATCTCAAAGCATCCACCCCACCCCCACCTCTAGACATGCAAACCGAACCACTCAGCAAAAGTGGAAATCCACCTGCAACTTTCTCATGGGCAACATTTTATGATTTGCGAAGCAAAGTCGCCTCCATCAGAGCCGTGAGAAATCATTGCCGTTCGATCATTATAATTAGGAACAGGAAGAAGGAGAGAAGGCAAGACCTCGACGCCAAACATCCAGCGTCAACCCGCAGGGACCCCATGGACTTTCAAGCAACGGTTGGCCATGCTCCTCTCCACGGCCAGAGCCCGCGGTTCCCTCCAGGGTCCGCAGAGCTCTCCCCCAGCACATGCGCCCCTGCCTGCCTGGCCCCTGCAGTCGGTCTTGTAATCGGGATTTTAAAGGTGGAAAGTGAGGGCCGTGGTTAGGGGTCGAGGGCGGAGAGGGTTGGTTAGTTCTGTGTAAGCTTCAGTGGTTTTCTGCTGAAGTTCCTGATGTCACCTTGTGCCTTTGTCTTGGTGCCTTTGTCACTGTGCTTGGGTGATCCGACCAGGGGGAGGAGCCAAGATTCTGCAAAATATCTCACAATCGTGCATCAGTGATGTTACCTCTAAAGCAGACGGCAGAAACTAAACATCTCGTGACCATTGTTATTGCTTCAGCTGCCATTGTCTTGTGTTTAAACAGCTACGTTTTGTTTCTCAAGCAACGTGTACTTCGAAACTTAGTACATACGTGGCTCGGATCATATTCCTGTTGGACGGAGCTGCTCCGTGAGCATCGGCCCATTCGCAAAGCATTCTCGGAGCCTGGCACAGGGCCTGGCGTGTAGCAGGTGCTCGATAAACACCTGTGACCAAAGGAACACTTCCCACGAGACGCCTCTTCCTCAGGGGATCGTGAGCTCTGACGACCAGATGGGGACGCTCCTTCTGCCTCGTCGGTGGCGAAGGTTTGCGACTCTCAGAGATGCCCGCGGCGCACGGCGGTGGTTAGGGAGGGCCGAGCACGACCGCGGCCGAGGCTCCAGGCACAGAAGTGGCGGGGCCTGGCGTGGGGACCGGAAGGACAGGCGGGAGGCCACACGGGGTCATGAGCGGCACGACCCTCTCATTCCAGGCGCCTTCTGCGAGGGTTTCCGGAGAACGCGGGACTCTCACGGAAGACGCGCGGGACGCTGGTGGCGACTTTGGCTCAGTTGTCTTGACAGGAAGCTGCTAGATCTGCCGGCTATGCAGTTTTACCTGCCAGAGCGGGTAAACATGTGACTTTTTTCTGCTGTGGGAGGTTGTGAGAGGCAGAGGTAGCTGCCTGCTGCCAGGAGCAGGGCACCAGCCACTGTCACAAGCACCTCGGCGTCGGTTTGTCCTAAAGCCCCTCGATGCCCCTGGGAGGCGGGCGGTGTGACCGACTCCACTTTACTGACCAGTGAAACAAGGTCTGACAGGTGGCGTGGCTTAGCCAGTCGCAGAGAGCGCGGCAGAGCCAGTGCCGGAGCTCAGCCTCCTGGGCCCTGCCCAGTGCCCTGCCAGCCCTTTCACCCTGTCCCTGCCCCCAGGAGGGCGGGGCGGGGGAGCCGGAGACGGGGGAGAGGCAGATGGGGCGGCTCAGAGAGTGTGGGGTCTCTAACCTCGGTTTGTTCATGTAGCTCTTTGATGACAGATGTTTCGAAGCACTGCAGGTGGGCTCTCTTTCTGGGTGCAGCTGTGTGACAGGAGCCCAGCTCTAGAATTTGAGAATAACACCCACAGCTACCCTGCTCTCTGTCCACTACTGGCTTTCTGAGTCCCCAAGGACGACACTTCCTAGTTCCCCGTGCCCTCATCCCTCTGTAAGGTGGAGAGCTGAGATGCTGTGAGCCTCCGAGTTTCCTCATCCACGTGCACAGAACACCAGCCACTGGCCCTTTGACCTTGGGCAGTAGGGCGCCCGTACCGGTCAGCTACCACTGTTGCCAAGTGTCCCCAAGGGGCTGCTCACTCGGAGATCTACTCTGCGTAGACCTCTGGGGCTCCTCTGCTGCACAGATCCCCACTCAGGGTCCACACTGAAGTGGCACTGCCACCCAGAGCACGTTCTCTCACGTCGGTGGCAGGAGCACACACCTCAGGCCTCTGCCTGTACGTAGTCCCCTCTCGTGGCCGAAGCAAGTCGCGTGGCCCAGCTCAGCGTCACGGGGCTGGAAAGCTCACGCCTCCCGTGAAGACTGCGTGAGGGGGGTGAGGGGAAACGTTTTTAAAGAATAGTCTACCACGTCCCTTCTTCTGTCTGGGCCTCAGCAACTATTGATTTCAACGACTGGTCAACGAATAGAAGCACACGTCATGCTTAAAGGACAATACCGGACATGTTCTTGATTCGCGAAATGATGCTACAACAGGTTCCTCTCACGCTCTGGTTCATTATTTCCTCGATTAGAATATTCCACGGGTCAAATGCCATCTCTGAAACTGAACCACTATAACCAGTATATATCCCATTTTGGATCACCAAGGCGGTAACGTTTGCACAGAGATACCATCGAAACTGACCCGTGGCACTGGCACCGAGTACTTGCTCCAGCTGTGGTGTCCTCCCTGCATAAATGATTAACGACAAAGGCTCTCCTTATAAATCTGTTCACTTTTCCACGGCCTTCTCAGGTTTTAGAGCTTGCTACTTTTCTCACAGGGTTGCGTGACGGTTTGCTGAGTTTAATGGCAGGTGAGTTGTGTGTGTTCATTAGCCAAGTAATCACATTTAGGCACCAGTTATGCACGGGGCAGTTGGGGCAGGGAAGTGAAGGCGGCCTAAGCGGTGAGAAGGAGTCCCCAGGGAGCTTGGAGTCTGGCTGGGGGCGCGAGCAGCTCACCCACGTTGAAACACGCCTGCCATGTCGCTGCCACCGTGTATGTATAATTCAAGTCAAACTGTCACTGAGAACACCAGCTCCAATTCCACAGTCGAGCCTATGGAGTAACATGTTTTTGAACATATTTCTCAAACCTAAGATCTCAGAAGCAAATTTGAAATTTTGAAAAACTTTCAGATTTCTGAAACGACGGCTTTAAATCTCCGATCAGCAACGTGTAGGCTTCTGTGCCGTCCCTTTCAGCTGAATTTCTCATCTCATAAAGAGGACTTTTATCAATTTATGGGAGAAGACTAATTTTGTTTGATAAAAGAAAAATAGAAGCCGTAGACGGGACATTCACCTTGCTTTCAGTGAGTGCTTCATTATGAATTTCCCTCACGTCTGACACTATCGCGTTAACAAATCTTTAGATACATCATTTTGGAGTTAAGACAATAATTTGCCTGCAAATTTGACAAAAAGTTCGGTAATGTTGGAGATCCATCAAACAGATGTAATTTGCAACTGCTGTGATCATTTTCAGTAAAATGATCCAATTATACTCCACATAGCTTATTAGGTTCGCTCCCTCGAAAAGATGAAATAGTGTCACGTCGTCAGTAAATAGCTCAAGTTCGCTGTGTGCAACTCAGAGCCTGATTTTGACAGTGAATTCTGAGGACATCGAGCCCCAACCCGCTAATCACTTACTTGCTCGATCAATACAGAGTGACCCCCGCACTATGCGAGACGCTGGGCTGGGTAGGCGGAGGAGGAAGCAGCAGAACACAGAAAGGAACGAGACAGGCGGGCCTCAGACTCAGCGCCTGCAGCGGCCAGGCCGCTGACACGGGCAGGTGAAGTGACCACGAGGGCTTGGCGGTCAGGGGGCCACATGCCCCACTGACTCAGCTCCGGCTGCCTGTCGCCTGGAACAGGAGTCAGGTTATGGGGTGTGGCCAGATCACCTAAACTTTTAAAAGAATTGAGTAACCTGGGCATTTGGTGAAATCTCCTGATTTGCAAAACCCGACTGTTGGCTTCTGGGCTACTGGCTGGGACCCTGGTCAGAGACAAAAAGCAGCAGCGCGCACAGGTCACTGTGACACAGAGCAGAGTGAGACCAGCAGTGTGATGGGTGTATCTCTAAAGTACTAGGGAAGCCAGAAGATGGCACAGGGCCCCCGAGCCTGGGCTTCGGCCAGCCTCTTCTCTTGTGAGGCGTCTGTAAGCCCGAGGCACTCGCCCCAAGACAGGGCAGTTATGTGAAACGCAGCCAGTTCCGCTGTGTTAAACGTAATGTCAAAACGTGTTTGTAAAATATTATTTTGACTTTTCAGGTTTCGTATTTTGGAGCTCATGATTTCTCTCCCCTCCACTGCTGGCTTCAGGCTCATGAAAACCTTGCAGGGCCCGATGGGGCCAGGAATGGTGTCATAGGTCTGGAAAGGGAAGGGTGTTTCCACCAGCAGAGAGGAGCCGAGGGCTTTCCAGAAAGAGGAAACTGTGGGAGAACGTGCTGGAACATTCTGGAAAGAAGCAAGTCTTCAGCCCTGGCCAGGTTAGCGAGGGGTCTGGAAAGAGAGGTAGGAAACACATTGTGGAGACCAGTGTGGCTTTTAGACGATTCGCCACAGCTGTTCCCTTAGAGTGGCCCCCACCCGGAGGCCTGAGACAGCTTCGGGGAGGGGCATCTAAAACTTGACCTTGACGCGTGAGCCTCAGGGCAGAGCTGGGCTGGAGCCCCCTGGCTGCCTGCACCGCTCTGCTCCGTTTCTCCCGGCTCCTCAGTTCCCCTCCCGCCACCCCGGTCCCCGCGTGTCCCCCTCCTCCGGCCCGGTCTCCCGCGGTCCTGGTGGTCTTGCTCTGTCCGTCCTTCTGAGGCAGCATTTCCTTCGTTATTAAATTTGCTCCTCCCGAAACCCATTTTCAGATAGTTCACAGGAATGCCTTCTCTTTCTACCACAGAAAGAATCTATTTTACAGGAAGAATTTATTTTGCTGAGAGGGACATCGGAAGCCCACCCCTCTTCAATCCCTCCAGTTTAGAGTAGAGGAAACTGGCTTAGACGGGAAAAGTGACTCGCCGAAGGTCTCCGGACCCAGAGCCGGGTGGGGAGAGAAACTGTGTCCTCCGGTTGTCCCCAGCCGCTTCCTGCACCCGCCCACCCTTTGTGGGTGTGACCCGGGGGTGAAACTGACAGCTGCGCATAGCCGGGGGAACCTCCCAGCACCCGGAAGAGACACAGCTGCCCCCGGAGCCGGAACGGTGTCCCCTGAGGCCACCTAGAAGCCCCCCTGGGATCTGCAGTGAGGCCGAGCGGTCCCGGGGTGAACGAGACTGGCCATGGGGTTCTCTCCACGGGTTCCCCAAGTCAGTCTCTTCATTTCCTCCCTTTTTTTTCAACTTTTTCAAATAAGAGTGAATGAAAGCCACTGGTAAGCCACCCTTTTCCTGAGAGGAAATGCCTGACCTGGAAATAATCGTTTTTAAGGCCATCGTCCATCCTTGGAAAAATAGTGATGTCGAACGCAGCCGGGAGCCTCCTCGGCCTCTAGCTCGCTGTAGCGGGGAGCACGGGGGACACCCCAGGCATCACGGACAAGAGCTCCAGTGCTGGAACATTCCTCGACAGTCTGTTCACGTCAGCGCAACCCAGACAGAGGTCGTGCTGTGGTTGAACGACGCGGCCGTCAGGTCGCTGCCAATGGACCCGTCTCCCTCACGCGGCCGGCGGTGACTTCGATGCCATCGCGCCCCTTCCTGAAGACCCCCGAGGAGCGAGACACCACGCGCTGGCCCCGCAGGCTCCACCCGAGGGTTTGTCACCGCGCTTTCCCCGAGCCGATTCTCTTGTCAAAACCGCAACGCTTCCCACATTCATTTAATCTCGTCCTTAGTTCAGTCCCTAAAACGTGGAAATTACCGCTCAGCTTTGTTCCTCTTCATATTCTTGCAAATGACGTTGTTTTTGTCGAGACTGGCACCAAGGGCTCTCGAGGGGACGGCAGCCAGCATGGACTCGCGACCCCAGAGCGTCACCCTGGGCGTCCGTGGGGAAGATGGGATCTCTCTCCTCTGCTGCCTCTGCGTTTCTCCAGGAAGACAGCGAGCCTGCTGCCTTACAGAGGGGAGGTCCCCCCTCGTTTGAGTCCGTGCTCCAGCTCCCGATTAAATCATAGCTTTCCCTCTGCTGCTCTACGCCTTTCCACTACCTCCGCCGCCGAAGTCAAAATTACAGGCCTGTCGCTTCCTGGCGTTCATAAATGCCAGCATTACATTTTACCTACGCTCACCCACGGGTGACTGCTCTTTGCAGTGGGTGTTTCATCGTCCCACGATGCCTACGATCTCTCCAGCTTCCCATCCCTCTGGGAATACCGACGAATCCCGCCCCGTTCCCGCCTGCTTCGTCTTCTGAGTTCTCGGTAGGACGCGGATGTGGCCTGAGGTTCTTTTCTCCTTCTCTTCGGCAAAGGAAGTGGGAAGCATCTCTCACGCCCTTGGCACTCACCTTTGACAGGCGAGAGCCTGGCGGGAGAGGCGTCGCCTTTCAGGGTCCCTCCCTCTGGGCCATTTAATCACGTGCTCACACTTCGATGACACCATTTCCGTTCTGAGCCTTTGTCCGTGTTGACTTTAAATCTCGTGACAGCCCTGTGCTCCCATTTTACAGATGGGGAAACCGAGGCAAAGAGGTTGGTGAACTTCCTCGAGATCACACAGGTTGCAAGAGGCACATGCAGACGGAGCAAAAGCAGCCCCACCCCAGAGCCCACGTCCCTGTCAGGGTTTTTTGAGTGACAGGTGACAGAAGCTGAACTCTCATTAGCTAGGCAAAAAGGGGAGGGTTTGTCTCCTGATAAAACTACCCCTTGCAGAGAACAGGAAGGGAGCTGCCGCTCTCTGAGACCACTGAATCTGGGGACTCGGCCGTCCTCACGACTCACTGTGTCTGATCGTCATTGTTCTTTCAGGCTGGCTTTCCCCAGAAGGCTGGAATCAGGGCCACCAATTTTTAGCCGACGACCCCCAAGCCCCAGCTTCACAATGACAAGAAAGCTCTTGACCCCAAGCTCCAGTTAAAGAAAACAAGACTGAACCCCGATGGGCCAGCTTGGGCCAGCATGCCCAGCGCCTGACCAGTCACTGTGGCCTGGCAGGGGAGGCCCCAGGAGCGTCCAGCCTGGGTTCCGTGCCCACCCCTGGGGAATTGTTGTGGCTGGCTCCCCGGGAATGAAGAAGCTTCTGGTAAATCACGTTTTAGAGTCATGGAATAAGAGAAAAACCGAACAGTTCCCCAAAGGGTGGGAAACGGCAGTTACGACACGAGAATTTCTGCAAGCCGAACGGTGTCAGGAGTAACAGTTACCTTGGTCACCACGTTTCTCTGAGTTTTGTGGTTTTCCTGAATCAGACGAAATAGACCCACAGGCCTCGCAGCTCGACAGCCGAGCCAGAGCTGAGGACAGGGTTCTCCATTTGGGTGAGTTGGGGACAGTCCACTTTGCCAAAGCCGCCATCGCTTCGCTCCTTTGCGTGGCCTGCCCGGCTCTGTGGGCGTTCGAGTTTGGGGCGGGTGGTTCAGCCATCGGGAGGATCCGCCAGCACCCCCGTTTCCTCCATCATATTTGGCCAACAGCCTGTGAAGGAGGTTGATGCTTTGAAGGAGAAAGAGGCAAGGCAGAGAGTCTGACAGTTAAAAACAAGAGTGTTCTTGACAGACAGGCTTATGAAATTTGACAGAATTTTTCAAGGCACGGAGAAACAAGTTTGACAGCACGTTTTAAGCAGAGATGCGCCTGCGGCACTTCCGGCGTCAATCACCGCCAGCCTCCGAGTGGGGTGGGAGGCGGGGGGCGGGGGGCTGCCTCTCTCCTTTCTTCTTTCCACCCAGGACGCAGCCCGCCCCCTTTCGGTGTTGTGTGAAGGAGGCGAACCCCCTGCCCGCGGTGCTCACTGATTTCCCAGGCACCCCCATCCTGGCGTTTGCCCACTGCCCGGGGCTCCGCAGCCTGGGGCTCCGCAGCCTGGGGCTTCGCCGAGTGTGGTCCTGGAGATCGTGCGCTGCGGAGGGCAGGAGGCGCTGTCCAGCGAGGCCCCTGGCGACAGCCCGCCAGGGCTTAGAGAAAAGACTTTCTTTTCCCCGAGAGGCTGGGCCAGTAGTGGGGACACAGGAAAGTTTCACGCTTCGCATTCGGGGGGCTTCGTTTTCTCCCCACGCAGAGCTGCGAACACGTAAGGAGCCCCCGCGGCGGGGAGGGAGCAGTG
>NW_011889009.1:1355496-1359936 GCF_000151845.1 Pteropus vampyrus
AACACGTAAGGAGCCCCCGCGGCGGGGAGGGAGCAGTGAGCCTGTACTGGGAAGGGCCAGGCGAGGGTGTAGGAGGTGGTCGCTTAGGGACGGATGTCACACTGGTCAAGCAGGAATGGCTCGCTCTGTCCCCTGTTGCTGAGCACCCAGGAGCAGCCGAGTCTCTTGCTTCAATTTTGGTTCCATTATCGTATTTGGGGCGGAGAGCAAACTCGACTGCCAGCGACTGTCACCTTTTCTGTCCCTTTTGTAATAAAACCCACGTTCGGGCAGTGGACGCAGTTTTCCTGACCGCGCTCCTGCACCTCTGGGCACCATGGTCCCCCGTAGCTGTGTAGTGACACTCCTGCACAACTCTGGTGTCATGCGTAAGTTTCCCTCATTTCCCTGAGAGAGAAGAACAGTTCATTGCCCCCTCGTCGCATCTGCAGTAAGAATCAGCTTCAGCTGAACGTTAGGCTGACATCATCTTGCCAACCCCTCATTTCGATGATATTTTTAAATCAGGAAATACTGCCCTATCAAATTCAGCTATTGGCCAAAAGTAAAGAAAAATGTGTTTTAACTTTTTTTTTTTTTAATTTATAACCTGTGCTCAAGGTTATCCTGAACCTAAGAAGTGATTATCTCTCACATTAGATTAGTTATTCATCCATCCAGCCACCCACCCATTCATCCATCCATCCAGCCATTTAGCAAACATTACTGTGTGCCGCTCCTGAACGGATTCATTACTCTTCCCAGCCGCAAATAATATTTATTCAGATAAAAACATCAGATCCAAAAACTATCTCTTTTATATTTTAATTCATCTCAGGAACCGTATGGAATCAGCTGCGTCACAAAGCGTAGCTACCGTGCAGATATGTTTTTAAAACCACCTAAGAAGCAGTCGTGAAGCGTATAACTGGACTGTTCTGGAGAGTATTATTCCCAAGTCTTTAAGAGTAATGTTTAGTTGTGGAAGTAAAGTATGGCTATGTTTCTTTAAAAGGAAAAAACAGAAGGAAAGAGGGCGATGAAGAGATGAGCGAGGTGAGCGAACATTGCAGATACCCCCTCGCCAAGGTCTCTTCGCTCCGCGGGCCCAACCTTGGTCCCCTCCCTTCTCCGTAAAGTCCGCCGTTGCTATGAGATGAGATTTGTAGGCCTTTTTAGATGCATTTATATAAACACACGATATGACATAATTTATATTAAAATACAAAATATTGTCTCACATTTCTCCATAGGTAAATAAAAACACATGCAGCCCCTGATTTTTTTTTTTTTTTTTAATGGCAAGCAATTTCAGAGATTTCCCATAGTTTCAGTAGAAGTGAACAGGGTACTTGTATCATTTATTCCTTGCTTTCTGGCATTAATTTGGAAGGGCCTGGTTAAACATCTGTGCTTTGAGTGGCAGCCGTGCCTGGGCCTGAGTCAGAATGTTGGTATGAATTTGGAGAAATGTAATTTGCCCAGATTAATTACAATATAAAATCACTCACTTTTACAGAAAGGCCCACGTTATCGACTGTCCCCGGGGCTTTTCCGTAGGAGGGGCTGGGGATTTGGAAAAGCAGCCTGTGACCACCCCGATGCCCACAGGCTAGCCCCCTCCCAGCGACCCCCTTCTCTTAGCTCAGCCGTCCTGAATTGAGAGCAGAGAAATCGCCACCCAGGGAAAAACAGCGTGAACAAGAGAGAGACTTACAGCGGGGCTGTCACTGTATCCGGCCCGAGCTGGAGGCGGCGGAGGCGTAAGGATGGCGCCTTCTGTCACGGCGTTGGGCGGCGGTCGCTGACATCCCTCCGCGCCAGCGTGGATCGACCGCGTGCTCGCTTGCGCTTTGTGCCGGTGATACTCGTCGTCGTAAATCCATTGGCCTCATTTTTCACCCTCTGCTCCGACTTCATCGCCAGCTCCGCGCCCCAGCGTGAATTAAGAAAGCGTGAGCATCATCCTTCAACAGCGACACAGCCATAGAATAACACACAGAGAAGTTTCCAAATTGGAAGCCTTTAAAAAATATGTATCTGAGTTATAAATCAGCAGGATTTATAGATACGGTCCAATAGTCTATGTAAACATGAATAATCACGTGTGTCATCCTAAGAATCCACTTTAAATTATTCATCTCTCCAGCAGATTTTTCAATTAACCCAAAATCCTTTCCCTTAAGATGCTTTTGAAAATAATGAATTGTATATGTATTTGGACTTAAAAAAAAAAACCAGTTTGTGTTTATTATAAAGAATTTAAGCAGTGCTAAATCTACGGAGAAGAAAGTAAAAGAAATACCCAAACCCGACCCCTAGAAATGGGTATCATTAAAAGTAATGTGAATATTTTTTTAATTACAAGAATATTATTGCAAATACCTCTTTCTCTTTTGCATATATACAGGTGGGAGGCCAGATAAATCAAGTAAACTACATTTCTATGAATTGGATGATACCGACGTGTTATTTAAAAAATATAAATTTAATTTTAATTTAGTATGAAGAAATGACATTACGCTAAAAGAATTTATGAATTTCAAGTAAAATTTAGTATACCTAGAGGTGTCAGTTCCTAGCCTAATTTAGTCTAACGTCCTCGAGGTTCAACCATGTCATTGCACATTCTAGAACTTCCCTCTTTTCAGGGCTGCGTAATAGTCCACAGCATGCACATACGCCATCTTTCCCAGTCATCCGCCGAAGGGCGTGCGGCTGTTTCCCCATCTTGGCCCTCGTGAATGATGAATGTCGAGGCGCTAGCATCTCTTCAATGTCCTGATCTCAGTGCCTTTGGATAAATACCCAGAAGTGGGGTTGCTGGACTATATGGTTAAGAATGAGCAGATGCAACAGAGAAGCAATCTGTGGTCTCGTTTAAATGCCAGATCCTAAGAGGGATGTGGTAGACATTTTTTTTGAACGAATTGATGTTAAAAGAATTATTTTGACAACTTGGATGAGCTGAAGAAGAGTGACAAAGGGGCCGGAGAGCCACATCATTAGCTCTCAGGACACATGGGGAGTCTGGAGAAGGGGGAGCCACGGGCTCGGAGCTGCCACCATCGCACGCAGATCACCCCTCCCGCAAACACAGCATAGAGTGGGCACGTCATAAACATTCGTGGGGCGAATGAATTAATTGCTTTATTTGGAGAAGAAGGAACTTATTAACATGCCTCTTCAGAAAGCTTGATGACAGCTAGTAAGCAGAAAAGTTTCCAAGAGCTGCTGTCTTTAGGGGAAGTGGGTGGCATCTGTCAGAGCTCGGTGTGCTCCTGAGTCACCTGCCGGTCCTCGGTGTGCTCCTGAGTCACCTGCAGGTTTTCTCAGCTCTGGGGCGGAGCTGAGATTCTTCATTGTCAACAAGCTTCTGGGTGTCGGTGACACGGGAGCTGCCCTTCAGGAGCCTCTTTTTGCATAGGGAGGAGATAGAGATGACCCTCTCAGAGAAGTCGGTGTCAGTAATCACTTTGGGTCACATTCATCCCTAAGGTCTCTGAGTGCCTAGCCTTCCACAGAAAAGGCAGTCGAGAAACCTGGCAGCGTGTAATTTCCAGACACGCGAATTCATCTTTAGATGTGTGTCAATCCAGAGATGTCTGTGCTGAGAACTGTGAGCAAAGGTGGGGGGATGGGTGGCGGGGTATTTGTCTCCGTATGATCACGAGCAGCATTCCTGCTGGCCGTGCTCAGAACTCCGCGTGTGCACCACGCTTCACAAACACTCGCTCCGTTCGATGCATTAACGACCCGTCAACCGCTTTACAAGCTGGAAATGTGTAACTCGAGCAAAACCCACGACTCTTAAAGCCCAAACCAGATCTCACGTGCCCCAGGGTCTCTCACCATTATGTCTGTTTCTCCGAGTCACCAGCTTTTCATCGGACTGTCCCCCTGACACCCTCTCTCTGTGCTTCCTCTTGGTCCTGAAGGAGATTGTCCTCCAGCCTTGTGAGTGGACCACACTGCCATTCCCCAAGGGCCAGTGAAGAGGCCAGTTTTCCCGAGTTGACAGCTTCCAGGAGCGGGGGGTGGGGAGGAAGAAGGCGGGAGGGAATCGCATTGGTGAGCACCTGCTGCGTGCCGGGCGATGAACCGGGTTCACCCCGCACACTGTCCCCAACGCTCACCGTACCGTCTTGGAGAGAACGGAGCTTCCTGACACGCGTGGGCGTCGGGTGCCTGAGCCCTTCCCAGACGCCCCGTCCCTCTACACGTGGCCTTAACTTCGGCTACGCCCACAAATCTCCCGCTGTCTCTGGGCCCAGGACAGACGCCACAGTGCGCCCGGGTCCGGGCCTCCCGGCTGCGTGCGCAGAACCAGCAGCGACGGCTCCAAGGTTCTGTCCCTCCAGCGCCACCTGCTCCCGGGGGGACGCTGCCGAGGGCTGACGCAGAGGTCCCGCCCCGACTCTGCCCTCACGAAAATGGCAGGTCCTCTCCTGGAGCCCCCGG
>NW_011889009.1:1362186-1370817 GCF_000151845.1 Pteropus vampyrus
ATTCAAACACAGCTGGAAAGCAGGCGGGCGGTGTTGATGTCGGTTAATGTATTCCAATAAAGTTGGCAGAGGGGGTCTTTGAATTAAGCTGAAGAAGAAGAAAAAACAGCCCTTATACTTCCTGTGTTAAAATTTAACAGCATGTGCCAGGCAGTTCTCTCAGGGCTGATTACAAAATCTCGGATGTTAAACCCGAGGGAAAAGCCCACAGCTCTGGATCCCGGGGGGCGGGGGAGATTGTCAGGGGACAGTAGATCCTTTCAGCCACGTGTGACCCTGGACTCGGCGTGGCATGCTGCTTGGCTGTTTGAAGGGTGTATGTCAGAGCAGGCAGGCTGCGCACTCAGGGGTTAACCAAGCCGCGATCAGGAGCCAGGACCTTCTCAAGGGACCTGAGCCACCTTCCTCCGTGGCCCCTCCCAAGCCCCAAGATGTCACACGCCTGGACCGTTGGCACCTCTCTACCTGCCAGCAGCCCGCATTCCCTGAAACAGCTTTAGAGAAGCTCGCCATGTTGAGTGCCCTCTGACCTTCCAGGTCCACGAACCTCCTTAGCCCGCCCTGCAGTGACCTGTTACCTTCACAGAGCTCCAAGACCTGGCTCCACGTCACTCACATCTCCTCCTGTCACTCAAACCGGCCCCCGGCAAGTCCCGGTGCTCCCTAGTGTTCGGGAGGGACATCGAGAGGCACCAACTCCCCTTCGTCTGTTCCACGAACATCCGTGCAGTGCCTGCCACCTACCAGCCAGTCTCCAGCACTGGGGACACGGCAGCGAACACAGCAGACGGAAGTCCCTGCTCTTGGGGACTGAGAGTCTAGTGCAGGGATTGGCAGACGTTTTCTATAGAGGACCAGATAGCAAATATTTTAGGCTTTGCAGGCCAGCTGGTGTTTACAGTAACCGCTCAGCTCTTTGCCGTGGCTCGAAGCAGCCACGGGTGACTCATTAAACACGGCGAGGCCAATAAAACTTTATTTACAAAACCGGGGTGTAAGAGGGAGGAGTTTGAACCCCGCTTAGTGGATTAACAGCACCTCCAATTTTCCTTCGAGCAAACTCCCTTCTCTACTCCCAGTTCACGTGTGGGTGGGCTGCAGCCCATTCCTCGGGTGGCCCCGTGACCCAGCTCGGACAAGGTCATGGTGATGGTCTCAGGGATGCGCTCAAGACCAGCAAGCTTGGGCCTGACTCGTTCTCGAACCCCTTTTCTCTTTCCTGTACGCGCGTTCCCCGGAATGCTCGTCCACCTCCAGGAGTTTCCGCTGTCGCCTCTGTGTAGATGACCCTCCTGTCTCTATCCCGGCCGTAAATTTAGCTCTGGGCCCACGCTACCTACCACACATTTCTGTAGATATCTCGGAAAGCATGCCTCAGCGCGCCCCAAACTCAGCTCATTGCAAAACCTCAGCCCCCAGACATCTCCTGTGCTCCATGACGATACCAACAAACATGAACACCAGCCACGCTGTCACTGTGCGAAGCCCTACGAAGTAGTGTCTGCATTTGTAATCTTCCCAGCTAACGTGCAAGGCCGATGTGGTGAGCCCCGCTCTACGGACGAGACCGAATCTCGAAGAGTCTAAGCTCCTTCGATGGGTAAGTGGCAGCACAGTTTAACTTGAGGTGGCTGTCACGCACCCGTGACCCACTCCCGCGCCAGCCAGCTGCCTCCCTGGGTGGTTAACAGCACCACTGCCTGCCCGGTCACCCAAGGCAGGGACTTTAACATCCCGCTGGTCACCGAGGCCCGTTGACTCTTCTCCCAGACATGTTCTCTGTATCTTCCTGTATCTTTTTTGTCTTGGCCAAAGTTCTCATTCCTGGGGTCATTCTATAGCCTTGGAAGTGCCCTCCCTTCCCCCAGGTCCTCCCTCCCGCTCCAGTCCATGCTGCATTTCATTACATGGTAAACCCACACGCCCAACACACAGGACTAAAAATCTGTGCGTCTCGTCGCCCGCCCGCTCAGGAGTCAGCATTTCCTCCCATCGCCTACGGGATAGAAGCGCTTTGGTTTTTTCTTTAAAACAGCTTTATTGAGATAGAATTGACATGCCAAAAAAACCGCACATTTTAATGTATACAATTTGATGAGTTTGAACGTGTGTGTGCACCTGTGCAACCATCATCACAGTCAAGGTAGCAAGACATACTTGTCACCTCCCAAGGTTTCCTTGTGTCCGTGTGTGTGCGTGTGTGTGTGTGTGTGCGTGTGTGTGAAAACTTTCAACATGAGCTCTACAAATTCGGAATTTTCAAGTGCACGGTACAGCAGTGTTAACTGTGTTCAATCGCTGTGAGTCTCAGCTGCACACGTGAGCTTCACACGTGTGCTGTGCAGCGTCGTCAAGGCCACTTTCGGCCCGGCCCGTGTCCTACCTTTTAAAGCGCCGCTCTTACTGACGCACTGTTCCACGTGCTCTTCCTCTCGCCACTACTTGTAGAAAACAGCAAGTTTAATCTGCTCCTCTAGAGCCATCGAGACCACTTCAGCTTGCAGTGATGCATCTGCCGCCCTAGTTTGCGGCTGTCCCACCAAGCGCTTGAACCTGCTCTCCACACCTTCTGAACTTTTCTGTCCCTTCCAGTCACCTGGAAAATTCTCGCTCTCGCTCCCCCAGTTAAGTGCTACTTTGAAACAGGTCCTGAGTTGTCGGCTTATTTCATCAGTGAACACAAATAGTTATTTAACTGTGTTTTATTTCCCCGACCGAGCGCTCAGTGCCCAGGGCTCAGGGCTTTGCTTTATAATTTCTCCACGTTAGAGTCTCTAGTGGGGCTTTTTTAAAAACACAGATGCCAAGTCCCACGGCCTGAGGTGTGGGTTCCGTTGGTTTGACATGGGGCCCAGGCATAGGTTTCCTTGTAAACCTTTCCGGGTGATTCTAGTGTAGAGCCAGGCTTTAGAACGAATGGCTCAGTACATCACAGATCCTTGGAAATCGGTGGATTAATATTTGACTGGGGTCCAGATGTGGGGCCGCATTAACTAGGCGCCTAGCCCAGCAGACTGAATAAATATCGTCTGGGCTGAGGATGATAACGTCGTCGATGATGACCTGAGGATAGTGACATAAAAACTTGAAACACATTCCCTCTTGTGTTTCTAATCCCAGCACCAGGCCGTGTTCCCCAGTAACAAATCAGGTCAACCCCAGTCTGGTCCCTGCGAATTCTCCTGTTCCCAGCGGTGCCGGGTGCGCCCCGCCCCAACCCCGGCACTCCGCCCGGGGCTCCCCGTAAGCCAGCGGGCTGCCCACGCCATGCAACAGGCCCTCTGGGAATAACCCAGTTCCTCCTTGCCCCCGAGGCTGCGGTGTATAAAAAGCTCAGTTAATTTGTCATTCTGAGGAACGTTTGGACACAACCAAGTTCTTTTCTTAATGAGGCCTGGCTCTCAGGGAAGGGGGAAGACACTGCTTTTCAGCCCACGGCCTAGAACGTTCTTGCAAGAAGCGGTTGGCAGCAGTGGTCGTCACCAGTCGTTTAGAGACATTTGCTAATGGGGCTGGTGTCATGGCTCCGTCCACTCATCTATTCCGGGAGGGGCGCCCACCCCAACCTCACCCCTAACCTCACCTCTAACCTCACCCGGCACCCCACTGGGAGGGGCGCCCGCCCCAACCTCACCTCAGCCTCACCCCTAACCTCACCCCTAACCTCACCATGCCCTCCACGTCCTCACATCAGTGGCGGGACCCTGGAGGATGGCTCATCACCGCACCATCTGCATCCACAAGGCGTCCCCACAGCTAAGGCAGGCGTTCAGCCTGGGGCCTTTTCTGCCGATTTGTGGCAGACTCGATTAAGGAATTATCTTGGATAGAAGTCAAATGATATCTAAGGTGCAAAAGTCGGGTGTGAATTTTCTTCTTTAGTCCATTTAAAGCCAGAAGAACCTAGGGAGGTCTGCGCAGGTCAGACGCAGAGCCTCGGGCCACGCTTACTTAGGGGGCCGTGCAGGTCACGGGTTGGGGATCAGAGCAGACAGGTCGTCAGAAACACAAGCCAGTCCCCCTGGGTTCGAACCCCACCTTGGCCTTTGGCAGCTGATTTCACCTGTCAAGGCTGCAGTTTCCACATCTGTAAAATGGAACAGCGAGTAAGTGACAGGAGCAAGCTGAGAGTGCCCTGGGCCAGGGCAGAGGGACCCTACGGCACGGCAGCCTCGCGGGGTCTCCGCCCAGTCCCCTGGAAAGGCGGGTTTCCCTCAGCCACTGGGTAGATGCGCTGAGCAGGAGTGAGTCTTCCATCTTTTGTCTGAAATTCAGAGGCTTCATCATGGCAGAGGCCATCCCGGGGTGCCAAGGGACACAGCTAGCGCTAGAGATGTAAGCAGAGGGATTGGGGGCGAGCTCTGTTCCCGGCTCCCCACCTTCATGCCCATCCCCCCAGTCCTGGCGCTCGAATCAAAATAAAGACATTGAAATGACAGTTTCAGAGCCATACTGCCCGGCCTTGAACTTGCCCCCACCACACACACAGCCCTGACGCTGCGCGCTCACGCCGGCGCTGGGGTTCTCGTCCCTCCCTTTGGTTGCTGGTCCCATCGTTACGCATCTTCCTTTCGCTGAGCCAGATCTGTCCACTGGCTCCTGAGGGGAGCAGGGCGTGGGCTGCCCCCCGGCCGGACGGCACGTCACAGCCCTGGCCCCGCTTCTCAGCGGTCGCCTTTCCTCTGGGCTGAAAAGCCCGTCGGACTCGCCACAGAAGCTCCACGTTCAGACTCGGGTTCTACGTGTCTGCCTGCGAAGCGTCTGAGCCAGGCTTATCCTGAACGTGTCGCATCAACCGATGTTCTTTGGAGGAGAAAGTAGGGGCTGCAGTCAGATAAGTTGAGGACGCCGGGTGGACAGGCTTCGGCCGTCGCTGTCGCCAGCCCCACGTCCCTCAGCCTTCCGCCCCGGCCCACTGGCCCGACTCTCCCGGTCGGCACCTGCGTTTCTGCTCCCAAGGGCTGTGTTGACCCTCGGAACACACTTTGCCCACCCGTGGCGAGCAAGAATTGCGATGAATGAACACTCCCGAGGATCAGCCCCCTCCCAAGGGCGACGGAGGTGGCGTGGAAGCCACCAGCTCCCGCCCTGCCCTTTGGGTGGGGCGACGGGCCTGGGGCCCAGCTGGCTGCCCCGTCCCCTTCGGGAGCAATGCCACGGGGGAGAAGGGCCCAAAGCTCATGCTTCGTTGGCTGCTCTATCCCAGTAAATGCTCTTGGGAACCCCAAACTAAGATGTCGCCAACTTGCACCCTGAGCAAGGGCTGGCGTCTGAGGCCTTTCCCACGTGTACTGGCCAGAGGAAGCCTTTTCTGGAAGGTCACCTCGAGGGACTGGGGTTCCGGGGACACTCCTTGAGAAGCACTGCTCTTCCTGTCGCAGAGTCGTTGTGAGGGAAGGCCTGGAGGACGGACGGACCGTCAGGGTATGAGGTGGCGAAGACGTTGGTTCAGGGGTGCTTGGCTAGTAGGAACGTCTGGCGAAGGGCTCGTCAGAGGGCACGGCCCTCCGCGGCCCGGGAACTGGGTGACGCGGGCACTGACCTGGTTCACCGGCTGTCACAGGACCTGCTTTGAAAAGCCGTCCTCATGCCTCACGTGCACGGCATGGATGAAGCCCATTCCCAGAGAATTCGCACTTCACCGAAACACGGTGCGTTCGCCGCCTGTGCGGGGCCGGGAGACAGTGTCGACTTCCTGCGGCTGCGAGGCGGAGGGCAGAGACGCCCCGGGACCGGGCACTCACGTCGCAACGTCAGCGTGTGAGTAGAGGGGACGTGGCCGGGAGTTCCCGCCACTCGGCTGGAGCAGGATGGAGACCAAAACTGAGACGCATTCGAGCGACACGCGCCCGCCGTGCTATAAAACAGGATCGGTTTATACTTGGAAGTCAAGGCGTCCACCCCCAAGTGCATCGTTTAATGACGTAGGCTGAGAACGTGGCGGCTGCGACACGCCAGGTCGAGCCCCCGTTTGGAGTCGGGACCGTCACAGAGGCGCAGGGGACACCCTCCGACTTTCGGCATGGCCTGGAAGGACACTTTCTGGGACGCCTCGCGGCCCTGTCTCTGTGCTGCTCCCCAGCCGGCTCGGGACACCCTGACGGAGCCTGCACAGGGCCTGCTCGGAGTTTGCTCTGCATGTGGCATTTGGAGCTCTGGTCCCCAGGCGACCCTGGTCCCCGCCCACGAGTGAACACTCTGGCGGGGCCTGCTCCGCGCCCTCTGAGAAGGGCGGGCTCGTCAGGCAGAACCTGGAGACAGGAGGGAGGCGCAGCAGGCAGGGCTTAGGGGATGAAGCGTTTCGGGTGGCCCGGAAGAAAATAAGTCACGCGCTGCTCAGCCCTCGAGCAAGGTGGTGAGAGAGAATCAGGAAGGCTTGAAGAGTGGCCGAGGTCTCTGCGTGCCTCCTCGGTGGCTGACAGGTGTAAATGAATCAAGGATGGCGTGCTCGCTTTGAAATTGCGCTCCACGGCGGGTTTTCTTGATCTCACACCACCTTGGGACTGGGTTTTGCGAGTCGTGGCTGAAAGCAGTACAGAGAAGTACAGCCTGGACCCCGAGCCTTTGAACACATCCGCCCACCCGCGAAAGGGACGGCTGATGCCCAGGAAAACGGGCATCGGGGCCTGGCACTGACCCTCGCTGTTCATGGAAAACGGCTTTTTTCTCCTTCCGCTCCCTCCCGTCCTGAGCCTCCAGCGTGAGCCCCTGCCCGCCCCGCCCCGATGCCCGACGTTGCCGGGCCTGTTCCGCACCCCACCGCCCGCTCCGCACCCCACCGCCCCCCCAAGGGTTGTGACATGGCTCTGAACGTGCGCGTAGACTGCGACTACTCAAGAGCCCGTGAGTGTCGTGTCCTCCGGTGTCTCCCCGAGCCAGCCCCGCACCTCGACCAGAGCAGGGGCTCCCCGGGTGTTCGCTGATCCCCAGACGTAGGACCTGCTTGCGGTCTCGGCCTGGGAGAAAGGTCAGGGAGAACCGTGACACTGGAATTTACCACGAAGACGCTGACACGTGTCGACAGAGATTCCAGAAAGCCAGGGAGGCCCCCGGATGGAGGAGGCATGGCAGCGAAGAGGGGTGCTGCCTTCTGGTGCACAGCCAGCCGCGGCACGGTTAACCAGGTCAGCAGCCCGCGCGGCCTCGCCGTGACCTCGCCACCCTGACTGGCCGCCGTCCTCCGCTTTGGAAGGGCGGTCGCTCCTGGCTCAGCTGGGCCGCACGTCCTCTCTCTCGGCGCCCAGGTGCCGACCTTCTGTGGCCCCTCCCCCCCGGCCTCCTCCTCGACACACCTGGAACCCGGAGCCGGCGAGAACACAGACTTCCGTTGGCCCGTGACGCAATCTTGGCTTGGCTGATTGGATCGGTGCTTCGCGGGCCTCTCGGGAGCGGCCCAGGTGTGACCTGAAACGCCCCACGTGCGTACGCAGAGGGCAGGGAGCGACGTGGGGACAAGCAGCCCGCCCTCCCGCGTTCTGACCCGGGTGCTCCGCGGCTTCCCTCCCGGCTACGTCCTCACAAGTCCCCGAGGCCCAGCTCACAGGACACCACCTCCCCACCTCTGTGAGCTCCTCCTGCCCCCGCCCGCCCCGGCCGCTGGACCCACGGTTCCCCCACGGTAGCGCTGAACCCAACACCACAGAACGTCCTCGGCTGCGTCATTATCACGGAGCCGTGACCCCGACTCCCCACGGGGATGGGGAGGCCACCCGGCTTCCAGCAATGCTTGGGGCTTCGCGGGACGCAGGAAGTGCTCGTTGAATTGGAACGATCGACTCTCAAGACAGCTTACTGGTGGCTCGTGCTTCGGCGGGTGTCCGTGTGGGTGGTGCCTGGTGCCCATTAGGTAGTGTCTTAGAGTAGCCTTGGACTTTTACGCTAGTGCGTAATCAAAGAAGGGCTCCCAGGGGACATCCGACCAGGAGGGTGAGAGTTCAGATCCCGGAGGGGTCCTGGCGGGCTGCCCTCAGCCCGATCCCACCCGGCACCCCCTGGGGAGTGTGAGGGGCACCCCAGAGAGGTCCCGCCCGAGTCGGGGAGCTGCGCCTCTCGCCCAGAGCTGCCCCGCAGGGCTGTGAACCTGTAGGCGCCTCCCCCACCCACCTCCAGGAGGAGAGCGAGGTTCCAGGGGCCCCAGGCGGTCCTGGGAAGAAGAGTTTAAGGCGCAGCCCCCTGGGAGCAAGAGCGCACGGAAAGGACAAGGGACGCGGCCCAGAGGGGCTGGGCAGGGCGCCGACCGGCATCCCGGAGCCCAGGCTCCTGCCCCTCACCATGCGTCCCCGTCCTCCAGCTGTCAGGCCAGTTACTCGCCTTCGCTTTTGCTTAGAGCGAGGACCCTCGGCTCTGAAATCCCCACGTCGGGGCAAACCGAGGCACGGGATCAGGGCTGCGGCACAGTCGGGACCCCTCATCCAGATCCCCCTGGGTTGCAGGCCACATGTGCTCTGTGCAGTGGCCTCACCGCCCCGAAATGGCCCTGCTCTGCAGGTGGTCTCGGGTTTACCGGGGGCACGAGCAGAGAGACTCCCGGAGGAAACGGATGCACCGGAGGGGACCGGCTCTCCGCCGCCGCCTCCTCGAGCCCAGGGCCGCCTGGGGCAGCGTGACCGGTACCGACTAGCAAATGAGACC
>NW_011889009.1:1371787-1373978 GCF_000151845.1 Pteropus vampyrus
AGGTCACGGACACCCCTAAGCAAACAGGAAGAACCGTTTCTGCCTCATGAATCGTTTTAAAGGCTTAATTAATGATGTGATGTATGTCAGGCGTTTATCCCATGGCTAATATTAAAGCCTCTAAGTCCCTGTAAAACAGGGGTCAGCAGGGGCTGGGGGCAGAGGTGGGACTTGCTGTCGAGGGGGTACCCAGTTCCGGTTTGGAGCAGTGAGATCCGGAGACCCACAGTGCGAATGTACTTATTGCCCCTCAACCGTGCACCTGAAAATTGTCAAAATGGTAAATTTTAGGCTACAGATATTTTAACATAATAAAAAAATTTTAAGAAATGTAAAACGATTGCCATAAACCAAATTTAGGGTTTGGGGGCATGATTTTTGCCAGGCAAAGGAGACCTGGAGCCACAGAGCCGTTTTGGGCTGAAACCGTAGAAATGAACTTGGGCTGGCCCTTTCTTTAACGTGGGCGCCACCGGAGGGCCCATGTCTCAGCAGGAGCGTGAACGCACACTCGTGGAGTCAGTGGACATCGGCATTTCTGTGAGGGTTTTAGTGCTCAATTTAGCATCACTCAGAGGTGACCTTCTGCACGGGGCCAACAGAAAAGTGATTTCTGTGATCCGTTCATCTGACCCCAAAATGACCTCCTATACTTCTTTTCAATTTATTTTAAATCACGCAGTTCTGGCCAAAGTGATTCCAGTTCTTAGCAAGGAATATTTTACCTTTTAACCAACAAGTCTGAGCCAATTTCAGATCTGTTCGCTTGAAGAGCAGATTTAAAATCAGTGAGTTTTTTTAAAAAAAGAATTTTATTCAAATATAGCTAACACACAATATTGTATGTGTTTCAGGCGTACGCCGTAGTTATCCACCATCTCTACACCGAAAGAAGTGATCACCACGGTGCGTCCAGTAGCCGTGGGACACCGTACACGCTGTCACCTTACTGTGGACCCTGTTCCCCGGGCTGTCCTTCACGACCCCGGGGCTGTTTCGCGACTACCCATTTGAACTTCATCCCTTCGCCTGTTCGCCCTGCCCCCGACCCCCTGCCACCTGGCAGCCACATTCGACCCCGCATCTGTGAGTCTGCTCTGTCTGCTTGTTTATTTTGTTCCTTGGAGTCCACATATAAATGAAGTCGTCTGATATTTGTCTTTCTCTGACTTATTTCACTCAGCACAAAACCTTCCGGATCCACACATCCCGTCGCAAATGGTGAGATTTCATTCTTTTTTATTGTCGAGTAATATTTCATTGTATATGTGCCACCTTTTCCTTATCCAGTCGTCCATTGCTGGGTGCTTAGCTGGCTTCCATATCTTGGCTATTGTAAATAATGCTGCAGTGAACATAGGGGTGCATCGAATTAGTGTTTTGGATTTCTCTGAGTAATCCCCAGAAGTGGAATTGTTGGGTTATAGGCTAATTCTGTTTTTCATTTTTTGAGGAACCTTCGAACCGTTTTTCATAGTGGCTGTGCCAATTTGCAATCCCACCAACAGTGCACGAGGGGTCCCTTTTCTCCACATCCTGGCCAACACTCGTTTGTTGATTGATTGATGACGGCCATTCTGACGGGTGTGAGATGATATCTCATTGTGGTTTTAATTTGCATTTGTTTGATGTTTAGTGACATTGAGCATCTTTTCATATGTCTATTGGCCGCTTTTATGTTCTCTTTGGAGAAATGTCCGCTCAGGTCCTCTGCCCATTTTTCAATGGATCGTTAGGGGTTTTTTTGCTGTTAAGTTGTGCGAGTTCTTTATATATTTTTGGATATTAACCTCCTCTCGGATGTATCATTGGCGAATACCTTCTCCCGTTCGGTAGGCTGTCTCTTCGTCTTGTTGGTGGTTTACTTTGCTGTGCAAAATCTTTTTAGTTGGGTGTAGTCCCATTTATGTTTTTCTTTCGTGTCCCTTGCCCAGGAGACGTATCAGAAAAAATATCACCAAGAGCAACGTCAGAGAGTTTACTGCCCGTGTTTCCTCCTCGGAGTTTCGGGTCTTCCATTTAAATCTTTAATCCGTTTTGAGTTTGTTCTTGTGTACTGTGTGGGAACGTGGTCCAATCTCACTTTTTTGCATGAATCTGTCCAGTTTTCCCAGCGCATTTAATGGAGACTGTCTTTACCCCACTGCGTAGCCTCGCCTCCTTGTCGTAGGTGAACGGGCCACTCGTGAGT
>NW_011889009.1:1376108-1378808 GCF_000151845.1 Pteropus vampyrus
TGTGAGAGGGAACAGTGCAGAAACTGGAAAGCCTTCAGGACAACAATCGCAAGGCAACATTTCGGGGTGGTTTCATGTCCCCCTGCATAATGACCAGTGGAGAAGATGATAAAAATGTCGTTTATAGGAAAAGTCCAGTGTTGCGTCTCTGGTTATCCTAACAGATCAAATGGACACACAATATGATTTTTCTGAAGCTTCCCCGCCACACGCTGTAATCAGCCTCCGCGGTGCCGATCTGCGCAGTCACTGCCTGTCACGCGGTGCCGATCCGCGCAGTCACTGCCTGTCACGCACTCAGGATAGACGCCGGGAGGAGTGAAATGGAAGAAAACGCCACCTTTTTCCTTTCTGATAACGGGGCGAGGAGGCTCTGCAAACTCATCCTCCGGCGTTTGCATCCGCCAGTTTTTGACTGAAACTTACAATGTTTCTATTTTCGGGCACCGAGGTGGCAGTGATAAGGACACGTGAGGGACTCTTGGGGTTTTCGGGGGCGAGGGGTAGTTTTGTAACCCATGAGCTTCCTCTGGCTGTGCTCACTCCTCAGAACCAGTCCCAAACCCCGGAGGCAGGGTGGGGCGGGGCGGGGCAGGGAGCGTGTGCCCCAGCTCAGCCTGTTTGCGGGGCAGGCAGGCGGGGACAGTGGGCCGGGGCTGCCCGCTGGGATGACAGCCCTCCTCCTGCAGGCCCCTCAGCTCGTCTCTCTCCTCCTCTAACTGCTCGGCCTTGGCTAAGTTATTGAACTTCCCCGAGGCTCTGTTTCCTTGTTCGTAAAAGTTACGCCTCATCATGGGCATGAGCTGCAAAGACAACACGAAACCGCTGGGCGCTGAGGGCGGGCTGGCTCCTTTTCCCGCCCTCGGCACGTCTAGGGAACACACGCGCTGGCTTACACTTCGATCGGGGTTCACGGAATGGCGTTTCGGAAGCACACAGCAGTCCCTTCCTTGCAGTCGGTAAGCAGGGACGGCTAAGTCACTAAGAAAGATGAGCATAAACTTTACCATTCTAATATCCTAGCACTCCGAAGGCCTTCTTTGGTGTTCTGGGTACAATCTGTCAGGCCCTAGAATCAGGCAGGGACACAGCAAAGAAGCTGAGAAGCCGATTTCTCAAACTGAAACCACTCAGGAGGACAGAGATGATACACAAGCAAGACCCCCAGAGGGAGGCCCAGGGGAAGAAGGCCCTGTTGCTGCAAATGGCTGTTATAATTCAATTTTTCCCCTCACAACTTTGTCTCAAGAAAAAAGCGATCGGTTTTTAAATGGCTCGGCTGCTCTCTCTGCTGAAAGACAGACACGTGGCCCTCCCTCCTAGACTGAGTGGCGCCGCAGGAAAGATCCAAAACCTGACCGATCTACTTTCCGTGCTGTTTCCTTCCTTTTGAATTACGGAGAAGCACCCGGGCCATACAAAGCAGCTCACGTTCCCCTGCTGAGACATTTTCTCCATTTTCTGTGACTTCTGCCTGTAATTGTTCCCGGAGTTTCATCATTTACAAAACACAGAAAATGCCACGTTTATGCCGATGATCTATAAAATTGTCCTGCGTCATCTATATCGATTGCAATCATCGGCTGGCTTTATTTTACTGTAGAAAAGAAAATGCAAAACAACAATCGTTTCGATATTGCAGACAGGCACCGAGGAAGACCAGGGAGTGGGCGGACACCGATCATTTAAAATCACAGCGTGAGTCCCGAACCCTGTAGACACCTCGCCAAAAGAGTACAAATGATGCGCAGACGGCTCCAGAGAAACACAAACAATTATAAATGGCTTCCAGGGTCCCTATTTCCATGGACAAAATAGAAGTTGGGGTGGGGGAGTTCTCCGCTGGTCAAGGAAAAGTAAGACAAGGTCTGATTTATCCAGCATGACAAGTCACGGTGGCATTAGGACATGCTCGCCGTGGCACCAAGTCCCGGGGGAAAATGTCCCCTGTGGGCTGCAGAGGTGGCCACCACGCTCCCCTGCTGACCCCAGCTGCAGCTGTTAGAGGACAGGGCCCCGTCTCGCCCACTCGAGCCAGCCCCGCGTGGCATTCCTGGAGCGTGCCCTGCCCCCCACCGCCCGCGGCTTATCTCTTACAAAAGGCAAATGGGGCTGTTAGCAGAGCAGGCCGCCTGCTCGAGTCAGAGGGACGCGGGTTCGCGTCTGCATTCTGACATTCACTCGCCCGCATGTGGCACTTCTCCGAGTCTTCGTTTCTGCATCTCTGAAGATGGAGGTAGGCGTACCCACCTCAGAGGCTGCAGTCAGGACCAGGCGCGACAACGCACGTGGACGTCTGGCTGAACCATTGCACAGGCTCGATAAATAGTGTCCGTTGCCGCTTTGATTCATAAAGCACAAACAGGGTTGTGTTCTCCCAACACGTGTCGCCAGGGGGTCAAGCTGGGCAAATGCCGGCCCGGTGCTCGTGGATTTTAACCTGGGCCAGGTGTCTGGGGCACGGGCGCTGGGAAGCAGACATCCTGGGCAGCCCCCCGAGACCTACCACGTCTCTCCCGGACGTTCTCTCCAGAACCTGCCAGAGCATCTAATCCGTGTGATGCTCAAAGGGGTCCAGGTTGTACCTGCAATGAAGGAAGCGAGAAGGAGCTGGATTTCGGGGGACGAGAGTTTGGGGGAGCAGGTTTGCTGCAGGAGGTGGTGTGTGATGACCCAGGACGGTGGTCCGTAAATGTCAAC
>NW_011889009.1:1379218-1382460 GCF_000151845.1 Pteropus vampyrus
GGCCTTGAGCCCTACCAAAGGGGCAACCCAACTGTTCTTGAACTTGAATAGCTTCTGTTCACTCTTTAGTGGAAACGAAGAGATGCACTTCTCGATAGATGGCTGCGTCCGTCGGATAATCAGTTATTTTACTGCCCACACTGGGGCACCTTTGAGGGCAACTGTCGCTAAGTCTAAGCGGACGCCGAGACACAGGCACAAACCAGGGCTGTCCAGGCAAGGCCAGCCGAAACACCTGCGCACCTACGTATAAGCATGTTGCCTTTTAGTAAAGTAAAGTAGCTCGCACAACATAAATAATACTCAGAGCCCTGGTCCTCAGCAACTCCCAAGGCTTCGCTCGGGGCCAGGCGCCAGCACCTCGGCACGCTGCCCCCTCAAATGGGAGCCCCGGGTCAGCCGCACGTGGGCGCTCCGCAAGGCCCCCCGGCGATCTGATTCCGCGACCCAGAAATAGGAATGCATGACCATCGAGAACAGCGACCTTACTGTACCTACAAACAGGACAGGGGGCCGGGGTCCTTGGTCCTCAGGTCTGCCACACCAGCCGTGCAGATAGCCACGTCGTCGACGAAGATGGTGCCGCTGGCCGGCTCCACCACACGAAACGAGGCTGCCCCTAGCGACGACTTTTCCGGGGACGATGAAGGACGGCACACCAAACGTCAGTTTACACGTCCCTCCCAGCCAAGCGTCTACCCAAGGGAGTTTTCAATGCAGTGAGCGTGGCTCTATGGAGACGGCTGTGCAAATGTCTCGCTCTGCGTGTCTTTCAGGGGCCCTAACGGGGTTCACCCGCTGCTCCCCGCGGTGGCTGTTGTCTCGCGACTCATCCTCTGGGCCTCGTTTCACCAGAATGATTCTCATTTAATTAATTCAAAAACGGGCGCGTGTTTGCTTCCAACACCACACCCCATTCAACCCGAAACCCTAATTTACAGTCAAGAGATTGGAGGGAGGAGCACGGCTGGTCGGCCCCACATGCACGTCACCCTCCCGTGTGGCCTAACGAGCGTGCCAGCAGACACGCGAGGACAGCCCGGGAGAAACGCGATCGGAGCCTGTCCTCGCCAGAACCTGTTCTTCCCGCAACGCCAGCTGACTCCCCGGCTTTGGATGTTCAAGTTCAGCTCATCGAGAACAAGCGGGGTGTTGTCTCTGTACCTCATCTGATAGTCTGTGAACATTATCTCCCCGCGGCTGGGCCGGGCGTGGGGACGTGGCCCCACTCCAAGGGCGTAAGTGCATTCAGGGGCACAGGTCTGAAAGGCAGAATGACCGAGGTCGGGTGAATGCTCATTCCCGTTTCCGTTCCATTCAGTCACACAGTCACACAGTTCTAGGCACTGGTGTCCGTGCCCGTGATCTAGACCAGCAAGGACCCTATGCTCACGCCACTCACATTTCGGAAGGAAAGTCAGATGACGAACAAGAAAGGAAATCAGAAATGAAGATAATAAAACAGAGTGTTGCCCGTGGCAGCGGGGACAGAGGGAGTAAGGGGAACTGAAGGGCTGAGGAAGGCAGCTGTGAGGCTGTGACGTTCCAGCCGAGACCTGGCATGCTGGCGAGATGCTGGCTACTAGAAGATTCGAGCCCAGAGCCTTCCAGGCAGAGCGGATAGCTAGTGCACAGGCCCCTAGGCCAGAATGAGCTTGGGCACTTGGAGGAATGGAAAGTAAGGTCACGTTGCTGGGGCTTAGTGAATGACGGACGACGATAAGGGACAGCGCACGCTGAGCCTCGAGGGCCTGGGCAGGTGTCAGCAGCGTGACCTTAAAGCTGTGTAACAAATCCGAACCAAGCCTTGAGATGCACAGAATTTAACCAGATACGGTTTCTCCATCTGCAGGAGTTAGCGTGGTGGTTAGAAGCTGGAAGATGACAAGAATGGAGGATGCCAAGTTCAGAGTCTTTTAGAGTACCGTGGGAAGGACATTTAAGTTTGTAAAGAGCCCAAGAAATGCAAAGTCTGATTAAGGCGTAGAGCAACGTGGCTAGATTACCAAGTTATGAAGGCCCCGTTAGTGACGAGAAATAGGGCTCCCTGAGCCTCACTAGGGTGGCCAACCAGCCCGAAGCTCTGGTTGATAAGCAGCCACAATTAGCCAAAAAAATAATCATATCTTTAGACAGTGAGTATTTTTAACCCCTAGAAGTTTGAGAATTAATAATAAAAATATTTAAGAAAAGCAAAATTGTAACAGTAATATTTTTAGTTTAAGGAATCTACATATTTAGTCTTAAGGATTCACAATATTAATAAAATTCGGGCTTGTGATTCTAATTTAAAATTATAATCGAGTAATTTATTTAAACACGATCTTAAGTTAAATGCTCACTGTTGAGATACAGCACTGGGATTGTTACGTAAACTTAAAGCCCACTATATCTATAAATTTAATTTATTAGATTTATGTAACCTCAGGAGGGTTTGTTTATTAAATCAGATAATCGGGATACTTAAAAAGGAAACAATTAAAATGTTTTAAAGTGTTTAATAAAGTTTGTAAATAGGGCCGAACCTATTCAAAGGCCTTTAAAAGTCATGACTTTAGTTGGCCAGGCTTGTCTAGCAAGATTTGCAAGTCGAACATAAACACTTTTAAAGAAGAGGTAGACTGTTTTTTTTTTCAATTTATAATTTTCGTCAACCAAATACTAACTTTTAGGAACTACAGCAAGCCGCCGAATTCTCTTCTGTGTACAGAAACTGCCTTGGGGAAATCAGGATTTTGTTGTCCTTCGTTTGTTTTTTAAAAAAGAACCTCTCCCTCGGCAGTAAAGGGGGTGGGGGGCCGTGGTCTGAGTTCACTTTTTAAAAAGGTCCCTTTGACCGGTGGGAAGATCGGATGAGCAGGAATTCTGCCAGAGGCGGTAGCCCCTGCGGGCACTAACTCCTTACCAAGAGGTAGTCCCGAAGGAGCTCCGCCGACGTGACCTTAGCCCGGGTCTCGGACACCTGGAGCACGCACACCTGGAGCAGCCCGGGTGAGAGCCCCGCCCCGCCTGGGCCGCCCCAGCTGTCACCCAGGACCCCGCGAACCGCAGGCCTGTGTCCCGGACCTGCAGCTGCTGCTGTCGGGTGTTTTATCTTTCAATGCTTCCTTGCAATTAGAACCAAATGACAGTGACACTTTTTCGTGGCACTCCGGATGGTGACGATAGGCCCAGGGGCCCGCTTGGTCACGTGACTCCTGCAGTGGGTGTGGGGGTTCCCCCCAGGCTGCACAACTACTGCC
>NW_011889009.1:1384247-1386941 GCF_000151845.1 Pteropus vampyrus
ATATATTTTCGTTCCTCGTTCCCAAAATGCCATTAAAATGATATCAGAGAGATTAAAAAAAAAAAAAAGCATAGGCCTTAAACGGCCAGGGGCTCAGGACGAGACATCTTTGCACGAGAGAGTCACAGGTTTGTGGAGGCTGGAAAAAGGATGGCAGCCTTTCAATAGGACGGAGACAGACCGTCCCACAGGGCCTCCTGCCCCGCAGAGCTCGGGGAGGCTCAGGGCGTGAGGCGGGCCCGGCAGAGGCGGATTAATGTGCGGCGACCGACGGCTCCGGCCGGACCCGTTTACTTCACTCTGCTCTTTTCTCGTATCCAGAGGGAGCTGGACACGTTACCCCTAGACCAACACGCACACGCACACACACACACATGCACACACACGCACACACGCATGCACGCACGCGCACACACACACACACATACACACAAGCACACACATGCACACATGCACGCACGCATACAGACACGCACGCACACGCACGCATGCGCACATGCATGCACACACATGCACGCACACATACACACATGCACGTGCACACATGCATACACACGCACACGCACGCACACATACACACATGCACGTGCACACATGCATACACACGCACACGCACGCATACACACGTGCACGCACATGCACACACGCACACACATACATGTATACACACTCGCATACACACACGCACGCACACATGCATGCATGCACACACGTGCGCGCACGCATATACGCGCACACACACACACATGCATACACACGCGCACACGCACGCACACACACACACATGCATACACACGCACACGCACGCGCACACACACCCTCCTCGGGGCAGTGGTCCTTCCTGCCCGCTCTTTGCCCTGTGCTTTCAAATTCCCAGCATGCTTTTGCTCATTTTATTTTGTCTGGTCCTCATTACAGCCTGTAAGGCGGGTTAAGGCTTTCGGTCTTTGGAGAAACATTTACGAAGCACCTACTGTGTGCTCAGCTCTTGGGAGACAGGTTGTCTCGGTCTGGTTGTCCAGCAGCAGATCCCAAGACAGGCTATGAAGACACGCAGGGAGGAGGGGAGGGACGCGGGGACAAAACACCAGGTGCCCGTCAAGCCAGTCGCATCTTCATCCCACAGAGACACCGCGAGCCAGGGCCGGACCCGTCACGTGGTCGCACTGGCCGCTGGGGGAGGACTGCTCCAGGGTTTCATTCCCAGCACCTCCGGCTCGGCCTCGGCTGGCGGCGACTGGAGGGTACCCAGGTGGCGGCCGGGAGTCCGCTGTGTGCCCACGGCATCTACTGCAGGGTGGACAGGAAGGTGGCCCCTGGCCTCTTCGAGCTTGGGCCGTGCGAAGGACACCCGGGGTGCCCTCCCAGGTCAGCGCTGCCGGATCTGACTGCCTCCCCGCGCTGCCCCAGGGCTGATGGGACAAGTCTGGGTGTCCCCTGGGAGATGCCTGTCACACTCTCATGGAGGTGGCGCTCTCGTGGGATGCTGGCCACAGCCGTCCCCACAGCCAGGCCAGGGCACGCTCTCATCCCTCTCCTCCAGAGAAAGGGGCACGCCAGCCCCACGGCAGAACCCCGAAACGTACTCGACTCTTAAACAGAGGCAAGTAGGGCTAGACTGGGGAGCCCCTGCACCCCGCCCGACGGGGACAGCCCGCACACCTCCAAGGCACCGCCACCAACAGACCCATCGTCACACCCTCGGCCCAGGAGGCTGCGCAATTCTCCGGACACGTCCAGCCTGATTCTCTCTCATTGTGTCTCCCCCTGGGAAGGGAGCCACCTTGGCAGGTGGGCACAGCCTAAGGGACGGCAGCCTGGGGCGCAGAAGGGCCCGGTGGCAGCCCCTGCAGCCTGCCCGCCCAGCCGGAGGTGCCGCTGGGCTGGTGCTCCGTTCAGTCCCCGGTGTCAGGCTGTGGCGGGCAGTGCCGTCTTTAACTGGTCCCCGCCTGCAGCTTCCAGACCATTGAAGTTCCTGATTCCACGTGGCTCTCCAGAGAAGGGGCGACGAGGAAAAGAGGCTCTGGCTTCGCTCTCGCCACAGAACCCCCGTCCCGCACAGCCTGGAGCTCTCTCGGGAAAGCAGGGAGAGGTGGCTGGCCCCTCGTGTCAGGCTCAGCAGAGCCATAAAAATAGGCTGTCCTTCCCAGCATGCGTGCGTTTGTCACAAGCACCATTGCCGGTGCCAAATCTCCATTCAGAGACATTTTTATTTTATTTTTTTCACATTTTAACGCCTTTGAATTCAGATGTGCCTTCCACTCGGTAGTGCGCCACGTTGCCTGGCTGGCTGGGACTTGTCTTTCTAAGTCCAGGAGCACACAGAACGACGGAGATCTTAGAATGACGGACGGCATCTGACATCTGAGGACACATCCTGAGGAAGGCGGCTCCTGAGCTCGGCCGCTTTGAGGGAAGACTGGGGGGCCTGTCCTTGCCCACACAGGCCGGGCACAGTGCGGGGTGGGTGAGGGCAAGGAAGGGGGCAGCGTCTAGGACACGGGGGTGCAGCTTGAACAGCCCGGCCCCCTCGGCTCTCCTCCCACACCCTTCCTCGCTGTTTTCCCGGGGACCCCTTGCCCTCCACCCCAGGCCCTCCCCTCCCCGCCTCACAGGTGTCCCCTGCAAGCTCCAAATGTCACCCCCTCCGCGAAGCCCTCCCTGACTTGTCCCTCCGCAGCTCCCGTGACGCTC
>NW_011889009.1:1387426-1389391 GCF_000151845.1 Pteropus vampyrus
GAATCTAGGAGGTCGGAACTATTATGTCCCCATTTTACAGACTGAGAAACTAAAAGTGGCCAAGTCACAAAACTGGTGAATGGTCGGACTCGGCCCCTCGAGGCTGACACTGTAGTAAACCACGTAATTCCAGCCACCCCGAAGGACATGCACCGTGCTCGGCCTGTCCATCCAGGTGGCACGCTCCCCAAATGCTTAGGAGTCTTTGAATGGGGCGATGGCAAATACCTCTGACATCTGCAAACTCTGATTCTGTCAGGTTCTTTTCCTTCTGCTTCCTCGTCTCCTGGAGCCCACACTAGGGCCAGAAGTACAGAGCGCTCCGTGTCCGCTCACGCACTGTGGGTGACGAGGGGGCTCAGGCTCCGGCGGTGCCCGCGCCTCCGTCTCTGCCCACGGTGCTGTCCTTCAGGGCTGCCACCGTCGCCACCTTGCAGCTGTGCTCGGGATCCTGGAGACAAAACGAAAAGCCTTCTGAAGGCGACAGACAGGCCTTCCGCCAGGCTGCAGATCAGGGGGGCGGCCGTGACCCCTCCCCCCCAGGCACCCAGGCGCCTTGAACTGCAGCCCGCGGAGGTGGTGAGCCAGCCTGGCCTAGCACCCCCGCTCCTCCAGCAGCTCCCAGTGGGGCCCCCTCCCACAGATCTCTCCACCTTCCAGCAAAACGACTTCATCGTAGGACTCCAAGGACGGCAGAGGTGGCGTGGCAGGCGACAGTGAACTTCCTTCTGCTTTGGGAGAGCACCGGGGACGCCGGGCCAACCGGCACGGCACACTCAGCGCCCCGGGCTCAGCACACACGAGGCCTCCTCCTGGCCGGCGTCGTGACTTGTCCCTGGCTGCCCGATCATGCGTCCCAGTGGGGGCCGCCGTGTGCGTTGAAGGACACTCAGCCTCCTGGGCCTCTGCCCCCAACCCCAGCTGTGACAAGTGCCCTCTAGGGGGCAAAATGGCCCCAGCTGCACGCAGTGATCTCGTGCCCACAGGTCTCTGGAGTACACAGGGAGCCTTTGCTTGTCACTGCGAAGCCCATTAAATCTTCCTTGGCCGCTGCTTCCTAAATGAGCTGCCTGCTAAGACGCCCGATCCTAGAGATTGGGGGTGTGAAAGTGACAAAGACATTGCAGCCAAGGTTCGGTGGAGCGGGGAGCGGGGGACTCGGGGACGGTCCCCTCTGTCGCAACCTCCTCTAGGGCAGGAGCAGGAGGCTCCCAGCGGTCCTGCCCCTGGGCCGCGCCCCTGGCCGGAGGCGGTTCCGCCAGCTCCGTCTGTGCCACGAACACATAGCAGGCTGCATAATGATGGCGTCCCACAATTTTGCCCAAAGCACTTCTGCTTTTCTGATTCGAGTCCCTTTCATTTCCATGTCACTCCCAAGATCAAAGACTTCCGCCAGGAGCCTTGGCATTTCATTTGGGATGAGAGGTGGGCAGGACCCTGGAGCTGGCGGCTGGCCTGAACAGACCCCTGCAGTACAGGCCGGAGGCCGTGCCCTGGACCCCGAACGCCAAGTCGGATCCACCTCTGACACTCTCGTTTGGAAGCTTGAAAGCAGTGGCGCGTCCAGTGGAACGTCGGGGGACAGGCAGGCGCCAAGGGCTAGCGACAGCAGTCCGGACACGCTGGGCAGCTCCAGCCTTCTGCCCGCCCTGGACTAGCTGCCCAGCTCCCTGCCCACCTTCCCGACAGTCTGCGCAGGAACAGCCTGGCCTTCACATGTCCAGTTGGGACACTTTCTGACCGAGCCTCTTCCTGGAAATAGCCGCTCACCTCTTCACGGCCCGACCTCCCCTCTCGTCTCGCAGTCCCCCCCACCTCCCCGGCCCTCTGAGGGAAGCAGGTGGCTGTGTCACCAGCCCGTTTTCCAGATGGGGAAGGCGAGGCGTGGGTGTGGGACTTGTCACAGCCCACGGCCTTTTCTGCCTGTGTGGGGACACGCGTCCGGGCCTCGGGAGCTCCTGGCAA
>NW_011889009.1:1393071-1394244 GCF_000151845.1 Pteropus vampyrus
TGGTGATGTGATGGTGGTGATGTGATGGTGGTGATGTGATGGTGGTGATGGTAGTGATGGTGATGGTAGTGATGGTGATGATGGTGATGTGATGGTGGTGATGTGATGGTGGCGATGGTGGTGATGGTGATGGTGATGGTGACCAGTGGGGACATGATGACGAGACAGCAAAGTGGGCTGCACGCAGTGGGACTGAGCTGGGAACCGAGCTCGACCGCGCGCAGCTGACCAAGTATCGTTCCCAGGGACCGTGCGTCAGACAGCCTCAGTGGCTTCAAGAGGTAGCCCCCACCCCAGCCGCTGAGCTGGACATGGCGTGACAAATGGGAACCTCTCCTTCTATGATGCTCATACGGGGAAGCGTGAGTCAACAAGGCGGGAGGTTAAACCACTAGACACGAGAGTAATGCCGGGCCCTCTGCAGCAAGGTCAGCACTGCCACCCTGGGGGCACCGCTGTGCAGTTTGCAGGACGACCACGTGCAGGAGTGGGCCGGGCAGTCACAGGCTCGGTCTCTGCTGTGTCCTCTCCTGTGTCCCCACACAGCTGGCTGGTTACTGACCTCGCTTCGCTTTTAACAGGAGCGGCGTTGCGTGGTGGGTGGGAAGCCCTCTGCCACCACTGCTAGCTGTGTGGCCTCGGCGAGTCATCTCACTGCCTGGGTCTCAGGTCCCTCAGTCAAGAAGTGGGCATGGCCATAGTGTCTACCTCCTAGGTTATCGGGTGGTTATGTGAGTTAATCATGTACCTGCTTATAAACAGGCGCTATCATCATCTGTCATAGTACTCCCACGCAAAGTTAAGAACAAACCCGAAGAGATTTACAAAAGCTGGTCCATGTGAGCCCAGCTCCCCAAACGGGTCGTCTACTCTGCGTTGAAACGGGCCCCAAACACAATGGGGTTTGAAGAGCAGAGCTAACAAAGTCGCCGTTGCCTCTCAGCGTGAACTGATGATTGGCAGTTGCCCCTTTGGTCCTCCGGTCCAGCAACTCCTGGGCCGATGGACTCACGCCGTAGGCCTCCAGCCTCTGTTTCTTGAGAAAATGCTTTTTCTGATTCTCCATTTTCTTTAGGTCGCTTTTCCTGCTGGCTTCTTGCTCCCGTGTCAAGGTGGCATTTGCTAAAAGCAAAACAGTATCTGGGTCTTCTGGCCGGGTGATGTGAGACGGGG
>NW_011889009.1:1394799-1396553 GCF_000151845.1 Pteropus vampyrus
GCTCTCTGGGTGCTGAGTGAAATGTGACTTGGAGGAGGACAGTGTTAGAAAGGGGCAAGGGGTCCGTAGCCACCGTGATGGTTCAGGTGAGGGGCGGTGAGGCCTTGATGACGGTGACGGCGGTGGGGTCAGAGTGGAGGCTGAGAAGTCGAGAAACAGCCGCGTCCCGCTAGTCTGAGATTCCCGATAACACCTATAATTAACGTGGCAGCGCTGAGTCTTGTGTTTGGTTTAAAAAGCGGTAACTCTCCAGTGTGCCTCCTACTCAGCCTTACAAACGGTACCTCTTAAAATCGAGGGGATCCAGCCACCTGGAGATGAGCCCACAGGGCTCCTGGCGGCTTGGGTGCACGTGGCAAGGGAGAAGAAGGCTGCAGACAGCTGGGAGGCTTGGGCGACTTCCAGATTTCTGGCTTGAGTGACATCTTTCAATCGGTCCGCGGATGCGTGAGCGTGCTGTTCTTGGCCGGAGGCCCTCCTCCTGTTCCTGTCCTCACCGCAACCTCACAAGCACGTCACCGGCCCTTCCGGCCTGTCACTCACTTCCTCATGCGGCAGTTACGGGGGCACCTGGTCCTATGCTAGACTGAGGCTCCGGAGAGCAAAGCCTCTCTCCTTCCTTGTGCCTGCATGTCCCGCGGTGCCTTGTGTACGGGCAGGACACAGCTGGACAAAGCAGCTGAGCAGTGCACAGATGGGGGGCCCCCACCCTCGTCATCACTCCCATCACCACGCCCATCATGGGACAAACTAGGGAGGCGCAGCGGGAATAGCTCGGTGCAAACCCGACCCCACGCCCGGAACGACTTAAGACTTCCAGCTTGGATAAAGAGCGGAGGGCAGGGATGTGGCCTCTCTGTTCAGAGACTCTGTCCTCAGAGTCACTTTCCTCAGAGGGCAGACCAGTGATGACACCGCCTGTTCCCTCCTCCACACCCATGTATGGACCGGACCCCACAGGGCGGGCCTTCTCCCCACGGCCACCAAGGCGGCGACCCAGCCCTCCGACGGGCTGACACGGCGCCCCCGTATCTGGGAACCTCCCCTGGAAACGAGATCCCCCTGCCCTCCTCACCCAACGTCAGCTGTACCTTCATTCTCAAACACACGCCGGCTTTGGCCACCGCTCCGACCGAGAAAGGCGAGATCGCGAGTGAGAACTTCATCACGTTAAACGTGGCGATCGCGCAAATGCCTGGACCGAGAGAGGGCGGGAGCATCACACCAGGACCGAACTCCGGAGCTGAGAACCGGTGGCCCGTTTGGGGTCCTCACAGGGACATTTTTCATCCCATGGCTCAGAAATCACAGGTTGGCACAGGGGTAGCAACATCTTACTATAGTTTGCTTTGGGATTTTCACCGAAATGGTGGGAAATTTGATCCCCTAGTCTCTGTCAGTCCAGAGAGGATAAAGTGTGAGCGGTCAGCATGCTCAGAGGCCCCAGATCGTCCCGGATATAACAGGCCATGTGAGGGGTCGGATTTCACTCATAAGTCCAAAGTTTGAATAATCTAAGAGTGGGAAGAAGCCACTAAAGGTTTTCCAGCAGGGGAGGGACAGGATGTGACTGGCATTTGTAAAAGGTCACAAGGGCCACTGAGTGCATATGGATTTTAGGGGGAAGGAGGAAAGGAGGGGCTTAGTGGTAAATTGAAGAGGAACGGACCCCAAATAGATTCCGGATGTGGAGCTGACAAACTTAGAGCTATTTTCGAGCTTGGACAGCTCACCTTCCCTTAGTCTTCAAAGCT
>NW_011889010.1:0-88577 GCF_000151845.1 Pteropus vampyrus
ACCAATTACAATCGAATAAAATAAAAGCTGTGATGAGGTAAGCAGAAGGTGTCATGGGCTCGCACAGAAAGGGCACTTCTGACAGTGTGGAGTGGTGTGAGAGAGCAGAGAACACGAGTTATGAGGTAAAGATGGAGGAGGTCTTTCCAGAAAGAGGAAAGAGGGAAAGGCCTCATCGTTTGGAGCAGTATTGTAGGAGAATGAGGTGTTCATCTTCACTCATTCACTAAAGAATCTTTATTTATGTATTAAGAATTTAGGTGCTGGTGATATGACCATGAGCAAAACATATCTGTCCTCCTGAGGAGGCAGGGAAGACAGACATATGAAATATCACAAAAATAGAGAACAGGCTGTTAAAATGATGAAGCAGTGTAGTACAAAGCACCACAACGTTCCCTAATGAGAGACTGGTCTAGGCAACGTAAAAAGGCGTGTCTGCGTCTGTGGTAACTGAGTTGATATCTGGACAGTAGTAGAGTCAAGGGGAAACTGGGTCAAGGGGCAGAGTTTGGAGAGAACAGAGAAAGAGGGCAGCTACAAGGAGTATTTTCCTCCTCTCACTCTTGCCGGCCTTTGGATGGACATCTTACATAGGTTATTCAAACGAAATTTCAAGGTCCCATATACTCCCTCCCCTTCATCCAACTAGAATGTCATCTCTGTGTCCTTCTTATATAGAAACCAGAGTCATAAGTGATCTGAGAGATGAGCTCCTGCTAAGTAGGCTAAAGGAGTGTGAGATGGGGGAGAAGAGTCTTCTGAGCTGAAGGAACAATTGTGTGACTGTCCAGGGCAGGAGATAAGATTTCTTCGAAACTGAAAGGCAACAAAGAGCAAGATACTAACAGGACAGGCATAAAGCCAAATATATCAAGATGAACTTGGTACTTATCCTAAGAGCAATAAAAAAAAAAACACAAAGGTTTCAAACAGGTGAGAGGCAAGATTTGTATTTCTAATAGATGGTTCTGAAGAAAACTGACATCATGTGCCTACCAATAATATATACCACCATTTATTTGGTATTTCTATCAAAAAATAATCCCAATCTAATCACAAGGAAACTTCAGACAGACCCAAATTGAAAGATGCTACATAAAATAATTGGCCAGTACTCCTAAAAATGACAAGGTCATAAAAGACAGACTGTAGAACATTTCTAGATTAAAGGAGACTAAAGGCATGACAACTAAATACAGCATGTGATCTGGACTAGACCCTGGACCAGTATCATTGTTTTTCTTTTTGCTATAAAAGGCCTTATAGTGGAATATGAATTTGTATAACTTGGGAAATATGAGTGAAGTATACAGTTTAGATACCAGTATAGTATCAATGTATGTTTCCTGACCTTGATTACTGCGGTGGTTCTGTAGAGAATGTCCTTCCTAGAAAATAGGCACTCAAGTATTTAGGTGGTAAAGAAGCATCATGTCTGCATCTTTCAAATGGTTTAGGAAGAAATTACATGCATACATATAAACAGAGAATGGCAAAACAAATGTGATAAAATGTTAACAGTTGGTAAGGATAAGTGGGAGCTGTCTGTACTATTCTTGCAACTTTTCTGCAAATCTGAAGTGATTTCAAAATAAAAAGTTACACAAAAAGATGACTCTGGATTCAGATAGCAATTAAACTGAATTGAATTGAATTGAATTGAATTGAATTGAGCAAAGAAAGATACTTCTGGAAAAGAACTATATGGGCTGCCAGAACTGAAGAAACTGGTTAGGAGATTTTAGCAGTAATGCCTGTAAAAGAGGGTAATGATTATGGCAGCACTGAAGAGAAGTGACTGAATTCTAGAGCTACTTAGAAGGTAAAAATGACAAGTCTTAATGAATGACTGGATAGGGGAGTGAGGAGAGGCACATCTCTAAGTTAAATCCCAGTTTTTCTGGCTTTTCTAACAGGATATCATTTACTAAGATAGGGTACTGTGTGGTAAGATAGGTCTGAGAGGATCTGCTCTTCTCTTCTGGACCAAGTCTAATCATGAATTCAGTCTGGGGCACACTGAGTTTTGAAGTGCCTTCAAAGGCACATCCAAGGCATTTCGGATATATGAATCTGGCACTCAAAAGAGAATTATTAATTAAAGAGATACATCTGTAAGTTATTGTTTGGATGTTTATCAAAGCCCTGAGCATTTATTAAATTCCTTTGGTGGAAACACTGATGGCCAAGCACTGGATATTGGAGAATTCTGACATGTGATGGCCAGTTAGAGAAAGACGACTCTCCAAAGTAGACAAGACAGAAGAAGAGTCAGAGTAGTAAGAGGAAAACCAGGAATGCATTCTCATGGAGGAGAGTGTTGCTGAATGACCAAGTACGATGAAGGCTGACACCTGTGCATCATAGCTAATGACATGGAAGTCATTTGTGACTTCAGTGAGAGGTGTTCTGGTGGGTGGTGTGGGCAAAGCACAAACTGGAGAGGAATTAGCAATGCTCAAGTTGAGAGAAGGCAAAAAAAAATTTTTTTAAGTTAGAAATGACTGAACATAATTAAATGGGAAGGACTGAGTTAAGATGGAATGGTTCATGATAAAGGAAAGACTATAATTAATAGCATGATGACTCTGAGATGGTGAGAAGGGTTGGAATCCAGAGAAGATAAAGGGATTCATTCATATGACAACTATTTATTGCACAGCTACTACAGGCCAGGAACTGTTTTAGAAGATATAGTGGAGAACAAATAAAATCCCTGCCCTTATGAAGCCTATCTTTTAGTGGGAAAGAAAGATAATACATAAGCCAAGTATATATACATATATAATGCAATGGTAAGCACTACGCAGAAAAACTAAAGCAGGATGAGGGGAAAGGAAGAAACGGGGTTACTATTTTCGCTAAGTATATCTCCAAAGTTTCTGAACTGAGGAAGGTAATATACTTCTGGAAAAGAACTATAAGGGCTGCCAATCATCTCGCTAGTGTAACCTCCCTCTGAGAGAAAACCAGTGACAAGAGGAAGGCAGAGTGGAAGTGGATTCTAATGCTGAGCCCGGATTGTGAGAATATAAGAATTAGATAAAGACAAGAATCAACAGGAAAAGGAAAACACGTAGTAGGATGGTTTGCCCTATTTAGGTTTTGAACACCTAGATAAGTCATGACCCCACAGAGCATTTGGCCCCATTTGGGAAGCCCTCACAGTAACGTGTACTTTACATTTCTTAGTAATTATGAAAATGTATAGTTGTATAATGAAACTGTCAACTGTATAATCCTTTCTTCCCTGACAGACTATAAGCTCCATGAGTAAAGGAAAGTTGTTTTGTTCACCTCTGTATCCCCCTGTGCAGCACAGAGCAGATTCTTAGTAAACACCCAGTGAATAAACATTTTAATCTTTGGTGGGAAAACAGACAATAATTTCAGGCTATTTTAATATGAAATAACTTATCAGTCATTTTTGTCAAAAAACACGTGATTCCTACAGTTGTGCGTGATTCCTACAGTTGTAGTTGTATGTGTGTGTGTGTGTGCATTTCCTCTTTTGTATAATATCTGTGGATGGTAAATGTATTTCTAAGTGCTGAGTGTGATTACAGCTCAATTTTATCAGCTTTGCATAAAACGTAAGCTGAAATTATCTCTGACCTTGTCCTCATCACCTTATTGTAGCCCTTACCTCAGAAAAAAAGAAAATCAATGTTTGATTTTTAATTATACTTTTTCTTGACAGTTCACAGGGTTATCATTATGAATAATCATTGTACCCAGTGATGTCTTCGGGAGTGAATGAGATACATTAGATGGCTCACCTAGCTTGCTATGCTTTTAAGCTCTTAAATCTGCCCTTGTACGGGGTATCACTTTTTGCTACTGGGAGCATATGTGCTTCTAAATGTTACCACTTCTTTTAAAAATTGCTGCTTCTAAATAACATCAAACTCCTAGATGAGGTCTTAGAAGAGTAAACAGTACTGATTGTAGGCCTAGGGTAATCTATCTGCTTTACGACATAGACTTTGGCTTCATACACGATTCTATGAAATCTACAGCTGACTAGTATAAAAATAACGCATAGATACCTATCAAAAAGAAACGTCAGGCTCTATGATGTCAAGCCCCTGCAAAGGCAGTTAAATGATTTTGAAATTCAATTTTTAGGCTCATCAGCTGACCATTTATCAGCTCTTTTATGAATTAGAAAGAAAGATATATGACCTCACTTGCACTGAGCAGTTGCAGGAATACTTTACAGAAGCTCAGAGTTATAATATAGAAGTCAATCAATAAATCAATACAACACTTTCCATCAACCCAGCCAAAGGAAATTATTTTGATGAAGAACATCTTGAAGAGAACAAAGTAAACTTAGGACAACACACAAGGTACTGGTAACCTTTATATTAACAGGTACCATCTTTCAGCAAACTAAAGCTCATTTTGTCTCAGATGCATCAGCACATACCTTTGAACAAGTGGCAAAGGAAGGAAATTGAGGGTGGAAGTCATGTCCAGTCCACAGTCCAACATAATGGTGGTCGATTTGAATTTGAGCACATTGCATGGTAAGGTTGGGTGCCCCGACAGGCAGTACTGAAAAAAATTAAGTCATTTTCATCAATAATCAATTATAGAAAAAGCCTAAAAAGTATAGTAAATTAAGTAAAACTGATCATCTCTCATAAGAACAGTGTGTAAATCCAGAGAACTTTCTATGTGGCTTCCTCCTTTTTACAGTTCTGAATATCACTTCCCCTAGCAGTTCAAAACACTCACGCATCTCATATCACATTCTATTTCTCGTAGGGAACCAAGTTATATCTCAAGCAAGCGCAGTTTTGGAGGGGCCGTAATTATTTTAAATAGAAGGTTTCTGGGCTACAGTTACCTGCTCCACTCTCACATGACACTTCCAAATTCCCACTATCTTCCTGCACTTAAGTACACTGCCTAAAGCTGTGGAAGTCAACTCAATTCTAAGCTGGATCCTCAAACTATGCTACAGGTTTGGTTTTCTCCTCCTGTAAATAAGCCAAGTGATTTTCCTCAAAGAAGAAATGGTAGGGAAGGGGTAACAAACAAGTATCACTATGGGGTGATGGCTCAGCTTTGTCAGAAAAATGATGCAAAAGGATAAGTGACTTCCCTGATGTGCAGGTACTAAGCAGGAGTGAGGGACACCTACTACCAACCAATCAAGAGTCTCTTGTCTGTGATAGCAGACCTCAGAAGTCAAAGGGGCACAAGTCACCGTGGAGTTTCAAAGGTAAATGATGAAGCAAGACAATACACTGACCTCAAACATTTCTCATGTCCTCTCCTCAGTGTAGAGGGGATGACGGATATGCCACACTGAAAATTATTTATCTGGGATATACTGTGTGTCACCTTTCTTAATTTGATTGCTGCTCTGAAGAAAATAAATGAAAGAAAAAGGAGGGGAACAGACCTTTCTCCCCTTTTAAAGTCATTCCATAGAAGCCTCCCTTGAATAGCAAAGCCCAGAAAATGTAGGGACCAATGTTCTTAATCCTTTGATAAGCACATTCTTTCTGACTTAAGTTCAAGTCCAGTATAAGTCAAGGTAATGTGACATCAATGCTTGGCCCCACATAGCCACAGTAGTTCGAGCTAAGTCATTCCAGGTATTTCTTGCTCTGTTGGTTCTGTCATAGGATAAATTCCCTATTTTCCTCAAGAGGATATTATAGGGACTGATGATGTTTTAAAACTGTATGTTCCAAAAATGGTAAGTCCAAGAGCCAAAAAATTATAGGTATTTTGCAAGCTTCTTTATTCCAAGTTTATGTGTGATGATTATAGTTTCTAAGCCAAAATTCACAACTTGTGGTTGGAAAGGGTACAAAGCTACTTCTAATGAAAATGATAAATTATTTAAAATTCTAATTGTCCTAAAAAAAAGTCCAGGATACATAATTTGGGTAATTGTACTTTTCGTAAGTTCATTCTTTGATAGGAATCAGAATTACAGAAAAAATTTCCCTACTAATTAAGGCAGAGGTATCCATCCTTACCCCCATCCACCCACCATCTGGCTCCCCATTGCTTGCTTGGTCTTTATGCCTAAGAATTATTTGTTAAACTGTCTCCAAATGAACACAAAGCATCATGTTAAACTTGCCCCAAACATAACAAACGTTCTAATAGGAGCTTTCCTATATTTCTCTTTTTTAAAAAATCAGATATTCAGAAAAACCTAAAAAGAAATAAAATGAAATGTATATAATGGTTATCTCTAGGTGGAAAGATTGTGGTGTAATGTTCTTCTTTTAGCTTTCTATTTTTTTCCAAACGTTTGACAATAAGCATATACTACATTGTATTGGGAAAAAAATGTGATTAAAATCAAATTGAAAATCTAGTCAGTCATACTGAATGACAAAATCTTTATCTTCATTTTAAACTCTAAATTATGGATTACGAGTTATAGCAAAGGACAGAAGATCGACATGCAAAGGTGCTGCGCAAACAATTTGAGGCAAAGACAGATTGTATTTGCTCCTGTTATACCAGGATAAAGAAAGATGAGGAACATTTTATAAGGGATCCATATTTGAATGGAAGGAAGATTTTCAGAGCATCTACTAAAGGACTGCCAGACCTTGATCTCACGAGCCCCATTTTTATGGATGAGGAAATTGAGCTTTACACAATTGAGCTGCTCGTCTGTAAGAGCCAAAGACACACAGCAAGGTCCCGACTCCAAAGATCCTGCTCATGTTTCCCAAAGTGCACCACTCCCATTGGATCCACTGAGTCTCCTGAGACAGAGTGACTGGCCCACATCACACAACCAGTAACTCAGGCAGCTACAAGGTTCCTGAAGTTTGTCTCCAGAGATGCTGTTTGCACTTTTCTAATATGCTGCCTACAGTCACCAAGCAGGGTTCTGAGTAAGGGTTCTGAGACTAATACATGAAAGCATTAACTAATCATGTAATTTTAATTTTAAAATTAGAAACCTCTATTACAAAAAGCTTGAAAAATAGCAGAAAGAAATATATTACCCACAATCATCTTTCTAATCTGTCTTTTGTCATATTTGTAAAAGCTGTAACTTTAGCGCATATACTGCTCTGCATGCTGCTTTAAAAATATGTGACAACTTTTCTTTGTCAATGTTGCATCATGCTTCATTTTTATTAGCTGCCTAAGTACATATACTATCGCTTTTTAATCATGCCCTTACTGTTACACTTAGGGTTGTTTCCAGTCGCTCCATTACAAACATGGCTGTGGTGATCACTTCAGGGCTTAAGGTTTTTTCCATATTGGACTATTTCTTTAGAGGATTCCCAGAAGTGGCATTAACTAGGTCAAAAAATATGAGCATTTTATGACTCTTAAAATATGCTGCCAAAATGTTTTCCAAAAAAGGCTGTTCCTATTTACAATGTCATCAGTAATATATCAGATGTTTCCCTGCTTATTCTCATCAGCATTATGGTCAAAACTATGTAGAATCTACATCAAAATGCAGCTGTAATGTTAGCAGTAGCTATCTAGAAGCAACTAAATAGCCCTAAACAGAAAAGTCAACTACTTAATAAATGGCTTTAATTTTGAGAGGCAGTTTAGAAAAATGATTTAAAGCAGAGGGTCTGAAGACCACCTGGGCTCAACTCCTGATAGTGCTCAAAATTCATGTGTGATTTTGGGAAAGTTACTTAATTGTGCAAAGACTCAGTATCCTCATTGGTAAGATGCAGTAAAAGAAGCCACTACCCTCCAAAAATTGTGAGAAAGAAATGAATGGGTAGAGCACCTGACACAGAGTATGCATTTCAGAGAAGCAATTCTATTCTACAGTAGTATTCACTAATGCCTTAGACATTTGTATATCCCACAAGACTAAGTAAAGCAAATGAACAATTCTACAAATACTATCCATTGCTAGTCTGCTCTCCAGGAAGATGCAGTCCCTGCTGAGTACAAAGTGAATATTCTAGCCAACATAAGGTTTTACAGTTTTTATTTTTTTTCTAGCGTATCAAGCATATAGCAATGCTTTCAAGTTAATTTTATTTCTACTTAATAACAAAGCTGCAGATTTTGTGTGATTTACTAACTATATTTCCTTGCGTGCCTGTTGATCTCTTTTTTCCACTGAATGAATGAAATCTGGTTTCACAACTTACATGTTTAACATATATATGCACTGTTTACATTTTGTGGATAATTTTATCGGTTATACTTAGTATATCCTTCTCATTCTGTTACTTTCATCAACAAACCTTTATTATGGAAAATTTCAAACATACAAGTAAGCAAAATTAGTATAATGAACTTCTACTACTCAGGCTGAACAACTATCCATATTCTGCCTTTCTCTTTGCTGCCTTCCTTTTGACATTGACATCCTTCTGCAGAATAGCTATTATGTTGACCAACTTATCTAATCTCTGAAAATATTGTTTTCATAAATAGTCCTAACTTGATCTCTTATCCACAACTGGAACAAAAACACAAGTTCATTTTCCTAAATTTCCTAGCAAGATTCATTAAAACTGATTCCATTCACCTGTATTCTTGGTTTATAATACCTCCAAGTCCTGTGATAGTTTGAATATATTTCTGAATTCTCTATTTTGTCCACTGATCTTTGTTTTTGTTTTCCATTTTTATCCCCAATGCTATAAAGTTTACGCCTTGTAATATTTTCAAATAAGTTAGCGTGACTAGACTTCAATTATACGAAACTAATTTTCCCAGGATGTAAGTGGAGCTATATTGAGTGAATGCAGACATTTCTCTGAGCCAGAAGCAATGCACTGCTTTTTTTAAATTAACTTTATTTTTTTCTTCCTTTACAGATTAAAATGTTTTATTAAGTTTAAAACAAACTATTCAATTATCATAAATGTATATCTTTACTTTTCAATTTTTATTTAATTTCTGCTCTAAGTTTTATTGTTTGATCTGGTATATATTTTAAATCTCCGCAGCTGAATGTGAGGCTGATTAAAATATACATTTAGGCTACAGATCTGTAAGTGATGCTCTGGATGCACGTTACAGGTTTATATTGTTTCCAATTTACTCACTTCTAAGTATTATGTAATTTCCATTGTGAATTCTTCTATGAAGCACAAACTACTTAGAAGTGTGAACGTGCTGCGTGTTTAGTTTAAAATCCAAATATATAGGTAGTAATGGTTATCTTTTGGTTATTGATTCTAATTTTATTGTGGTCAGAGAATAGAATTTGTACAATAATTTTTGGATATTTATTGAAACTTGTTTTGTGACCCTGTACACTACAGACAGTTGACATTCTACTAATGGTCTAATGTCTATGGAAATTGAAAATATATAATCTAATTGTTGTATACAGAGTTTACTATCTTATTTAAATCTCCTATATCCTTACTTGCTTGAGTCTTAGAAAAACTTGTCTATTTCTCTTTGTAATTCTGTCAGATTTTGCTTCATTTATTTTGAGGTTACATTGCTAGGTATATAAGTTAGGATTATTACTAGTGAATAGATACTTTTATATCATTATGTAATACTTTTTTTGTCCTAAAACCTATTTCTAGATTTACTTCTAAATAATATAGGTATACACATTTTTCCTTTGGTGAATCATTGTCTCATGTGTTTTAAAAAATAAAATTATATATATATATATACAGAGTTAAAAATGAAAGTTTTGCAAGCTATAATAAACCTCATAACCCCAATTTGAGATGCAACTACATTTGAGTCTTTTGGCTTTTCTTACAGCTACCTCTGTATTTCTCAATAACATGGTTATACTGTTATTTCTTGATTTCTTGGGTTTTAGTTATTAGGTATTGTTGATTTTTTTAACACTATGGAAGCTATCCATAAGTTAATGCTTTTGCTATGTTCTATAGCCAAGATATGTAAAAGGATTCCCTATCACATTCAAATAAATGCACATGAAGGCAATTCCCAAATTCCTTGGACTAGATAAAAGAAATTTAAAAGAAAAGAGAAGTTGGTGTAACAGATTAAAGTACTGATCAGTACCATTATTAAAGTACAATGTCATGGTTTAATTCTGTGGTTTTTTTTTTCCTCCTCAGTGCTACGTAAATAAAAGAAAGATGTCTCTTAACAGTATTACAGTCAATGAATTATTTTACACTATTTTTTATAGTTAATGATTATTTACCAACATTTTAACTAATTTCTTTGCTCATTAATCCTTCTTGTATCTCATTTCTTCCCTTGCGTTTAAGTTCCCTCTTCTTGAAACACTTCCTTTAGTATACCACCTTCAGTGATGGTATTCAAAAAGGGAACCTCTTAGATATTATCGCTCTGGGACTTCTTAATTTTGACTTTACTCCTCAACAGTGATGGTGATGGAATTATAGGGTTGCAAATCACCTCAGAACACTAAAGATATTATTTCTCTATCTTCTGGCATCCATTACTGCTAATGAGAAATCTGCTGCCAGTCTAACTGGTGTCCCGTCATAGGCTGCTGCTGCTAAAATCTTCTCATTGTTATTAGTGTTCTGATCTTTCATTAAGATGTGCATAGGTATGACTGACTTTTTCTTTCTTCCTTACTTCCTTTTTTTGGAGTTTATGCTTCCAACATATAACTCGCCTTTCACAACTGTGAAAAAAACTGTCAGTCATTATCATTTTGCATATCGTCTCTCTCCCATTCTAAAGTTTCAATTAGCGGAATACATACTAAAGGTATGTTGTAATGTTTCATTTTACTCTGTCTTTGTAACTATATTATCCTTTCATACTTTGTTTTTTAGCTCTGTATAGTGCATTCTGGATATGTTCTTCAGTTTGCCAATTCTTCCTTTAGTAGTGTCAAATGTGCTACTTAACTCACCTACTAATATTTTCTTTTCAATGACTGTTTTCATTTCTAGAAGTTCTCTTTTTAAATAGCATCTTGTTCTTTTCATTAGTTTGATATCTTCACATAACACTTTAGTCACTTTAAAATATTAATTTTAGGATCTCCATCAGATTGTACAAGTGTCTGAAGTTCTTGAGTCTGGTTATGTCTGCTGATTCTAATTCATGGTAGATTTAATTACTGTTGTATTAAAATATTGAATGGTGAGCCCATCTCTGGTGGGGCTGTATCTGTGGGAATCCTACTGGATAGGGCAGATTCCCAAGAAATATCACCATCTTGAAATCAATTTTTATGTTGATTTCTCAGTTTGAATATCCAAACTATAGAGGGGAGCATACAAATCAGACTTTCAACACTCTCAATACACTGGCCCAAACTCCTTGCAGAGAGAATCTTTACTGCCTTCATGAGCAAGTGAATGATATTTATATTTTTCTAGTACTCCTTTCATTGAGGTACACAGCACTTGGGGGTTTCTGGTTATTGATTCTGAAATATGCTTTTCTGAATGCTAAATCTATTACTAAGAAGACTCACATTATAACCTCAGCTTTCAGCAAATCTAATATTTGAAAAAGCTGCTATGAAGATAAATATGACAACCAGCCAATTTAACCTCACAGAAATCTTCAAAAGCAATATGAACTACTGTAAACTTCGTTAAAAACAAAAACAAAACACACACACAAGAATCCGGGAAATTAGTAATTTGGTAAATTTGGAAATTAGGTCACATGGCAAACTGAATTTTAGTAAATTGGCTTTGAGGAAGAAGTCTGTCTTTTGCAAAAATAACCATGGGCTAAAATATTATGTTTTCCTTTTCCCTAGTCTTGTTTAAAGTAATTATATTATACATAGTTATTGTGATATGGTGTTTATTAAGTGTTAGGTACTCTGCAGGAACTTCGCAATTAACTCCGTTAATCCTAAGAATACTCTGAGGTAGTAATTATTTTCTCATCTTACAGATCGAGAAAATGAGGCACAGAAATTATGAAACTGCACATGATACCAAAGCTGTAAGGGAATGCCAGGATTTGAACCCAGGATAGTGAGATCCAGAGAGTGTACAATGAACCACACTAAATACTGCTACACAGGGAGAAAGAAACTGTCAGAGACCAAAAACACGCCTCCCCCATAAAAAACCCCCACAAACCTTACAGAGATGATGTGCTCTAAAAGGCCACTCGGAGTCGATAAAGAATGTAGACTGAATATATAGTCTAGTTGTGAACAATGAAAATTAGCTGGCTAATGTAAGGCAAAGGTCCCAAGCAGATTAAATTATTAAATTGGTCTGCAATCATAAGCAGTAATTTTCTTTTGTTGGGTTTTTCCTTCCACTCAAAAAAACAAAAAAGTGATAGGATTGATTCTCTTACTGGAGTTTTATTGCTGAAACTGCCTTTAAATATCTATAATATAACCAATAACCCTGGGTTGAGTTAATGCCCAAAGCTCTTTAATCTTGTTTGGGAGAACTGCACAGCATCAAAAAGGAACTGGTTTTCATAGGCAATAGTATTAATAAGTTGTAAATGACTTCACCAGTTTTTTCCCTCTTTTTCCACTTTCTCTAATAAACCAACTCATATGCCACTGTGGAGATCTATGAACAGAGAAGAAGGTTTAGTTTGCTTTTCCCCCTGACAGTGGCATAAAGAAGTGACTTTGGTTGTTTCTGATTCAAATACAACATTAAAAAAATAAAATAAAAAACTTTTAGCAAACTGACTTGTGTAATGGTTTTGCTTCCTGGTATATTAGAAAATCTATTGGTATAATTCATACAGAAATGAATATAGGGGAAAATAAACTTCAATAGATTCAGAAAATGTGTTTGAAAACACTCAACACTGATCCAAGGCAAAAGAAAGGCATTTTCTTTAAGGGTTTCTAACCAAATCCTACATCACAGTTAATGATGAAGCATGAGAATTGGTTCAGCTAAGAACAAAACAAGGATACTCACTATGACTGCTTAAATTCAACACTGTACTGGAAATGCTATATAACGCAATAAGACAAGAAAAGTAAAAGATGAAATGATTAGAAAGAGATAAAACTGTCATTGTTCACAGCTGATATAATTAGAAGACATTCTAAAAACATGATACAATTAGAAGACATTCTAAAACTATTACAATTTTAATAAGAGTTCATCAGGGTGCTGGATACAAAAATCAATGTACTAAAATTAACTGAGTTCTTATATGCCAGCAATAAATTAGTAAAAGTAATAAGAATTAAAATACCATTTATATGGCAAAAATATATATATCATAGAATAAAAGTAAAAATGGAAATGGAAGTGTAAAATCTTTACCAAAAAATTATAAAACTCTACTTAAAGATAATGTTAACTGGACAGGAAAATAAACTGTTGCAAAAAAAACCAGTAGTTTTCACTAATCTACTTTTTTTTAGAACTTAATTGTACAGGGAAGTACAATTTGAGATCTTGCTCCCCAGCATATATCATCAGTTTGGGTCAAATAAATTCTAACAGTAGGATGTTACACTGGAATAGCTAATGGACTAATGAAATAGGAGTAAATAGTTCAGAAAAGAGGCACATACCTACCGAAGAGTCTGACATGTGATAAAAGTAGCATTACCAATACAAGGTGCTGGGAAAGTTTGCAACCCATTTGGAAAAAATTTCTTGAGGAATAGAAATGAGGACAAAATAGAGGTCAATAAATAAAGATATAAAAAGATGCTCAATATCTCTAGAATCAGAAATATGTAAAATAGGACAATAATGAGTAAATCTTAGATTGGCTAAAATTAAACAGAACAATGATACTAAATGTTGGAGAAAATGCAGTAAAAATGGAGTATAAACAGGTACAATCACTCTGGAGAATAATTTGGCACTACCTAATAACGCTGACTGTATAGCAATCTTAACATATACTAAACTAATGAAAGCATACAGGGGTATGATATGCATCGACTTGAGGAAAGTAGTAACCCTTGGAAAGGGAGGAAAAGCAAAGGTTGTTGATTTTAGCTTTAGATATAACATGTCTCTAAAGAGAGGGAAGGGGATTTGACCTCTCCTCTCCCCCCAAAAAGGGTAAACCATTAACATCTAACGTTCATCATGAGTGCGAGAGTGTTTGTTCTATGTTGTTGCCAGACATCCCCGCAGACGCCAGAATTATGTAATACACCTTTCCTGCTACTGTGAAAATCTGTAGTGCTATTTTCCTTATGACAAAAGTCTCATGGTACAAAAATGAAATCTAAGAGATCATATTGAATAAATATTTTACTATTAGTATAGCATTTGTTAGTTATACTTGCTAGTTCTCAAAGAACTTGCTCAGTAGTGATAATGGCCCATAATTTTCATTTTGATATTACACTTGTCCCGATGCAAACTGAACAAGACTTAAAACTACTGACGTGGCAATGGGATAAAGTGAGAATGTTACCTCATGAGAAAGATGATCCAAAAAGATATGGGCTGGGGGCGAGGGAAAGAAACAAGGTAACTTCCAGATTTTTAAAATTATTGAGATTATGTTGATAACTTTAATGAACATCTTGATGTCTTCTAGTCTTATAAAGTATGGCGAAACACTTTTCTAACAAGATTTGGCAAGTCTTTATAATTTTATGATAAAATTTTCAAATGATATTGATAATTATCTAATTACCAGAAATGTCATATTAATACGATAGCTATACTTGTAAAATATACATATTCATAAAAATACACATCAATGCTAACACTTGAAAATGAATTCTAAAAATAAAAGTAGACCCTGGGTTACAGAGGAATAGGAATTGGAAATTTCATTGTATGAATTACCTTCACTATTAATAAGAATTACTGACAAATACTTTTTATCCAGTATTTAATTAGTTCCTTCCTAACAACTGAATATTATTAATACCGACTTGATTGTCAATGCCCAAGATCACATAGTTAATAATAGACTGAATTCGCACTCAAACCAGCACAAGTTCTAAATGCTTTCTCTTAAATCATTCCACTAATATATTAGGAATAAGAAAAACAATGAGAATGTATTATGCAAAGAGCAACAGACTTATTATGGATAAGATAGCTGGATAGAAAAAAAAAACTAAGAATCTTAGAAATAAAAGTAACTATAGTTTTTCTTATACATCTTTTCTAACTTCTCACTTAATGTTATTTCCCTATTATATCACTATGTAATCCCTGCTATGTTACTTCTAAGGCAGACAGCTTGGAATAGACCAATAAGGGAGAGTATTATATTAGTCAACTCAGACTACGGACACAGTCATTTTCATATCCCTGAGAAGTTGTATACTAGCAATAAAATCCACAAGCTTTCATTTTTTTAATTTAGTTTTTTCCCCATAGTCTAGCTTATGCACATCCGATTCTTAGCTTACATAAAAATCATAAAATATTAGAGTTAAAGGGGCTTTGAACTCAAATGGATCATAAAACTAAAAATAAGAGCTAAAACAATAAAACGTCTAGAAAAGCACTGTCCAATAGAAATATAACATATGCTACACACATAATTTTACATTTTCTAGTAGCTAAGTTAAAAAAGTAAAAGGAACAGGTGAAATTAATTTTAGCAATATACTTCATTTAACCCAATATATCTAAATTATTATTTCAACACATAATCAATATAAAATATTAATATTTTATATCACTTTTTTGTACTAAATCTTCAAAATGATTGAACTTTACACTTACAGCATATTTTAACTCGGATACTAAATTTTCATCTGAAATATTTGATATGCATTTAGGCTTCATAAAATCTACGGTTGAAAAAGTAGATCCTTATACCCAAGTTCTTACGAATGTATTAAAAATTTTCAATAATTGAATCAAGTACCAGCTTTTTAAGTTAAATTAAAATGGAATGTAATTTAAAATTCAGTTTCTTGGCCACGCTGGTAACACTGTGAGTGTTAACAGCCACATGTAGCTGGTGGATACTGAATTGGACAGGGCAAACTGTAGAAAAATGGGAAAATCTGTGTGCCTTGGGTTAGGCAAAGATTTCTTAGATTAGACACAAAAAGCAAGAACCATAACTGGATATCAAAATTTAAACTTCTGTTCTTCAAAAGACACTGAAAATGAAACTAACCACAGCCTGGGAGAAACTATTTGCAAAAACATATTTGATAAAGAACTCAAATACAGAAAATAAAAAGAATTTTTACAACTTGAGCACAAACGATGCCATAATAATGGGCAAAATATTTGAATACACACTGGAGAAGACATATAGATGGGAAGTGAAAAGATGCTAACTAAACATTAGTCCTTAGAAAAATACAAATTAAAACCACGATAAGTAACTACCACATTCTTACTAGAAGGATCAGAATTAAAGACTGACAAGTGCTGATAAGGATGCAGAGCAATTGGAAATCTGCTCACTATTAGCATAATGCTTTTAAGATCCACCCTTGTTGCTGCGGGTATCATTCATTTTTATTGCTAAGGAGTATTCCATTGTATAGATGGACCACAATTTACTTAGCCATTCACAAGTTGATGGGTATTTGGGTTGTTTCCAGTTTTTGATGATTATGAATAAAGCTGCTACAAACATTCACATACATTTATATCCCTTGGGCAAATATTTAAGAGTGGGACTACTAGGTTATATATATTTAAGTTTATAACAAACTATTAAACTATTTCCCAAAGTTGGCAATTACTTTTAGTAAATAAACTGGAGTCAGATTTTATTGTTGGGCAGTGCACCATGATGCCCAATATCTCATTTCACCTAGACAAAAAGCACTAGTTCTAATATTGTCTCTAAGTTGGTACTAGTCCAAATGAATGCCTAAATTCTTTGGGCCTCAAATTTCTTCATCTGACAAATGAGAAGACTTAACTAGATTATTTCTAAGCTCTCTTTTAACTCAAAAATGTTGTTTCTCATCATTCTATTATTTTATTGGGTCAACCAGAACTCCTTGGTCTTTTATATAACCTGTCATCAAGATGTGTCTGTGCTACAGTGTTCTTTTTCAGCTGACTTTCTGAAAGTATGAGAAATTACACGATTTATAAGCTGCAGGGAATTCTAAGGTCATCTAGCCAAAATACCTCTTTTAAAAATGAGAAACGTAGCTTTTCCAGGGCTTGTGCACTTTTCTCTGCACCAATGCACCCGAGCATACACATTCACCATCAACAAGTGCAGCTCATTAGGGGAGGAGACACTCCCTGCCCTAAAAGGGTGTATAAGATTTAGTGAGCAAGGCAAAGGGGGGGAGCACATTCTTTTAAGACTCCCTGCCTCATACCACACCATTCTAAGTTAAAGCCCTTCCACTGAGCCAAATCTGCCTAATTAGCGGGGAACTATTACCCCTGTTAAGAATTTTGTGCCAAGCCTTCCCACACGCAGAGACTTCTATAAATACATTTGAATTTTACTTGGTAGTCTTTCACTTTCTTCCACTTTGTACCTTGATTCTATCTTTCAGGAGAGCTGTTAAAAGTGCCAATCACACTCACTGTCAAACTGACTACACAGCTGGATAAAATAGAGGGATAATTTTCCACTCGAGCATAAAATCTGTAGCATGCATGGTGAACACAGAGACTCACCTCTGGTTGGAGAGTAGCTAGCTATCACGCACAGTTAGGTAACTGACACTTAATGGTTGCTTCCTCTTGCTTAAACTGTCCTCTGACTTGGCTTTCCATGAAAATGAATAAAGAAGCAGAAAGTGGTCATAAAGAGCACCCCCACAGCCCCTCACAACAGAAGCTTAGAAAGGGTGGGAATGTTGACAGAAAGGGTGGGAATGTTGATGGTAAGAGTGAGGGAGGGAAAACAGGTAGGGGCTGGTTTGGGAATAGACACTGTTGGCTGCCTGACACCAGAACTTTAAAAATGGTTAAAAAAAAAAAAAAAAAAAGGTTAACAGAGCTATGTATATGACATAAATATATTTTAAAATTAAATTCATTGAGGTGACATTGGTTAATAAAATTATATAGTTTTTAAGTGTACAATTCAATAATACATCATCTGTTCTCTTTTTCCTATCTGGTCGCTCTTCTGATATGGTGCCCATCAGCTGGTCCCATTGACTCTCTGGATCCCTTTCACTTCTGATGTGTTTATGAATTCTGTTACTGCTTATGAGGTTCTCATAAAATGCTTAGAAAAATCTTGTCCTAAATAAGTAGTTCTGACTTTGCATTTGTTTGCTGCATTTGCTAAACTCACTGATGCTTCTTTTGATTATATTTCACTTTTCAGAAATATTTTCTGTAACTGCAATGAATCAAACTTTTCTATTTCACATTCTGAAATTCTTCTTAAGTGTGGAGAATATAGTTCTCCTAACTCTTTTGTCCTAGATTTCCAAAAGGATGAATTTAAAGGTTCTAGGGGTTTTAAAATTCTTAAACTCCTAAACTTGCTGTTACTGTCCAAATCAGTAAGTCCACCACTGTGGCTTCAATCTACCTTTCTAACTTCCATTCCTATTGCAATTAGCAAGTCCGTCCCTGGTCCCAACTGCAGTGATCTAGTGCTCCAATCACACATACAAATCTTTCATATGTTAATTGTACATATTCAATGAAAATGTTGATAATCTGAAGTAATAAATTAGGAGGATGTGAGAGGACAGAAATGTGCCTGTTTCTCTGCACACTGCTACAGAGAACTATAAAGCAAAAATAAAGTGTATATATGCATATTATTGGGGGAAACTGAACATCACATTCCAAATCTTTTTTTAAACCACTTTTTTGAGGTATGATTGACACGTAAAAATGTATTGGTATGTATTTAATGTACATAACAAACTCAATGAGTTTGGGAATAAGTTTACACCCATGAAACCATCACAACCATCAAGGACATAAACATATCCATCACCTCTCTAAGTTTCCTCTCCCTTTATTATTATTGTTTGTTGGTTTGTGTGTGTGTCTGTTAAGAACATTCAACATAATCCAAATCTTTTTGAACTTTTCTTTCTTCCTGCAATTATACAATGCTCCTCCTCTGACATATTTGTCAGTCAAGGTACTTTTCAAGGCCAGATCAAATTTTACTTCTCTAGGAAATTTTGAGTCTCTGGTTGGAATTCATCTTTCATAATCCTGATCTTACATATCCCACTATTACCTTTATCACGGTCTATCACTAAAACTACACACACTCAGTCTCATACATAAATAGTACACAGAGTACACTGTGTCCATGGCTTGTAAAATAGTGAGTTACTGATAGGTAGGATCTGTTATTTATCTTTTATACGTCCCACAGCACTGAAGAGGTTTGGTACAAAATAGGCATTTAATAACATTTGTTAGATGGAATAGCCAAACGATGGATTTTTGTTATTCTTTCTCCTGTTAGTTTTAACTATCACACAGTCAGTTCATCAACAGTTTCTTCCTATTGGATCTACATAGCTTGAATCAAATATAGCTTAAAATAAATAAGCTACTGCCTAGGGTTCTGAACTCCTTTTTGTTTCTATAGAGATTTTTTTGGTGTGGTAATTATGTTTATTTTAACAGACTGATTTGTTTACATTTCTCGCCTTTATCCGGCCCCTCTCCTAAGTACAGAGAGGGAAACTATTTCTGGCTGTTCTGTTTTCCAAGGAAGCCTTGCAATTTTCTTTTAAGGTCATAGAAGTCTTTTACTTCTATGAGTCTTTTGCTCACCACCTAAGACTTTAAGTTATAAAAACCATTGTTTTCTCAAAAGTCTGGAAGAAGTTTGCAAGATATAATTAACTGCCTAGAATAAACAATACAACAGAAATAGATCTTCCCTTTAGAAAATAACTGTTGGCCTATGTGAAAGAATCTCACTTATTAGTGACTAGAAAATTCTGTACCAAGAAAGCAGCTACAGTATGTAAATTAAAATATAAAAATATTTCAAGCCAAAAGTCAGTATAACAGTGACATGCTGAGTTCAAGCAGCATGTCTACTCATGTCAAAAATAGAACAGAGATGCCTACCACCACTACTCCTATTCCAAACTATTCTGAAAACATAAGCCAATGTAATCACGTTTCGGGGGGCGGGGCAGGGAGACAAAACCATGTTTAAAAAAATTATCTGCAAAGTCACATACCTGAAAATCCAAGAGAATTAACTGGAAAACTAGTAAAAATTAAAATAAGAAAACTCAGCAAGGTGCTGCAAAAAGAATTTAAAAAAGAGACTCTTCTTATATGTAATCTATGTAGGAAAAGATTCCAATTACAGTACCAACCAAAAAGATAAAGATAGGTTTATTAAAAGTTTAAAGGAAGACATTTCTTGTGCTCAGATAGACACAATGATATGTTGAAATAAGTCAATTTCCTCCTTACATTTTGTAAATTTAACTTGATTCCAATAAAAACTTGAAAAGGACTTTACTGAGAACTAAAAATTCTAAATTTTATATGAAAAATAAATGAGAGCAGTCTGGAAAATTCTGAAGTGAAGAGCAATAAATGGGAACAAGTACTATGAGAAACTAAAATATACTCTAAAGCTACCTAAGGTAAAATAGTTTACTACTGTAATATTAACAGATCAAGTAGGATAGAAGAGAGTTGAGATATAGAAATAGATGCTTTTATAAATGTATGAAAACATGCCCCACATCTGATACATGAGAGAAAAATAAAAAGTATAATGACACCTTTTTCTTTACTTTTCAGTGAGTAGTTATTGATATGAATACTGATATGAAATAGTTTATAAGATGCACTTCTAAATTAAAAAAAGGAACATGCAAAACCATGTGGGTAATATCTCACCACTTATACAAAACATAAAAAAAGAAATGAAAATTACACAAATGTGTAAAAGTCCACAGAATATCTCTGAAGGACACATAAGAAACTGATAACCGAGATTTCTCTAAGGAGGAAGGCAAAGGTAGGGAAGGATCTTTTCATTTTTTTTAAAAACCTGTTGTACAGTTCGCTTTTTTAAAATTAAACAATGTACATGTATTAACTATCTAAAAAAATACCAAAAGAAGCTCAATATCACTAATCATTAGGGAAATGTAAGTCAAAACCACAGTGAGATACTGCTTTTTATTAGAATGGTTATTATGAAAACAAACAAACAGAAAATGACAAGTCTGATGAGAGGAAATGTGGAGAAACCAAAACCCTTGTGCATGACTGGTGGGAATATAAAATGGTGCAGGTGCAGATGCTGTGGAAAACAGTATGTTCATTCTTTGAAAAATTAAACTGAGAATTACTATGTGATCTAGCAATTCTATTTCTGGGTATACAATAGTCTCGTTATCTGGGGGAGGGGGAGCGGATACATTCCAAGCCCCCAATCCTGTGGATGTCTGAACTATAAATACTACGTTTTTTCCTATACATACATACCTATGACAAAGTTTAATTTATAAATTAAGCACAGTAAGAGATTAACGACAATAACTAATGAACTAGAACAATTATAACAATATATGGTAATGAAAATTACATGAATGTGGTATTATTAAGTAAAATAAGGGTTACTTGAACACAAGCACTGCAATACCTTGATAGTTCATCTGATAACCAAGATGGCTACTAAGTGACTATCGGGAGGGAAGTGCATATAGCATATAGCTGTCCAGTGGAGACACTGGACAAAAGAATGATTCATGTCCTGGGTGGGATGGAGCAGCACAGTGCAAGATTTCATTCCTCTACTCAGAATAGTACGCAATTTTTTATTTCTGGAATTTTACATTTAATATTTTCGGACCATGGCTGGCTATAGGTACTGAAACCACAGAAAGCAAAACCATGGACATGGGGGGATGACTGTATAGCTAAAAAAATTGAAGGCAGAGATGTCGATATTTGTACGCCCATGTTCACAACAGCTTTATTCACAATAGCCAAAAGGTAGAAACAACCCAAGTGTCCATCAACAGATGAACGAGTAAATAAAATGTCTTACATACAACAGAATAATATTCAGCCTTAAAAAGAAATTCTGAGATGTGCTACAACACGGATGAACCTTGAAAGTAGTACGCAAAGTAATGTCTGGAGATGAATGGTGGTGACAGCTGCACAACGTGAATGTACTTAATGCCATTGAACTGTACATTTAAAAATGGTTAAAATAGTTGTCCTGTTGATGACAGCCATTCTAACAGGTGTGAGGTGGTATCTCATTGTGGTTTTGATTTGTACTTCTCTAATAGCTAGTGAAGTTGAGCACCTTTTCACATGTCTGTTGGCCATTTGTATGTCTTCTCAGAAGTGCCTGTTCAGGTCCTTTGCTCATTTTTTAATTGAATTTTTTATTGTTGAGTCGTATGCATTCTTAATGTTTTGGATATTAGGCCCTTATCAGAAATGCTGTTTGCAAACATATTCTCCCATTTGGATGGTTGCTTCTTTGCCTTGTTGATGGTTTCTTTTGCTGTGCAGAAGCTTTTTAGTTTGATATAGTCCTATTCATTTATTTTTGCTTTTACTTCCCTTACCTTTGAGGTCAAATTCATAATATCCCCTCTAAATCCAAGGTCCCTGAGTTTAACATGGAAGCCACCAAAGTATCCTATGATAGATGATTGGACAAAGAAGATGTAGTACATATACAGTGGAATATTACTCAGCCATAAGAAAAGATGAAATACTGCCATTTGCAACATGGATGGATATTGAGATTATTATGCTATGTGAAATAAGTCAGACAGAAAAGGTTGAGAACTATATGATTTCACTCACATGTGGGATATAAAAAGGAAAGCAACAAACATGACAGAGACTCAAGGACACCGACAGTGGATTAGTAGTTACCAGAGGGAAGGGAGGAGGCGGGAGGTAGATAGGAGTAAAGGGGGTCAAATATTTGTTGACGGAAGGAAATTTAACTTTGGGTGGCAAACACACAAAGCAATATATACTTAACGTATTGTTGAATTGTACACCTGAAATGTATTTGATTTTATTAACCAATGTCACTTCAATATTTTAATAAAAAATAAAATGGTATAAGGTTTTTTTAATAAAAATAAAAATGGTTAAAATAGTACATTTTATGTTTTGTATATTTTACTGCAATTTTTAAAAAATGTAATCCACAAATAGAAAATCTGAAGAGACCTATAGCAATTAAAGAAATTGAATAAGTCAATTAAAAATCTTCCCTTAAAGAAAAGCTAAGGCTCAGATGGCTTCGTTGATGAATTCTACCAAAGATTTAAAGAAGAAATAATAACAATTCTTCACACACTCTTCCAGAATATAGAGGAGGAGGGAACATTTCCCAACTCATTCTGTGAGAACAATATTACTGATACCAAAGCCAGACAAAGATATCACGAGAAAACTACAGACCAGTATCTCTCATGAATATATATGCAAAAATCCTCAACAAAATATTAGCAGACCAAATCCAGCAAAATATATTAAGGATTAAACATCATGACCAAGTGGGAATTGCCCTTAGAATGAAAGATTGACTTAACATTCAAAATTCAATTAAGGTAATACACCATATTAACATAAAGGACAATAACCACATGATCATCTTGATATCCAAAGGAAAAACATTTGATAAAATCCAAGATTCATTCATGATAAAAATGCTCAACAAACTAAGGACAGAAGGAAACATTCTTAACTTGATAAAGGGCATCTATAAAAAAACCTACAGTTCACATCACCATCAATAGTGGAAAAATGAATGTTTCTGCCCTAAGATTGGGAAAGGGGAAAAGATGAACAAGGATATTTGCTTGCTCCACTTCATTCAATATTGTACTGGAGGGTCTGGCCAGTGCAATCATGTAAGAAAAAGAAACAAAAACATGGAAGTATTAGAAATAAAAACTTATGTACACACAATGATAGCCCGAAAGTTCAAACAATCCAAATGTCTATCAACTGGTACATGGATAAACAAAATGTGGCATATTTATATTGTGGAATATTATTGAGCAGCACATGCTACAACATGGATGGACCTCAAAACATTATGCTAAGTGAAAGAAGTCAGACACCAAAGACCACATAGTGCATGAGTCAATTTATGTGAAATGACCAGAAAAGGCAAATCTACAAGACAGAAAGTAGATTAGTGGTTGCCTATGCCTGGAGGTAATAGTGAGGATTGACTGCTAATGGGCACAAGGGATCTTTTTGGAGAGATGGAAATATTCTAAAACTGGATTGTGGTAATTGTTGCACAACTCTGTAAATTTACTAAAAATTATTGCATTGTACCCTTTAAATGCATGAATTTTTGATATGTAAATTATAGCTCAATAAAGTTGTTTAAAATGTAAAAAATAGATGATTATAATATCCTTTACATTAACACTACTGCTTGTTTACCCATATTTCCACATGCTAAAAAATGGGAAGAGTTATTAAATTAGAACATCCAATTACATCTTCCTCTAGTTTGAAGAAAAATGGAATAGAAAAATGTAGAAAGTATTGTATTTAGGAAAAAAGAACTGCTTAGGCCATAAATCTGAGGAACGGATTATTTATTAATGCAAGATATTTTATAGTCACCTCCCTCCATCCCCTCATAAACATGAGTGATCGAAAATAAACTGTACTTTAAGGGTAGAAATGGTGTTAGTTTTACATTTCCTAAAAAGAATTGCTTTCTTGGATATCATCTGATTATCCTTGAGAAAGCTTATGTTCATCCAATTGTGCTTTTAATAAATTTAAATGTTTTAGACCTTTAAGGCACTTCGTTCAGACACATGGTCAATAAGGGACAGTTTAAATTTCCTGTTTTTCTCACAGTAAGGTTCCCACCACACAGTTCTTAGTCTTGATCACTAAGCACCTTGGGGGTTTTCAAGCTGATTCTTTTCTCCTACAATCTTTCCTATTCCGATTCTGTTTATATTTTACCTTTTCCTCACAGTCTCTACAAATTCTGGCATCTACCTCTTCCTTAGCCTTCCTGATAAGTCAATTCCTAGCTTCATCTTACTGGTTGTCCCTTTTCTAGGGGGTATAAGAGACCTCCTCTGCTATTTTACACACTTGGCCCAACTGCCTCTCTAATTTGCTTGATCCTACGATACCGTCATCTTTAATTACTACACTCATGCACCAGCATTTTCAAAGCAACACCACAGATTCTTTTTAAAGTCCTTTTAAAGATTCTTATGACACCACTTTTTTATCTGAAGAAATATGTTCCCCTTTTTGGTACATTTCCCCACATTCACGTATCACCACAAGGGCGTTCCACTAAATATGGCTGAAGTCTAAGAGACAAGTGGGTGTGATGACTTATGAAAGAAGAAAGTTACATTTCTAAGACACATACTAAGAGTAAAGAAACATGGCATTGTTGGCAAGGTGGGGAAATGGGTTCTCAGACATAATCGGAACGATGGTAAACTAGCGGTCTAGTTTGTCCTGTTAAAATTTTAAGAAGATGTATTCTTGGATATAATTACATTTTTTTACAGATGCATTAAAAAACACTTGAGCCAGTGCCCAACTATAACCCTACATTAGGAAGTTCACTGTAATAATGTTTGAATTGCATTGTAAGCCCACCAGACTTTACATTCCATAAAGGCAGAGAGTAAATGTATTTTGTTCACTGTAATATATCAAGTACCTTGAGCAATGCCTAGCACAGAGGAGGCCTGTGTTCAGGAAGACTTGTTGACTGAATAAATGGATGACAGAGACCTTACGGGCAGTTTATGCCTGGACCTCTGCTGGTATCCAGCAAGCCAAGAATGCTGGGCTTTATCATGGCCATGCTGCATGCAATCTTAGCTCTTGTCTGTCAAATATTCTTTGCTGATTATCAGAGCAAGTGGCAGAGGGATTTGAATACTCAGGGCAAACCAGTCATAAATGTACTTCTGTAGTCTTCAGTGATGCTGTCATGCTTGTATCATAAGTCAGATACATACATACACACTTTTTTCTTTAACAACCATTATCAAAAGAATCTATCATTGGTATATATATATATTTGCCTTGATAAATATAAAAGATGTAATCTTCAGAGCAACAATTAGGGCTTTGAAATGCCCAAGAGTAAATTACCCATTTTTATGTCAGAACACTACTGAACAAGGTATATGACTTGGCCTATGTCACACATAGCTTTTCAGAATTTAAGGAAATCATTTGAAAGGGGGAAAAAACACCTGTCATACTGAGGTGGAGATAAAACATGACCTTTCCGAAAGCTTGACATGATATTACATCATAAAGACACACGAGGGCACTCTAATCAACCAGCAAAATGAAACAGAAAAGATAGTGAAATCAGGTTGACATTTTAACAACTGTACTGCAATAAGTGAATTAAGCACCCATAAAATTGTTAGTGTGTAATTTATAGCAAGAGATTTTCTGTTCTTGATCCAAATTCTAAGAAGCCAAAAGGATTCTGCAATTCCGTAAATTGGAGAAAGAACCCATCACTTTCAGATCCAAGGTGAGTATTAACCACACCCCTTTCCAATGATTTGTTAAATTGACCTTGGGGATTTGACCTGTTCAAGCAAAGATCTTCACGATCTACAATTACAGTTGGTGTTTTACTTGTCTTCTACTAGGAATAGGTCATTAATCCATTTCTTTCTTCCATGTGTTTTCATAGGAGAAATAGTGAGTTAAAAGTTTGAGCCTTCCCCTCAAAGCCAGTAGTAATGAGACAGCATATTGTACAAAGTAGAATAGACCACTGAAAAATACACATCTCATAGCCTTCTTGAGTTTTTAAATTTGTAAAAACAATTACAGCATATAATTTCCTCCATCAAATTCAAAAAGTATGGCATAACAAGCATTTAATGACCTTTCTTTCAGACTTTTAACAAGAGGGCAACAGTAACTGCAGCAAGCCATGGATTCCGAGGCAATTGGGTTCATTCACTAAGGGTTATCATTAATCTTAAAGTCACATTCAAATTTATGCCTCAGCAAAATTACAAATAATTCCCTGTCTTCGATCTTTGGGGTCAAATATAATAGATAAAATAGAAAGTATTAAAAGTTTAAATGCCAAGGGTATACTGTGGCTGCATCCTTGTGGAACGAATAATCCAGAAGATTCTCTCCATCTTTGGAACTATCTATAGCAAGTATGACATGCTACATTCTTGAACTGCTTACTATTTTATTCACTTTGATCTTCATCTATTTGAATGACTAAATTCCTGGCCATGATGTTTCAAACCCAATTTCTGTCAATGTATTCAGTATTTTTGTGTTACACGGTCTTTTGTTAAGGACCTCTGTGAATTCTAGTTCCCATCCTTAGCTGAATTGGCCATCAGGGTGTATCCAATTAGGCTCAAACTATACTAAAACAGAACATGCTCTAAAACATGCTAATTTAGAGGCTACATTTCTAATTTTCATGTTCTTTTGAAAATGATTCTGCTTCATTGAAGGTACCAATGAATTTTCTTTAGTTAAATAAAGCTTCCTGAATATTGCATAATAGACAGTCATTAAAATCTTTTCAGTTGCTATCTCTCTAGGAAGGAGATATCTAAAGATTATATTATAATGATACCCACTGTCTTCCCTTGGGTGTGTAAAAATCTACCAAGAGAATGATGTGTAGTTAGAGAATCATAAATGGTATCATATTACCATTTATAAATTGTGTAGTATAAAAACTTGAGCCCTCAAATGGTATGATCCAATAGGGAGCCCTTTATATTATCAAGAAAGTTTCCAGACCTTTTTTTTTTTTTTATCACTAATCTTTTTTAAGATCTAAATTTAACCAAACTTTCATTTAAAGCTAATTTAAAAAATAGCCTTGAATAAACTTTTTCTCTGTATGCACTCTGGCAAGTGCCAGGAACTGCACAAGGTACTGGAGACCTTACCCTCATTAAGCAATAGGCTCTTGAGGAAAGAAGCTTGGGTTCAGATCCTGGCTCTCCCACTGTTCTCATTTGCGTAACTTTGAGCCACTTCGCCTTCCTGAGGCTCAGATTCTTATCTGTAAAATGAGAATACTATCACCTAGATCAAAGGATTAAACAGAATACTAACAAGCAAGTAACTGGCACAGTGCCTGGCACACAGTAATTGCTCCATAAAGGGTAGCAATTATTCTTTTTTATTCCAATGATTATGGCTACTGTAATGTTATAACTTTACTCCTTAATCTTTTCTCAATGATATTCACCGACCTTGATAATCCTTCAGAGATTATTTATTCAACTATTTAGCAGCGTCGCCCTATCTGGCCCTGGGAACACAGAGTCTACAAGAGGGAAGACAAAAATAAATCCAATAATTATAAATGTTGCAAAAGGAAATGTGCTGTGGAAGCACACAGGTACCTAATTCAAGGAAACCTTGAAGAAGTGCTATTTAAACAGAGAACAGAAATATATAAATTTAGGCAGGTAGAAAAGTGTTGTAGGCAATGGAACATATTTAAAGTCCCAGAGTCAAAAGAGAACAGGGAGAGTTCAAGGAACTGGAAGATGTGCAGTAAAACTGGAACAAGGACAGCAAGGGAGATGATGGCTAAACATGAGCCTGGAGAGGTAGGCGGGGCCATATTCTGCAGGATCAAGTAAATCAAGTGAAGAATTATAAGACTTTATGCAAAGGAAGCTATAGAGGGATTTATGGAACTCTGCAATTTAAAACAACTTCTGGGATGCAAAGCAGAGACTGAATTGGAGAGGGTTAAGATGGAATGCAGGGAGACCAGGTAGAAGGTCTTACTGAATTCCAAGTGTCAAGTGAAAAGAGCACGAAGGCAGTGTTAGTGGAACTGGAAACAGACCCGTTGAAGAACAGAAGCAGAATCAACAAGATGCACTCAGACTATGTAGGAAGGGTATACTGGCAAGTCATAATCTCAAAAACAAAAATGTGCTCAATAAAATGTATTTCTGTGTTTTATGAGATAAATGTAAACATAGCTTGCTATGTATTCTTGAAGCAGTTCACATAGTTAAAAATTTTACGCCATGGGAGGATTTATTCCAACTCTATGAGAGGCATGTCATACAAAAAAAGTCATTTTCTGAGCATCAATGATTTTGAAACTACTTTGCTGTAATTCTGCGTTATAGATCATTTATTATCAAATGAGTTTAAACACGTAATACATGGATTGAAATGAGAGGGAGGGACTACAGATGGGACACTTTCTCTTACCTCTGAGGCATCTTTTGGTTAAAGGGAAAAAAATAAGTTTCTACTTTTTTCCATGTTTCCACATCTCTAAATAAATTAAGCAAAAGGATATTATGAGCAGCCCAAAGTAAATGTAAACCATGGCTCTCTGACAACCTCAGCAAATGAGTTTTATGGGAAAACTGTTTCATATTTGCATGCCTTCTCATTAAACACACCAAATGTGATTTATCCTTTATTGAAGACATATGGTCTATGCGTCTACCATTTAGGCACAAGCTCTTTTGCTCCTCAGCTGAATTCTATTCATGGAAGGCCCTAGTCTACTCATCTTCGTCAGTTCAAGAGTCATCTTTCCAGGAAGCTGTCTGAGTGCCCCCTCCCCAATCATCCTCTCAATTCCCCAAACACTGAACATGACTGTTTCACTATGAATGCAATGAATTATATCTTTGGCTTACTATTCTATCTTCATTAGATCACATGCTTCTTTAGGGCCATGCTTCTAATTCTGCATTCTTAAGTGTTTAGCACACTGACTCAGAAGCAAATTGATATTCTCAAGGTTTACTGATCAGCACCCTCCTTACATTAATGGCTTCAAATGGAGACAGTTTGTAGTTGAATCTACTTTTAATACTTTGAATTCTCAGAAAACAGCTGACACTTTGCTAAGTATATATACCTGTAGCATGGTAATTACCAAAGGTAGAATGAGAGGGATGTGTGTACTTTTTCCATTTATAGAAATGGAAAATGAAAATCTTTTGTTTTTGTATTAAAATTACAGAAAGTAAAACTTGACATTTGGCTGCAGGAACATGATTTTAAAAGGAACAGCATATCTCACATGATTTTCTATTCTCCTGATTATGCTATTACTAATTCCACACAGCTGGAATAAACTACTTAGGTCTGTGTGCACAATGACAGTAAAATAGCTCAAAATAAAGCAAGGTCTGAGAAACTTACCTATATATACACCAAGCCAGGTGTTTGAGTTTTGTGAAGCAAAGACTCCAGGTATACTGGCATATTCCATCTAACCTTGGCTCATAAAGTCCCTACAGCCCTGGGCTGTAATGTCTTTTTTTTTTTTTTTTTTTAAATTTTAAGATCTAATTGGTTTTTTTAAGCAATTCATAAATCAGATGGTACCCCCGCTAGCAACTAGAAGGGCACTTCCGACTGTAACGTCTTAACTCTTCTCAGCCCATCCATAATCCCATCCGGCATTTAAGACTGAAATCCTCCAAGCGCACTAACCTCGACCTTCTCTGAATTTCAAGTGCAATTAGGAGTCTATAATGGAAAATTTAATAATTACACTCTGCTCAATATTTTCTACTTTTTGCTCATAAGTAACCAAAGCCTTCTCAACAACGGTAAGGAGGAACGCTAATAAAGTGCCACTGCATGGAAATAAGTTAACCTATTATGACACTCACGTGGCAGCTGAGAAACAAGTCAAACCTAGTTCATAAAGCCCAACCTTAGTTCGTCGGTGAAGAAATGTTACAGTCAACCTCTCATCTAACAAGGGGACCCACCAGGGATGTATAAGATCTCTTGGAAGTTGCGTGTGAGGGTTGGGGGACTGGAGAGGGTAGGGAGGTGTGATTTTTAACCCCTTCAATAACAAACAGCAGCTTTCCTTAATCCACCCCACTTTCCAGTTCCCCAATTGCCAGCCCTTTTTCGCGACGGTTCCCTTCCCAAGGTGGAAACGACGGCGTCCAAAAAGGATACGGTATAACCATTGCCCTCTGACCTAGGAGCGGAGACTCACCAGTTTCATACTGGACTTTTGGTTGTTCAACACCAGTCAATCGACTCCTCAAACCCAGAAACTGTCTTCCGGTTCAAGCTCCGCCACTCGCTCGCGGAGAGCATTGCGGGACATGCAGTCTTTCTTCTCTACGCCCCCTTCCCGGGGCATCACGGAAAATGTAGTCAACCCTCCGTGCATCATGGGAACTGTAGTTATCTTTCCTTTTCCTCCCTCTCCACTCTAAATGCCTCCTTCTGTCCGCTCAAATTCATCTCCGCCGCCAATTTATCCTCCCTCTCCACCCCAGTATGATCTCATGTCCCCAGTCTGGGCCTGGGACCTGTGGTATTCTGGGATGTGTAGTTCTCACGGCTCTGGCGCCCCTTTCCCCCTCCTCCCTGTGGGAAAGTGGATGGGCGCGGGACTTGCCGGGAGCTGTAGTTCCCTTGGGACTCTGGACGCCGAGTCCCGCCCTTTCACTCGGGGGACGCAGGAACTACAACTCCCAGGGCCGCCTGGTGGCAGCAGGTGGGAGCAGGGCTGTTGATATCAATATGGCGGTTGTCAGCCAGACAAAGACAGTCAGTCTGATGTGATTGAGACAAGGGAGGTTTTCAGGGGGAGACTGGGAGATAGGGGCCTCCCCTCCCCCTTCTCCTCTTCCTGAGCGGACCTCAACCCCTCCCCAGTCCCTTCCGGACGCGCGCCCCACGCGGAAGACACCCCTCCCCCTCCCGCTTTCCCCTCCTCCCCATCTCAGCCCGTCGTACTGGGACGTTGGGGAGGGGGCTGTGCCGCGCGGAGAGAACTCAGCAACCATTCCGAGGTGAGTCGAACGGTTTTCGAGCCGGACTACCTCAAGTCTCTTTACTCACGTCTTTCTTTTCACTTTTTTTTTTTTTTGGAGGGTTTTTGGGGAGAAAGTGAGTGGGCTGCGGATGGGTCTCTTAAGCGGCCGGATTGAGAGAAGAGAGGAAGCAGGGGTCTTCCGAGTGGGTGACCCGGACGCAGGGTATGGGGTGGGGCAGTTCGTGGGAGGCGGTAATTGAAAGGCGTCGGCTGCTCCCTAACTCTTTTCTCCTCGTCTCCTCCACTATGGGCGGAAGGTTTGAATCCTGGAGGTGGGGTCTCCTGTTTGGAGTTTGGGAAACTGTAAGGCGTATTGGAGGTGTGTGGGTTTGGGGGTGTTTAACTGTGTTTTAAACTGTGTGACGTGTACTTGTTTGATATGTTAGTCTTGAATAAATGTCTAGAGATAGGAAGTTAGATAGCTGGAGTCATAGCTTTTAACTGGGCCTGGGCAGGGAAGCGTGCGTGGGGTCCTGGTGCTGGACCTTTGGGCTGGCGACGTGGTGCTGGGTAGCTGGGTAGCTGGGGTTAGCAACTCGTTCGTGTCCCGTTGCCCGATCACACTTCTCCTCCTCGCCTCCGCCCCCTCCCCCGGACACATCTCCGCCCCGAACTCCGGGCAGGAGAATTGTAGAGATGAGGTAGTGTAGAGATGGATTTTTGCATCCTTAAGTCGGTAGATAAGGTGGGAAAGGAAAAGTGTTCTTAATATTTTATTCCGGAACTGTGTTTTGGTTACACTGTTGGGGCTACTTTGAAAGGTGTCCTCCACCCACCCTCACCCCGAAACAGCAGGTAGAGGTATCTCATCGTCTTCGTGTTAGATTAAAGATTACTTAAGATTCGGCGACGTGGGTTGGGGTCAGGGAGTGCTGACATGCGTATGTATCTCCGTGTCTACTAAAGACTCAGAATGACTGTTGTGTATCTTGAGATAGGGTGACTTTTTTTCATAGTAGGAAAAACTGTTGGAAATTATTTGGAGGCGGGGGGAGTAGCTGAAAGGCGCTGTTTGTATTTTTCTTCTACTCCACCCTGTTCTGTCTCGCATTTGTCTGAAAGCTGGTATGGAAGAGTAAGGAAGCATTGGGTGAGTGAAGAGAAGAATGCAGTTGGCATTAAAGATACCGTACTATATAAAGTTGAATGTAAAGTGATTGCTTTTTAAATTTACCCTGAAGCTTTAAAAGCCCTCATGTTTCGTATAGGCTAGAGTGATGTGACTAGTTCACTTCCCTGGGATCCTGCAGGTATAGAGACTTCTGCCTTCCTTCCTTCCTTCCCTTCTTCCTCCCTTCAGTCCTTCCTTCCTTTCTTGGCATGGTACATTTCTCTTCCAGGTTGGACATAATACCTCTTGTGCCTATTTAGTTTGTACTAATATGGTTGTGCTTTTTGTGGTTTTGTGTGTAAAATACATCATTAGTTGACAAGGATCTGCGTTTGTTATTTTTCTTTTAGCCACAGGTAATTATCACATCAAATTAGTGTGCTTTGCATTAAACTTACTTTAAAATTGCACAACTAGGTTGTAGATTAGTTGAATTGTGTGCATAAGTCAAGTTTGGAAAATTTGAAATCTGATTTTTTTTCAAGTTTCAGTTAGGATTATAAAAGGAAGAGAATTGCAACATCCCATGTTTCTTACATTCTTCGGTATTTAATAACATTAAGCCAAGAGAATTTAAGATCATATATTTTGTACTTCAGTCTGAAATAGAAGTTTTTTAATAATCCTCATGTGACAGATTCCTAGTGTAATGGACTTTTAAATAACTAAAGGAATTGGCACAATTTCTTTTAAACTGTTAAGAAGTTAGTGTGTCTACGTATTTGGCTCCAAACATATCAATTCTCGAACCTATTGGTAAAGGACCACAGAGTCCATAAAAACTGAAAGTCACATAGATACAGTATGTAATTTTATGGTGTGTTTTGTAACCTTTAATGTGAAATTTCTCAGTTGATCATTCACATAGACGAGCTGACTATAAAAGCATGAGGTAGCATATATATTTTGATTGACCCGAATAGAAAAAAAAATTGATGTGTCCTCTAAATTTCAAAATTAGAATATAGGATATGTTGATACAAAGCCGAGCCTTTAGTTTGTTATAGATTAAAGGTTCCAGAATTTTTTGTTTTAACCTTTTATCTTAATCTGAAACATTACTTTGTAAAAACTGGAGAAAAATCCTGAATAACTACACGGCAGGTTTTTGGTGGGGGAGGGGCTTAAAGTAATTTTGTTAGACATAGAGTATTAAAATGTTCAGTGATTATTTCAGAAATAAAAACGAAAATGTTTGTTAAGAGTTGAAAAAGTATGAATATTTTTTTTTCCACACCTGTAACTAAGATTTTGTTTTGTTTTTTTCTTCTTCTATGGAAATGCAAAGTTACTGGAAAAAGCTTTCATTAAACTCTTTCTCACTAGTAGTCTGGTTAAAATCATTACAAGTAAATCAGATATATTCCTTGCATTCTTTGGGATGATTCTGTTGGAATTTAGCACTGAGCATTAAAATGATGTAAAGCCTTTACTGCGGGTTAAAGCATAAAACATTCTCAGCATGTGGAAGTCATATGGTTTACGAAAAAAGTAGAAAATTAGGGCATTGGTACCTGTCCAGCTTAAGATTTCATCCTGTAACTGTGAAAGACACATTTATTTTAATATGATTGCTCTGAAAAATGTTGCCTGTATTATGGGAAGTTGAAAATCCAAACTGTTTTTAACCAATTTGTTGCTAGTTTAGTGTACTGCATATGGTGAAAATACTGTGGTTGCAGATGTGCATCAGGGAGCCTTTAAGGGTCAGCTTTATGTTGAATGTCTTTAGTGAGGCTTCATTTTTACTGCTGTACTAATTCAGCCTTGAGTGAAGCATCACTAATAGAAACTTAATAGCTCAGTATTGGTAAGTTACAAACAGTATTGCAACATATGTTTCTTTGGTTCATCATTTAAAAAAATAGAAGTAGCCAATTTATGGCAACTTTTGTAGCAAGCATTAATTGTAATGGCATTGCTTGTTTCAGTAGGGGTTGAACACATTGAAAATATTTATGCCTAATTTATTCATTTTGGGTCTTTTATATATTATATTCAGTCTATCTCACCTTTAATGTTTCAGACAGCTTCATGTTTCCTGTAAAATCATGTTTGCTTTTTCCGTTCATTTTATTGCAGCTCTTGTTTCTATTATTTTTATGTGCAGATCTTTAAACTTGAATTATTTCTTTTGGGAATTAGAAATTTATCTTACAATGTCATATTTCATAAATGTAAGTTGCATACCACTCAACTTTTAAAAAATATGAACATATACAGATAAAGATGCTCAGTGAAAATGTGTTGGCTTTGTTTTGTGAACCTGCTTTATTTAGATTTTTTTGGCTCCAGAATTAATTTAAAAGCTCCCTTTGCTATTTGGCTAGATTTTTCTCTTAACTGCTGGCTTTTACTTCTCAATTTAGTAGAACTTTAATTTCTAAACAGTGAAGAGTGGAAATCCTAGCTTGTCAAGGGTGTTATAATTGTATATTCACATAGGCACTCACACATGTAAAGTACCTTTATGTTTGCTTATGTATGAAATTGGTATAGACCTATGCAACTCATAAAAAAGGAATCTGAACCACAAATAACGGGAGACTAAGGAGTGGCTCAGGCTAGAAATCAAAGAATAACCACCACCACATGCTGTCAAACTTACAAAAGCTATGGAGATTTTCATTATCATTGTAAACCATTACTTTAACAGATTCTGCCAAAATCTAATTCTCTCAAAATGGAAGCTACTGATATTGAAAGTTTCTCAAAATAATATTAAGTAATATGTGACTTGGATTCCTCAGTGCAGTTATCCCCCCAGTTGACCCTTACTGGTCTTAGGGCCCATCATAAGTATAAAGATTTTTCCGAGTGATTATTTGACATAAAATTTTTAGTTAGAGTCTATTTAAACAAAATCCCGTGCTTTAGATGGCTTGTTTTTCTTGATCTTAGATGAAACAAGTTGGAAATTTACTATAACATAGTCTTGGACACTTTCCAAGAGCATCTAGTTACTGGAAGTCCCTGGCTTTTTTACTTGTACAATGGTAATAAAGTTGAAGTTACAGTAAGTTTTTCCAATGATTATTATAATCTTAATGCAATATTTTATAGATCCTTGACTTGGGCTATAAAGATAGTGTTTGTTTTGTTTTGTTTTGTTTGTTGCATTTACAAACAGAAGGAGAAAAAAGAACAATCTTTGATTTTGCTTTGAAATTATATTTTTACTTTTTTTTTTAAAATACTAAAACAAGTGATTACAGACCCCTCCTTATAAGTGATAAAATTAGAATCAAATCTATTCAAAGGGCATTTAGATTTTTCTTGGAGTGCTGATTGTGATAATAATATTTACCAAATTCCACATACTGGGTATATTCTTTGTAGCTTCTCTGTCCGACTTATATCCAGTGGTTTATCAGTGGTCTACATGTGGTTTATCGAAAACACTTAATAGCTCTTTTTACTGTATGCATATTAAACAATTAGTGTGGAGTAGCCAAGTGGCAGTAAGTTTCATATGTGTAGTCACTTTTTTTCAAAGGGTAAAGTCAAATGCTGTGGCTATTGCTGAAATGCGATGACTTTAGATTGAAACTGTGCTTTCAGATTTTGATAAAGTAGTAGTATGTTTAAAATATGAACTAGGTTGGGCCTAGTCATTCAAGCTATGAAATCATTCTTATTCTCTCAATCCAATCATGAAGTCAGGTTGATTTTGCATCCTTTATATTTATCTATTCACTTCTTTTCATTTTGTTGCTATTCCCTTAATTCAGGCCTTCATCTTTTCTGGCTTACCACATCAGTCTCGACTAATTTTTCTGCTTTCAGTGTTTTTCCTTAGTCATTCTTTGGCCCTACCTGAGCAATCTTGCTAAAATATAATTTGAATTTGATTTTCATCCATGCTCTGCCTTTAATTCTGCAATGGCTCCCTAGCCTTTCAGACAAATTCTTACTGTCATTTCACCTGTGTCCAAATCCTGATTCTGCCACATACTAGCAGTGTGACCTTGGGCAAGTCATTTAATCTGTCTCTTCCTCAATTTCCTCATCTGTAGAATAGGAATAAATAGTCCGTCCTTCATAGGATTATTGTGTGTCCTTAGAATGCTTTTTGCATATCATAAATGTTAACTTATAATTATTGTGTTATGCCGAGTGTTTTACGTTTTGGTTCCTGCCTTATGTATTCCATCATTACTGATCCCAGACTCTTAGCCATGCCAAACTATTGGTGGGCCAAGCAAATACTCTTCAGTTTAGATAAGGAGGTTTGGGTATTAGTCTATGAGGATTGCATTTGTTAGTAGTGTCTTCAATTTAAAGAATTAATTTTGAATTTTAAAGCATATTGTTGTGTAAAGAATGATAGCATATCCTATTGCTTTGGCTTTTTTCCCTCTGTCCCCAAATAAATAATAATACTAGTTAGCTTATTGCCTAATTCGGGCTACAGTTTAAAAAATCATTTTCTTAACTCTGTTAAAGCATTTTTATGTTTCTAACCTAGATTTTCTCTTGCTAATCCAACTTTTCATATCTTCTCGCCTAACTTCACTAAAGATCTATTATTAATTTTGTGTAGTTTTTTTTTTTTTTTCACTTTTCCCCACAAATTTGAATTCTCACTCCATTTCAAGCAATGTGTTTTCTTTATATTACTTTTGGAACAATCAAATAGTTGCATTGCATGATCTGGAAGGCAATTGACAGACATTCTGTTTTGTTTACTTACTGATGTTTGTACTTGAGATTGGGTGGCTAGTTTATTTCCACCGCTTCAGTTGGTTTTCCAAAGTAGTAGATGGTACACATATGATGATTTGTATCTGTGTGTCATTCCTTTCAAAGAAGAGAAAGAATGTCCTGTTTTTACAAAACTGAGCCTCACAAGGATCAATGTTACCCAAAACTATTGTATAGGGGTAGCAGGATGATAACTAAGGTATCAGTTTAGACTTTAGAATGTACGATGTAATTTTTGTACGATGCATTATTATGACTATAGTTTGCAACCACTAATTTAGCCAGCATTTGACTTCACAGAACGTAATTGTTCATTGTGGAGAACTTGAAAGTAGCTATTCTGAATATTATCTTTATTTGGTTGAAAATGCATTTTTTTTTAGTCAAAGATGGCTTATATTTAGTTTTACATAGTAGCAGTTTAGAACCACTCAGGACAAGAATAGTTGCTGTATACTCTTAGGAAGACCTCTCTGAAAAGATGGCATGATCTTACTTATTTAGCATTCTGTATCAGTCAAGCTTTTCAATTTCAAGACATTTTCCTCCATAGGCGGTGGGTCTAAGGTTATATAAATTTCTTTGACTTTTTTTTTTCCTCAAAAAAGTTCCTTCCTTTATATAAAACATAATAATTTAAAAAATATTGTTTTATTCCTTAACATTTCAATGCATTATAGGCATGAAATGACCTGGTCTTCCCTAATGCAAGGAATTATTTAATGAATATGTTATTGATTACTTCCAATTTTAAGTTCCATTTTGTGAAATAATATGTTTAGTTGACAGCATGTTAACTAGGTGTTTTCACTCTGTTATTGACCGTGTAAATTTGTAAATATTACCTGGTTAGTTTTCAGTTTTCTAGTTTGCTAAACAGGGTATTTAGACTAATTTGTTTCTTATATATGGTATTTTTGTTAAGTAAACTCACGAGTTGTTTGTTTGCTTATTTACTTATTTTTAAATTTGAAATAATTAAAAATTCACAGGAAGTTGCAAAAATAGTAGAGAGGGCCCTGTACTTTTCTCCCAGTTTCCCCTAATGGTCATATCTTACATAACTTTAGTACAATACCAAACCAGGAAATTGACATTGGTACAGTGTGTATATAGTTCTGTGCCATTTAATATAATTATCACGTGTGTGTATTCTGTAACCACCACCACAATCTCGATACAGAACTAGTCTGTCACCACAGAGGTTGAATTATTCCCTACTTATTCATAAATTGTTGTATTGTCAGTATAACTAAGGAGAAAGATACCAATTATTGGATCAGTAATTTCACTCTTGCCTTTTTTAGTAGTTCAGAAATTCTTTTGGCACAGCTTGAAAGTTTTTATGGAAAATTCCAATTAAACTTTCTCATTTTGAGAAGTTATGTTATGGCATGAATGATTCTAAGACCCACGGAGCCAATTGAGATGAATTATGAGCCTTTATTAGCCGGCCCGCAACTGACTCTCTACCATGCAGGCTTAGGGGAGATCAGCTCCAGGGTTTGAGAGTGAGGCAGTTATAAAGCCTAGAACAAGCAAGCAGATTACAGAAGCAGAAGTTAGCCATTAGCACAATACATCACCTAGTACCACACCCTAGTTAACAAGTAAGTGAATTACGGAAGCAGACATTGGCCATCATCATATCTTATACAATACACCTCCTAAACCACACCCAAGCAAGTAGGACAACTTCTGGTATCTAAAGATATTTCTTCCCTGTAGTTGACTTAGCTAGTTGGCTCACTTGAAAATTTTCCACCCTTAACAGTTAAAAATTGGCAAGCCTTCCTTGAGGACTTAGAATATTTGTACCCATTTAGTACTAATAAGTACCCAAAAGTTAACAATAGCTTTGGAAATTTCTGTAAATAAAATGTGAAATGTTTAAATGAATTCAAGGCTTAAATGATATATTTCTTGCCAGGGAGGAAGTATGGTAGAATCTGTTTAGATAACCAAAATTATAGTTATTTTGACATGAATTTTGGTCTTTGGTCTTTGACAGTGTTGAAGCACTTCTTAGATCAATTAATTGTGAGCTCATGTGGTAGTTTTATTTTGGATTTGTTGTAAGGGAACTTGCTTCAGTGTCAGTTCAAAGATGATTTTCAGAGAAAATATCTTGAGAGGAAAAGAAAGGGGGAGAGGGTTCTTGGTATTATTGTTAGTCTAGGTACGAGAAAGGACCATCCGATTAAAGGCTATTTATAGGGCAGATTACATACTTTACCTCCTTTTTATCAGCCGTATGTGTTATAAAGCCTGTCTTCAAAGGTGAGGCTATTAATCCAACATATTACTGATTATTACAGACATCTAACAACAAAGGTCTGCTTTAAATAGCCAACAAGGTATTTTCAATATAATATATTAACAAAAAAGATACATCACGTGGTTTTTGTCTCCTCCAGGTGTGAGACAATTTATTTGTCAACACTGATAATTTACTTTGAAAAGGCCAATTAAATTTTAATTTGTTTTATTGACCAGAATACGATAAATTTTGATGTTACTTCTTGATAAGTCAGATTCATATTTAGAGAGCTTTTTGGCTACTTGAGATTTTACTTTCTTCGTGGTACAATTTTTTTTCCTCTTTGGATTTATCTGTTGCCAGCTTTTTATTTATCTTGATGCACATTCTTTAAAAAAATAATGCTTTAATCAGAAATTGTGTTGCTTCAAGGAGAGGTTGTTGTAGGGATCCAGCTGTTTTGGGTTGATAAAGAATGACCAGACCTTGTGTGAATGGTAGAACTGTCAGGAATCTTGAGAAGCTAGTCTCTCATTTTGGGGACATATGGTTTCTTGTCTTGCCTTGTTTTTCCACGTATGCTTCATCTGCCTTTCTCGCTTCTCCCTTCCACTTCTCTTTGCCTTGCTATAGTTTTTCACAGTTTCTTTTTCTCCATAACTTTGACTTGCAGGTGGATTTGGTTTGCTGTGGTGCTGACTTGAACTGCTCTTTCCTTCAACCGAAGCTTACGTGTTAGTGGCGACAGTTTGTTTCCTTTAGTTCAGTTGGCCAGAGAGAAATCTGAATGCATAGCATGACCATGAGTCTATTTCTATTCCATGACCTTGGCGGATAAGGCACAGGGGGATGTCATCTTTTATATGAAGCTAATGCTTTTGGGTTCTCTACATGAGAGTTCTTTTGCAGGGGTCCAGCAGGGCATACTCAGTTAAACATGTCAAGTCTAGCAGTGCATGTTTAAGTACTCTGTGGAATACAAAGATGAGTTGGATGTAATCCTTTTCTTCAAAGATCAAATAATTTGCATGAAATGGCAAAAGTCTCCCAGTATAATTTAGTGTTAGTTTTTATGTTAGTCATTTCTGGTTTTGTGCAACCAGAAGGATGACAAAGTGAGACTACAGAACTAGCCAAGGTTAAGGAAAGAGAACCAGAGGTAGCAGTGGAAACATAGATATTCCATCTATAATTTGAGGCACAGATCTGCTAAAGCATGAAAGTACCTGGAAGCCATTCTTTCAAGATCCTAGTTTTGGGTACCAAGGAGCATCCCTGGTTCAATAAAGAGGCTCTTTTTTGTTCTACCTCATATCAAGTAGACAACGTTTGGCCACCGTTTGTCCCATTGTCAGGGTCCATAGACGTCTTAGAAAAACTCACTTTTTCACTAGTCCAGAAACTGAACCATTCTCATAGACACTGTCTATATGGTGGCAGCTATTCTCTTAGAAAATGTCTTTCATTCTGGACAAGGTTTTACAGTTATCAGGACAAAGACAGGACACGTGTGCCCTCTTACTTTAGAGGCAACACAAATTCAGATGGTGAGTAGTAATGAGTATGTTCTCCAAAGATCTGGCAACATAAGAATTGATATATTGAGTCAGTCCAGTGTTCAGTCAACACCATATGTTATATTTAACAGAAGCTCCATGATGTCAGGGAAAGGGATTGGAACTTGCTCTGCCCCATGTCATTATTGGAGTTGATAGAGATTTCAGGGCTACAAACTCCAAAGCCAAGTCTTGGTTATGTTACCAAACCGAGATTGAGATTTTCAGAAGTAAGCAGAAGTCAAGCATAGGCACCTAAAGAACCTAGCAGATCCGAGTCAGATCACAGAGCCACAGGAGACAGACAGTAGGGGAGTCACATAATTCTAACACTTAGGCTGCAGTAGAAGAAGGCAGTGCATCTCAACTTTTGTGCAAAAGAATTGCCTGGAAAAAGTGTAAAAATTTTGGTGTCCTGAATTCCACACTTAGATTCTTAAAATCTTAGATAGGCCCAGGAATATGCATCTTCCCATAAGCATAATAGGTAATTGATGTCTTCAGAACATTTGGAAAATGCACAGACATAGCATGATGATTGCTGCTGAAACCCTATGTACTTGGCTCTATGATAGAGGGCTTGGTAATCTTAAACACCTGTTTGTAACTTGGAATATTCCCTCCTTGACACATGCCTGCATTTTTGCTGAACATCCTCTATAATTGCTTATGCTACTAAATTGTGCAATGGGTTATGTTTTGGTTAAACATGGCTATTTTTCTAAATGTTATACTTAAATGGTTAGTATTATGCCCCAAACATCAAGTCGATAATGGTTTATCATCAGTTAATTTTCTTAAACTTTTATATTTACATGTACCAACTCTTAAGGCAGTCTTCCCCACCCCTTCCTTGTCAATAAATTCTCCTTTATTCTGGTTTTCTGGATCTGTTTTCTTCCCCACTGTATGCACTTTTGGTATATCAACCATCTCTTGAGTCTTTGCCCTCACAAATTAATTCCTCACCTTTTTCTTTTAGGTCTGTCATTAATTTTTCTCAGTGACTTAATTAATCCTAGAATACTGAGCTGGTAGAGAACATGGAATTTGGAACTGTTGTGGCGCGATCAATTCTAAGACCCTCGGAGCCAATTGAGATGAATTATGAGCCTTTATTAACCAGCCTGCGACTGATTACCACGCAGGGTTAGGGGAGATCAGCCCTGAGCTCCCAAAAGAGGCATCTCATAAAGCCTAGAACCACACCCTGATTTAACATCAAACAAGCAAAACAGATTAGCCACACCCTAGTTAACATCAAACAAGCAAGCAGATTACAGAAGCAGAAGTTGGCTGTTAGCATATCTTTGCCCAGAACCACACCCTTAACAGAACCAGACTGTTTAGGTGCAAATCTGACCTCCACAATTTACTCTGTAACTTTGCGTAAACTTTGCTGGTGTCTCAGTTTCTCCGTCTGTAAAATTGGAGACAAATAATAGTACCCATGTCATAGGATTGTTGTGAGCATATGAGGCAGTATTTATAAAATACTTAAAATAGTAGTCGGCATAGATTAAGGCACACCTTTTTATCTTTTTATTAGTTGGTGGGTGCTTCTGTTTCTAAGGTATTTAGCCCCCTCCTAAATCATTAGAATTCTTATACATTGCAAGTAATCCTTTCCTAACTACTTATTTTTTGTTTGTTGATTTGTTTTTCTCTGTTTTACTTTTGTAGGCCTTTGTTGCTTTTGATGCAAATGCTTATTTCCTCTTAGTTAAAATTCTTTATATCTAGGTCTTTTTTTTTTTCCATTATCCTTTTCCTTATTAAAATTTACCTCTGGTCTTGGAGTTCTTATATTTAAAACATTTAAATTACCCTTTTATTACTTTCCTTTCTTACTTTTTTCCCTCTTCTCCCATCTAACTCATCAGTGGTATTCTGCTGATTCTTTCACTATCGCAGCTCTTAGATTGCTCTCTTCTTTTTTACATCTGTGGTCGCCATCCTCATCACTTCTGGCTGAGATGATTACAGCAGTAAAACTGGCCTTCTTGCCTCTTCCCTACTCTATTCCATGGTGCACAGTACTCTTAGAATAATTTTCATCAACACTTTTCGTCAAATCATTGAAGAAGTTCTTAGTTCGAATTGTGTTATATTCCAATTTTTAATCACTGTGCTTTTTAGTTTCTCTAACATTATTCCCCCTCCCTTACCTAGCATTCTACTTTCTTATTCCTAAAGATGTTTTCTATTACACTGAAGTAAATTACCTTTCTTCTTGCTATATGCTTTCAGTCTTTATTTCTTGGTATTTGCTACTTTCCTCACTTCGTATATTTATATATCCTTATCCTGCCAGTTAAAACCTTCTTAATAAAACCTATTTAAAGTCACTCTCTTAGGAGGCATTTTCCAGTGAACCCTGTCACATTTGGGCCAGTCATTTACTCCACATATAAGATGTATTTATGTACTCAGTTACAAGTATGTATAATTTTTTTTGTATTTCCTTATAAGGTATATCACATTTTAAGTATTTTAGTTTTCATTTCATGTGTATGAATTGGATTCTTAGTCGAAGTGTAAGGTCCTTGAGTCTCCTGTTGGCTTATCCCCCTCCGTATTCTTTACCCTCACCCTTTAATTTTCTTAGTTCGTTTATTCTCATTTATCTGATTAATATTGGTTATATATTATGTAAGACATAGGTCTATACTTTAGGAAGCTCACAGTTCGGTTTTGATGGAATCAGAAAGAGGATTCAACCCTGAGGTACAGATCTCAATGCTATACCTGAGTTATTTTTGGTTTAGTAATTCTTCTGACCCACCATCAGAAATAGTACTTAGCATTAGGTAGGTTACCAAGTCTGAGTTTCTGACAGATATTTTTGCCGTAAAATGCTGGTACCAATGAGAGTGGTTAAGAATAGTCAGGGTAGATGATAGGTAGAAATTTTAGATTCACTGTCTTCTGAGAATAAGCTCAGTTTTTCCCTCTTTATCATGACAGCAAGAGATCTAAGGAATTAAAAAATGCAATTATAAAGTTATTATGTCGAAAAGAATCCAAGTAATAAAGAAGTATATATAAAATAAGTGTAGCTGCCCCCTCCTCTTCCTGACACATTCTACCCCTGTGTTCTTGTCTGTTCATAACAAACTACCCCCAAACTTAGTAGCTTAAAACAACATTTTATTTTGTCTCAGGGTTCTGGGGGGTTGGCTCCATTAAGTGGTTCTCACTTGGGATCTCTCATCTGGAGTTATCTGAAAGCTAGCTCACTCATGTATGATGCCCAAGTTGGGAGAACTGGAGCACCTGAAGGCTGGGACAGCTGCAGCTTCTGTCTTTCTGCGGTCTCTCCAGTACGTGGCTTCAGGATAGCTGGACTTCTTATATGGTACCTCAGGGTTCCAAAGGCATGTGTCCCAAAAGAGAAAAAAGTCAGATATATTATTGTTTATGACCTTGCCTTGGAAACCACACGGTGTTACTTTGCTGCATTCTGTTTATTGAGGTAGTCATGTTGGCCTGCCCAGGTTCAAGAGCAGAGAACACAGACTCTACCTCTTGATAGGGAAAGTGTCAGGGTTCTTTAAGAGAATGTATGAAGGAAATATTGTTTTATAGCAATTTTGGAAAATACAATCTGACACCTCAGGGATAAGTGCTATTAATTGGCTTACTGTCTAATCTTTTTCTTTGCATGTACAAATCATATTCCCAAAGCCTACTTATGTAATTGTATCACACTTCAAGTTACATTTTTATTTAACAATATATAATGGTGTTGGTACATAAAGATGCACCTTATTTTTTTGACCATCATAAATGAGTGAATCATAATTTGCTATAAACATTCATTTAATAGTAGACATTTAAGCTTTCTGGAGTTTATGCATAGGAGGCTCTCTTGACTGGTGTTAGATGGGCCCTCAGTAAACGTTGCAGTGAATAGGACTACATAGGCAAGAAACAGTAAGCTTGCTCCTTGTGTTGCTCTTCCTATTATCTGGAAATTGTTTCTTACATTTCTTTTTCCCTTTGCTGCTGCTTCTACTGTTCCTCCTCTGACCTACTCAGTAATCCTATGCTTCTGTCTTGATCTCAGAAAAGATGTAGAAGAAATGAGAATATCCTCATATATAGAGTGAAACTGTCTTATTTGGCACTTTGCCATAGCAAGGATTTTTTTTTTTCCTGTGAAGTATAGAAAAGCCATCTAAATGACTTAATTCAAACTGGTAGTTGATCAATCAAAAAAGTTGGTTATAGCAAAAATTATTAAAAAAGATCACTTAAACATTTTACACTAATGAAAACATATAAGTATACATGTATTCATTAATCATTTGGTACAGGGCAGTGGTTCTCAACTGGGATGATTCTACCCCCTAGGTTATATTTGGCAATATCTGAAGACATTTTTGATTGCTAAAATGCAGTCATGGTGCTGTTGCCCTCTAGTGGGTAGTAGAAAAGCCAGAGATGCTATCTTCACAGGACAGTACTGCTCCTCACCTCCCCTCCCACTCCAACAAAGAATTCTGTAGTCTAAAATGTCCATAGTGCTGGGGTTAGGAAACCATGAGCTAGGGCTAAGGTGTTTTCTTGGTGTATGAATCTACAGATTGGCCCTCTACATCAGGTTTTCATGCATAAACCATACCCATGTGTATTATTTATGATTTCAAATTTCGATTTATTTAAAAGGGAAGAAGACCTTAAAGACATTTATTATATTATCTGTGAGTCAAATCTTAATATTTTATTATTTACTCCAAGTCTTTTACAGTAGTCTCATCCACGCCCAATTCAATTAGTATTCTTTTTAAAGTAAATACACCAAAACATTTCATCCACTTTTTCAGCTTAATTTTTATAGAAACAATTCTTCATACTTACATTTCGTTGCTTTAGATAATATACAATTAAATTCCATAATTGCAGAAACAAATGATATCAACAGTGAGGGAACAAAACAATCTACTTTTGGTTGGTGTACAGAGCAGTATATGAGATAGTAGCCTTTAACATTCCATGTCAGTTTGTTTTAGAAGGGGAATCTAGAAGCCTGTGGTTGAGTGTAATGGTTGGGTGGAGATTGGCTAAGAGCTATATGAACAATAAGGAATTGAAGGATTTCTTTTGTTGTTAAAAAGAATTGTTCTCTGAACAAGTTCACTGAAAACTATTTTTTAAAATAAACAAGCAAAAAATAAAAAACCCACATGTACAAAAAGCAAAAACAAAACCTACAAGCATTAGAAATGTTATATTTCCGTTGAGTTTTGTCTTGCCCTGAATTGGTAAGATTTGTGAGGACATCATGGAAAAAGGACAGAGGCGATGCCAGAGGTGGCCTTTGAAAGAAAATAAGAATACTCTTGATTTACATCTTTACTGATAGGCTTTTAGTGATCTTTGGTTATTTAGCATAATCAGGAAGCCATTTCTGTCTAGAACTTATTATTTTACTGGGTTCCAGTCCCTCTCATGAACACATTTAATCTTTTGTGTGTGTGTGTGTGTGTGTGTGTGCGCGCACGCGTGTGTGTGCACGCACACTTCAATGACCGCTACCAGCTGTCCTTATCGTATTTAACAACTCTCTGTTTTAAGCAGGCTAATTTCCATGATTGTCCTCTGTCTTTCTGGATTACCTTCACTGGACCTTTGCATGTTAATTCTCAACAAGCCAGTCTCCCACCTTTTACCAAAACATTTCTTTTACTTCTTTAAAATGCTTAAACTCAGCTTCTCAGTTTTCCCTAGTTAATTAAAGACTTGATTCTGACACATTTCCAATCTTTGTATTTCTAGCACATTTTTCTAGCTTTGATTACGTGAATTTTCAGAATATGTGCATAATTTGGGCTGTATGAACTTGTGCAAGCTGACTCACTGCCTAATAAAAATGGTGTTGTTTAGAATTTACTCAGAGATTAATCAGCAAAATCCAGAAACTGGCATTTTAGATACCATAATGAATTATCTAGTAACCAACACCCAGTGGGAAATACGACCTGAATAGATGGTTAATCTTCTCAGAGCCAGAAGGTTAAGTTGAATTAGCACAGGATTATTAAAGTTGTTAATTACTATTTCTGTAGTTAGGGGAAAATGTTAGCTCTTCTTCCTTGCATTTTCTGTTAATGATGGTGATTTCTTTATTTAGAGAAACTATAAGAGAAGGGGAAGAGATTATTAGAGCAACATGACTAGGTTAACTTTTAGTTACTGAGATTTTTTAAATTAAGCATTCCTTTTTCAGCTTACATGAAGACAGACTTACTGTATAAAATATTTTGTGTATTTATGTAATTATCTTACATGACAGAATATATTACATTCAGAAAATACTCGGTATCTGAACATTTTTAACTTTGCATATCCATTTCCTCTCCCTTTTCAAGCATAATGGCATACGTAGAGATTCTTAGAAAAACATTTTTTGAAAATGATGGTTTTGAATGGGCTGTCAAACTAATAATTTCAAGCTGATCAAAATAGTAAATTTTAAGTCATATATTTTACATGTTATCAGAATTATTTGAAAAATAAATGCGATTTTAGGGAAAATTTTAATTTCTTTTAAATGAACGATATCTTCCAAATGAACCATATATAGGTTTCAATGTAGAAGTGGCAAAGTAAACATTCTAAGGCAATTTATTGCATGTACAAGGTACTTGTATCAACAAGCCGTAATGTAGAAATCTTTGAAAGGAAGGGACCAGAAATAATCCGATTTGCCACCATATCATTAACATAAACATCAGCTTTTATTTTAATTTTGTAAGCAGTTAGGTTTCTTAGCTGGAAGCAACAAAAAGTGACTCTGACTATTTAAGCTAAAAGTAAGTTTATAAAGTTGATGTTAGGAAGCTCTCAGCATTCATTGCTAGGAGATGAAAGAACCAGGCTTGTATGATGGGAAGAGCTGTTGGGGGCTGGGCCGGCTGTTCCTTTGGCAGAAACCACAGCCAGAACCACACCACAGGTACAGTCTGGTTAGGACAGCATTACTGTTGCTAGCTTACTGCTTCTGGCGCTGGACCAGTGATGCTGCTGCTTGGCTTTTGTTGCTGCCCGTGAAACTTAAACTTGCTGCAGCAGTCCTGTCTACTTGAGAAGGTTTTTTCTGGTCATTGCTGATAATTTCCCAGTTGCAAGTCAGAGGCAGGTACATCTACCTATGCTCTATTCCTAAAGGAAGCTAGGAAATAAATGTTGGGCTTTTCAAGCTTCTTAATGAGAGATAAATCCTACCTCTTGTTAGTGGTTTAAGATGCTCAAGTGTTTCCCATCTTAGAAAGTAAAAGTTCCCTCAACCTCCTGTTCTCATCCAGATTCTGCCATATATCTCTTCTCTCCTCTGCAGATAATATTAACTACTCTCACCTCCATTTCTTGACTTTTCATGGACTCTTTAATTCACTAGAATATAATGTGCACTCCCACTAATCTCCAAAGCTGTTTTCCATGGTAACGAAAATCCATGGACAAATTTGAGTTCTCTAGTTTGATATCTCAGTCATTTTTATCAGTGATCATGCCTTTTTGGAGGAAAACACTTATTCCTTGATTTCTTTGATACCCCCATGTTTTGGCTTTTCTTTCTCGTCTGTTGAAGGCTTTTTCTTGCCCTCAAAATTCTTCAGGTTCCTCAAAGGTCTGCTCTAGGCCCTATTTTTCTATCATTACACACTCCATAGGCAAGTTCATCTGTTCCCATGGCCTCAGTTACCACTTATAGACTGACCTAGACCTCTCTTTTGAGCTCGAGAGAGAACTTTGTATCAAACTAGTCGTTTGTCTCAAAGGTATCCTGAAATCAATACTTCTAAAAGCCACACTCATGTTTTCTCTTTTTCTAGCATTGCTTATTGCTCGAAATGATACCCTCAATTAAACATATATTCAAGCTTTTAACTATGCAGAGGCACTGTTTTGTAGGGGAGACAAATATCTGAATACATCGTCACTCTTCTTTATGACATCTGTATAAAGTTCAGCCTAGCATCTTTTGAACCCCAGCACTGGAGGCAGCCATGACAGATGATATGGCAGTGATACTTATTTAATAACCACAGCCTAAGTAGGGACTCAGTAGTATTTGAATTAATAAATTAATATGTGTTTTTCATTTCAGTGAGAATTTCTTTTTTTCTCTCTTATTTCCACTTTATTTGAAAACAGTGTTCACTTCTAATATCTGTAATGGAAATGAAGTACTTTATAAAAGCCAGTGAGTGCATTATAAACATTTACAAATAGAGTGAAAGAACTACAAAGATAGTTTCTATAGAACATGTTTTTATTTCTTCAGAAGTAGCACTAGAAAAATACTGCTGGGTTAGTAGGAATTAAGATACTTTCAGTTGCAAAATTACGAACTCTACAAACACTAACATAAATTATAAAGGGAATTTATTAATTAATGTATTTAAAAAATCCAAAGTCAAGGCAGGCTTTGGCAAAAATTGATCCAGAAGTTCCAAGATATCTAATCTTTTTGGTGTTGTGTTATTTGACTTGGCATTCTCAGTTTCCTAGAGTGGCTCTGTCCAATAGAAATATAATGCAACTCACATTTTTAAATTTAAATATTCTAGTAACTATGTTTTAAAAAGTAAGAAGAGATGACAATTTTAATATCTTTAACTCAGTAGGCACAAAATATTGCCATTTCAACATAAAATCAGTATAAAAATTGAGATATTTTACATTTTTCATGCTAAATCTTCAAACTCATTATATATTCTACACTTATGGCACATTTCAATTAGAACTAACCACATTTCAAGAGTTCAGTAGCCACACATGGCTGGTGGCTACTGGAGTAGACAACACAGTTTTAAAATTTTTGCTTTGTGTTAATGCAGCCTCCTTATTTCCTCAGGTTGGCTACCTGCAGTCAATGAAACCATCCAAGCCTGAAGTTTTCTTTGTTGGGGTATTTTTAAACTATCAACTCAATTTCTTTGATAGCTGTTGGACTATTCATGTTACTTCTTTTGACAGTTTATGTATTTCAAGGAGTTGGTCTATTTCATCTAAGTTGCTGAATTTATGGACATAGAATTCTTTTTATTCTTTTAATCTCTGTAGGGTCTCTAGTGATGTCCTCTCTTTCATTACCAAAAAGCTATAACTGATTAAATGTGTTTCATTTGCGTGTAGAAACATCATTTTACCATCAGCACACCAAGTTTAAATGTTTCCAGTCTTTCACTTAGCGTAAGCGTGTACAAGTAGTAGAATCGAGGTCATTCAAAAATATAGTCATTTTCTGGGATGTGAGTGAACGAGTAACTTAAAAATAGTCTGCTGATAGTGTTTATGTTTATCAAAGTCACTTAAGCACCTGAATTCAGTGAAGACTATTAAAGTCCTAATCCAGTATTAAACAGCTGGAGCTTCTTCTTAAGACGTTATCCAAACATTGTAGCAACTTTTGAAGCATTTCTTATACTATCAGTTTTAAATTGAAAAATTAAAGAATTAAAAAACAAAATTATTTTTCTTGGTTAAAGTACCAACAAAGAGGAAAGTGACTGACGGAATATTGGTTGCTCAATGTTCCTGTCATAGCTAACTTTACTTTCACAGTGAAGGATTAACTCTGGTAGGAGATATATGCAAAAGAAAGATGTAAGATACATCCACAACCTGAATGACCTGTGTATGTTTTTTAGATGTCAAAGTAATATGCACACACACACCTGCTGAACTTTCTTTTGGCAAAAGACATATCCTTGAAAGATAGTAAATAATTTGAAATTTTATATACCTTTTTTTTTTTTTAGAATGGAGAAAGATATATATATATATGTGTATGTGTATATATATATATATATATATATATATATATATATACACATATATATATATATATACACATACACATATATATATATATCCTGTTTTAAATTCTTTTGCAAAATGAATATTCACAGATCATTGTTAGAAAAATTGAGTCTGTTTTTCCTTTTTAAATTTCAAAGGTAACTGTAAATGTGGATTTTAAGTTAAAGTTAACATTACCTTAATTTAAAAATGAAAGCCTTAGTCAAAAAGATCTTTCAAATGTTAAATATTATAAAGAACAAAGTGTTTTTTCAATAGCTAGGCAGAGACGTATTGCATATAAAATTGGCTTATGAATAGACAATTATGTTTATTGTGACAAATACAGCATTAAAAAAAATTATTCTAGGATTTAACATTAGCTAGGTAAACCAGACAATAGCTTTAGTTTCAAATCTGTATGTTAACCTTTTATTTATATTGTCATTCATGAAATCTCTATTAAGTTCCTACTATGAACAAAGCACTGTGGTAGGAGCTTGCAATACAGTGTGAATAAGACAGACTTGGCCATACTAAACTAATAATCCCTTCGTATTTACTTGTAAATTAAAACCCAAGGTAATATCTGCTTAAAGTTTGAATATATTATCAGTTTTATTATTATGAGAAATTTTTGTGCATTCAGATTCGGTATTGGTTGATATGTGGTACACACATGTTTGTTTATACTCACAAATACTTATTCATAGACATGTTTTGGCTGTCTTTGGAACATAATTAGCAGACCATAGTGGTTAACAGCTTAGACTCTGGAGTTAAGTTACCTGAGTTTGAATAATGAATCTGCTGTTACTGTTACCTGCTTCTTCATAGGGTTGGATCAAATGAGTTACTTGTTATAAAGCACATAGACTTAGTGTCTGTTAAATCTAGAGTTAGGGCTCTGTTAGTGTTATCAATTAATATGTTGACTAAAACCTACATTTTGTCAGAAAAATAAATGATTTTGTTTATCAGTTTGAAAAAAAATGGAATGAAGCCTGTGAGATCCCTGTTAGCTGCAAAGGAGCTATTTAGTATGTTAACTGTCATAGTTAATGTTTGTTTGGACTTCTCTCTCCAATTCTGAGTTGACAAGATATTTCTACTTCCATCCCATAGGTCAGAATTATATTATATGTCCACCTCTACTCTCAAAGATGTCTGGTGACTCCCATTGCTACCATGAACAAAATCAGAGATTTGTTAGTTAAAAAAAAAAAAAATTTCAGCAAGCAGTTAGTAATATCTGCTATTATTTTCTGTAAAATCATTTTTCTTTCTCTTGTTTTTATAGCTTATATCAGGAATTTCCTTTCTAAGCAAAACAATAAGGACTGATACAAAATAAGAATGTTGGAAGTAATTTAATACTTTATTTGTAAATCGTATACCATACACTATTTTTATCTATCCTTTAAATGACTTAGTGTTGTTATAAGCAAAGATTGATAGCTACTTTGTTCTAGGTATTAGGTGACCTTGTCTCCAATGAAATTTTAACTTAGCCTCTCTTTTCTGGAGGATGGTTAAGTACACTCTATTCTTTGTACTAGAAATATGTGTTAGGGATTGAGTTATTTTGGCACTTCTTGAAATTTATCCCATCACTATTTTGTGCTGACATAATGGAAGACGTATCTGTTAAGACAAGAAGATATTGTATGGTTGGTTTATTAGGAGCTTTATCTTATTTAATGATTCTCTATAAGCATGTGTTCATTTATCAATACTGCCCTCATACCCAAATGTTTCCTCAAAGAAATTAGTGAACAAACATTTATTGAGCACCTAGTGTGCTAGAGACTGTGCTTAGATTTTAGGTGAAAAAAAAAAAAATGAATGAAACACAGTTCCCTAACCTTATAAGGTTTACTGTCTGATGGAGATAGGAATATAAAAGAAGTGAGCAGTGCGATTATTGCCAAAATAGAAACATGCCAAAGGTGGTATTAGAAGCAAAGAGAAGGAAAGTACTTAATTCTGCTTTGATTTTTGACAGGAGAGTCTCAGAAAAGGCTTCATCTATCTTTTAAGAGACTAGCAGTTCTACAAAATAATAAATGGATGAAATAAAAATATTGGAGAACCTAGGGTAAATGAAATTGGAAGTTAATTTTATTTCACTTCCTACCTTGAGTTAAAAAATAACTTGGTCTTAGACTAACAAACATAGAAGAAAACTCTTTATGGATTTTAGTATAATTTATAACAAGTGATTCTGACTGCTTTATAACATGATGATGACAAAAAGAACCTTTAAAACAAACATTTTGTAAACATTCAGATCATTTAAACTAAATAAACTTATATAGTTCCTTTATCATCATTTGATGTCAAAATGATGGATTAGTCTGTCACACAATGAAAAGTGTTGTATAAAGGAAACCTGTAGAAGTTCTGTATTTCTCTATCTGTAGCTAAAATAGGCATTCATGCATAATACTAACAGTGCAGTAAAGCATTTGTAAATGTAGTTGACCAAATGAAACATGGTAGGAGTTACTTTAATGACGACTTTGATAACTGGATATGTCATTCATTATTCAGTATTATAACTGCAAAATTCCTCCAAGATATCTACCTTATTTGAAATACAGATGTACCACAATAAATAAAACATACTTATAGTTAATTTTAAAAGACATACATAGAGCTTATAAAAATAAAATAATGATATGTTACCTTTTATATTCTAGGACTACTAAATAGGTAAAATTAAACCTCTATCCTTGAGTAGCTTCCCATTTATGGAGGTAGAGAAGACCTCCACAAAACTGCTCGTGATCCAGGCAATACATATCAAAGTGTTGAATTATACTAGATCAACATAAGAAACTAACCATCACAAAAGTAATACTGAGAAGAGGAGTAATAGAAAAGAGAAATAATGACAAGCTGAAGTTTTCAGGTAAAGCTTCAGGGAAGAGGCTGGACCTACACTTAGTGTTGAAATAACATTACTTTGGTGGGCTTTTATTTCTGAGTTCTAATTTTTTCAAGTACTTTATCTTCACAAAGACAATCTACACTTGAGAAATTAAGTACATCATTCTTTTGTTCAGTAGAATCGTTGTGGCTTATAAGAACTTGTTAACCTGGTTCCATCGAAATCTAAAAATTATAAATTCTGTACTCAGTAATACACACACACACACAATTTTCATTACATTTTCATGTAACCTCCGGGTAAGAACTCAGTAGGCATTAATCCTACAGTTGCTTACTTAAATTGTTCTCAATCTGTAATGAAGACTTTGAACTCATAAAGTCGTTTGAAGAGAAGTAACAACATATTACTACTAATATGTTCTGTCGACTACAACTGTGAAATCTCATTTATCTAGGGTGTTTTGGTAGCAACTGCACTTTTCTGTAATAATAATAATTCCCTGGAATAATAATAATAATTTACAGTTTATAAAGTGATGCCATGTACTGGATCTCATTTTACACATGGAGTAATAATGTGTATGCAGGCAAGCATTTTCCCTTCTTGTTTTTTTCTTTGTTTATTCTTCTTAAAATACATTTTTTTATTATGGTAAATACATATAACATAAAATTGGCTATTTTAACCATTTTAATACTTACAAGTCAATGACATAACATACGTTCACAGTGTTGTGCACCCATCACCACTAATTTCAGAACTTTTTCATCACTCTAGAAGGAAGCACTGTACCCACTAAGCAGTCACTCCCAAGTCTCCCCTAACCCTAGTCCTTGACAAAGACTGGTCTGCTTTCAGTCTCTAATGGTTTGCCTTTTCTGGACATTCCATATGAATGAAATCATACATGATACGGCCTTTTGTGTCTGGCTTCTTTCATTTAGCATGTTTTCAAGCTTCATCTATGTTGTGTAGCATGAATGAGTACTTCATTCCTTTTTATAGCTGGATAATATTCCATTATATGGACATGACACATTTTGTTTATCCAGTCATCAATTAATAGACATTTAGGTTGTTTCTACTTTTGTCTATTATGAATAGTTCTGCTGTGAACATTTGTGTACAGATTTTTGTTTTAACATGTTTTCAGTTTTTGGTGTTTTTTTTTTTTTTTTGATTTATTACCTAGAAGTGGAATTACTGTGTCATATGGTAATTCTATGTTTAACTTCTTGAGGAACCACCATACTGTTTCCATAGCTACTGTACCTTTTAATAGTCCCACCAGCAATGTATGAGGATTCCAGTTTCTCCATATCTTCATTAATATTTATTTTCTGTTTTGAAAAAATTCTAGCCACAGTAATGGGTGTAAAGTGGTATCTCGTGGTTTTGATTTGCATTTCCCTAGTGACTAATGTCATTGCGCATCTTTTCACGTGCTCGTTGGTCATTTGTGTATCTTCACTGAAAAAATGTCTATTCAGGTCCTTTGCTCATTTTTGTATTTGGTTGTTTGTCTTTTTTTTTTTTTTGCCATTGAATTTTAGGGCTCCTTTATATATTTTGAACATTAATCCCTTATCAGATATATGATTTATAAGTATATTTTTTCATTCTGTGTACTGTTTTTATCACTGTGTGATAGTGTCCTTTGATGTACAAAAGTTTTTAATTTTGGCAAAGTTCCATTTACCTATTTTATTCATTTTTCACCTTTTCGTGTCATGCCCAAGAAATCCGTGACAAATCCAGTATCATAAGGATTTTTTTCTGTGTTTTCCTCTGTTTTATAGTTTTAGCACTTTTATGCTTAGGTATTTATCTATTTCGAGGTAATTTTTATATATAGTATTCCTCTTTTTGATATTTGAAGGAAATGAAGTCCAATGAAGTCATGGATCACATATAAATGAGACAGAACAGGTCATGAGACTCAATAGTGATTTTTCTTCCAGACTATGGATTGATAAACTATGGCCCACTGGGAAGATCTGTTTTACTACCTGTTTTATGTATGTCCCACGAGCTTAGAATGATTTTAAATTTTCAATTTTAACTGTTGAAAAAAATCAACAAAAGAATAATATTTTGTAACATGAAAATTTTATTGACCACAATAAAGTTTTAGTGGAGTGTAGCCATGCTCATTTGTTTATGTATTGTTGAGGGCAACAGAGTATATCAGGTGTTTGCGTCAATGATTAGGAACTGAACCCCTGAGTAAGAATACCTTCAAGATAGAATAAGCCAAGATTTACATGTGATCAAATTGGTTTGCAGAGAAGACTTTTAATCTTGGTTTTGTTTCTTGAAAACTAGAGCCATACAGTTACTGTTATTCCTTTCTTTTGTTTCCTTATTGGCAAGTAGTGTATGTACTATTGCCTGCTTACAGCTATGTGGTGGTGATGGGAAAATGTTTTGAAAGCACATGGAGTTCTATAGGCGAAAATCAAATGTGTTTCTTAGTAAGTACTGCAGATAAAGGTGCTTAACCCCAGTCAGAAATATTGACTCAGCGTTGATGGTTTGACTCGAAGTACCTATAACCCTAACAATCATTTGTGAAAATCTCCCATTATTTTATAGGCATCCATCTGTACTGTTTCTTCCTCGTTATGTTGCCTTTTTTTTGTTTCCTTAGCAAGAGGCATCTTTTAGTTAAAAGAAATCTTTTGATCCTTATAAAGTTAATTTTTCTATATTTTCAAAATATAGTTTAAAAATAAACTACATGTTAAAGGCTTTTCTCGCAACTATTATTTTTGGTGACCTTAAATTTGCTACTTTTAGACACTTATGATAAATGAAAGGTTGGAAGCAGTTAAAGCCTAGTGTGCATATGGTAAAAACGATGTTTATTCAAATGAAGCTTAAGCATTTCATCAGCTTTAGTGTTTTGACATTGATCTTTTTGTTATAATAAAATGAATCTGAATTTGTTACTTGCCTTCTAAAAAGTTTGGTAACACACTTAAAGAATTTTCATTTAAGTATGAAAGAATTTTGTAACTTTATTGGTGATTATATGCACATACCCACTCCCATCCCCACACATGCATACACATTCATTTAAAAGTTTGGTGGATTAAATATATTAAATTTCTAATGTTTGTATATTACCTTTGAGTTTGAGAGAATACCTCTTGTCAAAAAAAATTATAGTGCTTTCAGCAACCTCATGACTTATTCCAGATCAAGTTTAAGTGACATTCAGTTTAATACTTAATTTATTGGAGCAGGCATTGTAAGGTATGGCTTTATTACTATGACTCAGTGATCTAATTTTTTCGAAGGTAACTTTTGCAAGGCAAAGACAGTCTTTATTCAGATAACCCATACAAAAACATAAACTTGCCACTGAAACTACTGTAAAAATTACTGCCACAAACAACTGCTATAAAGAAGAGTTGCGTGGTGCTCTGCATGCCATTTTGATCTAGACTGGAAAGTCAATGAAGACTTCCCTTGAGCGAAGCTCTGAAGGATGAGCAGACGTTAACCAGTCTGTGAGAGGAGAGAACGTCCTTCAAAGCAGAAACTTGGAGTTTGACAAGAATAAGGATCAGCTAGTATAATTAGAGACAAAAAATCTGACGTATGATACAAAATGAGGCTAGAAAGGTAGAATGGGGTCAGATTACCCATGGCCTTTTGTATCGTGTCTGAAGGAAATTGTTCATTATCCTCAGAGTGTTTTAAAAATACCGAAGGGTATGTTTTGAAAAATCTCACTCTGGTTGTTCTATAAAGAATAACCGAGAAGGAAAGTGAGGAGGCAGGATCAAATATGACCTGATCAAATAGAGGTGGTGGTAGCCGGCACTTGGAGTGTAGTGATGGTGATGGTGATGGCAGTTGATGAAGATTAGTAACAGAATCCAGAAATATTTGTTGAATATTTGTTGAGTGAGTGAGTGAATGAGTGAATGAATGAATGAATGAATGAAGTAAGATAGGGAGTGTGGGGTTAGCTTCAGATAGGAAGAGAGATTTATCACTGTTTTTAGGAGATGGGAAGAAAGAATAGGGTGGATGCAGTTGTAGACATTTAATATTGGAAGGATGTCAGAGTTCTTGCCTGATGGTTATTTTCTCTAAAGTTGGAGAAAAGATCCTTATCTCACAGCAAGAGAAAGGAGTGTTGGTCAGAGGATCAAAGAAAATGGAAATTTGCAACAGCTGTGGTGGAGTGTGGAGAATGTACTAACCGGAGAAATGTAGAATTATTCCCTTGCATGGAGGGGGCTCCTTTGCGATCATTAATGATGAGTTAATAATGGATCCAATTTGCCCTTTGGAGACCTTTCTGTAATAGTTGTTTGGCTGCTCAGGCACAGTTATACATGAAGAAAGTGGATAATAATAGAACATAGGAGTTATTAATTTTGGTGGAAAAGCATTTTGAATGATGTTCAGGGTCCAAGATTTTACCTTGGCAATGGATGGCTAACTCAGTAGCGTGGAGGAGAATTTCATTGGAGATGACCTGAGGACATATTGTTGAGAAAGTAATTCTCTTGGATTTGATTATCAACGATAATGACAAGGCTTAAGGGAAGGAGACTGTAAGCTGAGAGCTAAAGAGTTAGGCATGTGAGGAGAGAATGACCAGGAGGTTAGGAAATGACAACAGTGAGGAGAAGGAAAATGGTGATATAGCTAAGAGTGCCTGAGCATCAAAGAAATGGGTTGTTTTGTTTATTCATTTTTTAATATGTTAGTGGAATAGTAATTTCTGGAGGTTACATTAGAACCAGGGAAGCCCATTTTCCCCTCTTGGCCCTGGAAAAACGTACGTAGTAAAACTTCAGATGTGTCATCTTTATAGCAGAGTTGTTCAATGACTTTCTACCTCTAATTGGTGTCACATTCAGTATATCCCCATGTAGATGGAACACCTTTCATTACAGAGTTCATCTACCTCTCCTTCCGTAATACAGTAAGATGTTCCTGCTGTTCCCTGTGGGCATAGGTGGAAATCCTTCCTGAGGGACCACAGTCACTTAAGCTTCCTGACCCAGGAAATGGAGTGGATTGTCTTCTTTCCCAGCGGTAATGTACAGCTTCTGCAGAATTAATCCTAATTCCTGATACTGGCTTTCTTGGAAGAAAATGCTCTTTGACTACATCACCTTCCTCTTAATAAATAAACAAAAATGTGTATTTTGTCAGGTGGATTTCCTAGAGACCCTTTGATTTGATCTATTCCTAGGAGTTTTCTTATAAAATGACCTAAAAAAAGTTGAGATGATTTCTTTGCTTTTGAGACCGACCCAATGACTGTACTTTAGATTCTGGTTTTCAAATAAGGAATGTACCAGGAAATATTTGTTTTGTTTTGTTTTAATTTTAAGAATAGTTGGCATACAATTTATGCTAGTTTCAGATGTACAATATTAATGATTCAACATTTATATACCTTACAATGTGATCACCATACTAAGTAGTAACAATCTGTCACCATGCAAAGTTATTACAATATTATTGACCATATTCCCCTTCACCCTTTTCACTCATCCCTCCTGTTCCCTCTAGCAACCATCAGTTTGATCTCTGTTTCTGTGAGTCTATATTTTGTTTTTCTGTTTGTTTTGTTTAGTTTTTTTAGGTTCTACGTGTAAGTGAAATCATGCGGTATTTGTCTTTCTCTGTCTGACTTATTTCACTTAGCATAAGACCCTCTAGGTCCATCCATGTTCTGGCAAAAGGTGAGATTTCATACTTTTTATATTGCTGAGTAATATTCTATTTTATATACTATGTGTATACACATATATGTTACATACACATACCACATCTTTATCCATTCATCTGTTGATGGACATTTACATTACTTCCATATCTTGGCTATTGTGGATTTTTTAAAAATAGCTAAGCTAGTTGACATTATCTATTGCAGGGACATTCTTATAAAAAAGGTATGTTGGTACATAATTGTGATCTCTGATTATTGTGGTCTGACTCTGCACTATTTTTGATAGATTGGATAGTATTGAAAGAAAAATTCAGAATTTAATGGTTTTTTAAAATGAACTTATTATCAACAATGCCATTTTCATGTGAAATGAGTTTACACATCATTGGAAAGACCATTAAGAATTACAAAATATATGTCTATGTACAGATCAGTTTAAGAGTAGATTAGTTTCTTAGCAGTCACATATTTAACATTATAGCAGTGGTCTGTAAATATAACAGAGGTAACACTTTTACTCTGAAAATTTAGTACCTGACCTATACAGCTAATCTGGTCTTTATCTTTATTACTCATTTGTTCTTGTTCAATAATTCCAAAGCATTTGGAATTCATAGTGGTGATCAGCATTAAAAGAGCCGTAAAATGTAGCGACTGTCTGTCAAGAACCAAACCAGAAACACACAGTAGTCCTCTGACTCTTCTACATAATGATAATTATTAATCAACTAACAGTAACAGTGCACCCACTTTTATCTGACCTTGATTTGCAGACGCCTCCTCCATGTCAAGACAAGTTAGTATACTTTACCAAAATGCTCAAGTGACTATTTTACCTAATGTGGCGTAATTATTCTGTTGCTTAGTTCAAATGGTCTAGAAAAAAGGCTTTACATAGTTTTGTAGTCTCCTTTTCATTCATGGTATTGGGATTGTGCTGGCACAGACTCTGTATAGTTAAGGATGAAAGCTTATTAAAATCTAATACTTTTCTTGTAACTTTCCAAATACTTAGGTCTCCGTTAATGGGAGCTTGATCTTTCTCATCCTTTTGCCCAAAGCGAAAGTGATGAGAGTGAGAGTGGGGTGAGAGTCCCAAACTAATATCTTATCTTTACATAATTCATTCATTAAGAAAACAAGTATATAAACACCTCCTCTGTGCTAGACACTTTTTAAGGTCCTTACTTTGATAAGGCTGGGAGGACAGGTACACAAATAAGTAAATAATTTTAGATAGTAGTAACTTCTTGAAGAACATAAGTCAAGGTTATGATAATATATACTATTTTAAATTGGGTGGTCAAGAAAGATCTCTCTGAGGTGACATTCGAATTAGCGCCTGAATAAGAAATCACCTGTGAATAAAATAATTTAGGCTGAGTGTGGTTAAAAACTGAATAGGATTAAGTTTAGGATATTCAGTGATCAAAAAGCAACAGTGCTGTGCCTAGGGTATGGGGAATGAAGGGCAAAGGCCAGATCTTGTAAGGCAAAGTAGATCATGATAAGGAATTTAAAGTGTATTCTATGTATACTGGGAAGCTACTGCAGAATTTTAAGAAGGGGATGTGACATGATTTGAATTATAGTTTTAAAAGATCTCTCTGGCTACTACTGAGAATGGATCATAAGCTCTGTTTTCTAAAGGGAGCAGGGATTGGCAGACGCTGATAGACAATGTAAAGCTAATATATTAATTATAGGAAACTTTTATTTTTTTCCTACCTCATACTCTTTTTATTTTTATTTTTTTACTTTTGTGGTTTTTAAAGAGTAGGTTTAGCAGTATTTCAATTGATTTTAATCCTCCTTATGTTTCTCTCTTATTGTCAACTCCTTAAAGAAAAAATCTTTTCATCTATTTTTCTATCAGTACTCAGTAGTTTAAATAAATTATGGACTAGCCACTTCAAAACTTCATGACTAAAAATAACAAGGATTTATTTCGTGATTTAAGGTTTTGCTCCTATGCTCCTCTCTTTTTTTTGCCCAGGCTTACTCATGTGGCTCCATTTAGGTGAAGATTTGGCTAGGCTGAAGGTCCAAGATGGTCTTACCCACATGTCACATACATACATGTCTGACTCTCTGTTGGTGTGTCTTGGTTCTCTTCTGCGTGCCTTCTCAACGTCCAATAAACTGGAACATCTTCTTTACATGGTAATCTCAGGGTGGCTCTCCAAGAAAGCAAGAAGCAGAAGGTTCAAGGTTTAGTTTCAAAAGTCGTATAACCTCACTTCCATCACATTCTATTGGCAAAAGCAAGTCCAAGTCCAGTCAGATTTCAGACCTCTCTCTCTCGATCGGAATAGGGGCAAAGTCACATTGCAAAGGAGAAATCGTTATGACCATTTATGAAAATAATCTAACACAGTCCACTCTCTGGCTACTATACTTTATTTATGTTTATTTCACATGTAAAATATACTCATCCTCTCCCCCAAATCCCCAAAGTCATATCTAATTGCAGCCTTACTTTCCAGGATCTCTTGATCTGGGTTGGGTCCAGATGTGAACAAAGCTCCCCAAGTTTAGTTCTTCTGGTACAGGAAAGAACTCTTGATTCAGAGAGCTGTGAACTAAAAAGAGTACCACATCAGTTATGTAAGTTTCTAGCTTAAGAATGAACAAATTAAACCCAAAGTAAGCTGAAGGAAAGAAATAATTAGGAACAACAATCAATGAAATAGAAAAAGCAAGAAAATTAATGAGGCTGATGGCTGGTTCTTTGAAAAGATCCACAAAATTGACATCTCTATATTAAGAAAGAAAGACAAGACAAAATTACCAATATCTGGAATCAAAAAGATTTTAACAAATAATAGATTTTAACAAACATTAAAATAATAAGAATATTATGAACAACTTTGTGCTCATAAATTTGAAACTTAAATAAATGATCATATTTTTTGATGGACACAAACCATCAAAGCTCCCTCAAGTAGTAATAGATAACCTGGAAATTCCTGTCTATTAAAGAAATTAGAATAATAGTTATAAACCGTTCCACAAAGAAAACTCCAAGTCAGATAGCGTCACAGTGAATTTTCCCCAACATTTAAAGAAGAAATAGTGCCAATTCCACATAAGCTCTTTCAGAAAATAGAAGAGAACACTTCTCAACTCATTTTATGAAGCCAGTATTACTCTGATAACAAGACAAAGACATTACAGGAGAAGAAATCTATAAACCATTATCCTTCTGGAATATATACAGAAATTCTTATTAAATATTAGGAAATGATAAACAAAGTAACAAATTTAATCTAGCAGTGTAATAAAATGTTAATATCTCATGACTAAGGTAATGTTGAAAAAATGTAAAGTTGGTTTAACATTCTAAAGTCAATGTTATTTACCACCACATTGAAAGAAATAATCATATACTAAAAGACAAACTGTAGTCATTTCAATAGATGCAGAAAAACACCATTCATGATTTATAAACAAAAAAAACTCAGCAAACTAGGAATAAAAAATAAAAAACTTCCTTAAACTGATAAAGGCTATCTACCAAAAACCTAAAACTAATATTGTTCATGGATTAGAAGACTCAGTAATTTAAAATTTTCAGTTCTTCCCAAATTGATCTATAAACAACACAGTCTCAGTCAAAACCTTAGGAGACTTTTTTTTTGTGTGGAATTTGATAAGCTGAATATGTAATCTATATGGAAATTCAGAAAACCTGCAATAGCTCCTTAAAAAAAAAAAAAGGACCAAAACTGGAGGAATTACACTATTTGATTTTAAGACTTAACATAAAGTTATAGTAATCAGGCCAGCGTGGTGCTAGCATAAGGTTAGATCACTCTTTTGAACAGAGCAAACCCACACATTTATGGTCAATTGATTTTTGACAAAGGTACCGAGGCAATTCATTGAGCAAATGGTGCTGAAGGAATTGTGTAGTCTTATGGTGTGGAGTGAGGAGGGGGCAGGAACTTTGACCCTTATCTCATGCTACATCCAGAAATTAACTTGAATGGATTATAGTCCTAAACCTCAGAGCTGATACTTATTGTAAAACTTCTAGAAGAAACAGGAGAAAATGTGACCCTGCTATAAGTCAGAGTTTCTTCTAGAAGACCCAAAAGGCATGAATTATAAAATGAATATTGATAAATTTCACCTAAGCGAAATTAAAAACTTTCTTTAAAAGACATGATTAAAGAACAGCAAGGTCACATTACAAACAGACATGCTTCCTGAGATGAGTGTAATTTGTAGCCTTATTTTGCAAACCATCATAGTATAGTGTAGAAGAGAGAGTGTTGAGTTTAGAGTCAGGAACTTCTCATATGTAATCCTAACTCTAGCATTTGTCAAAGATAGTGTTTACTAAATTATTAATGTTTTGTTAGGTTCTCTGAGCCTTGGTTTTCTTTTTCTTTCTTTCTTTTTTTTTTTTTTGTGGAATGATAATGCCTACCTTACAGGATTTCAATGATGGTCAAATAAAAAAATAGATATGAAAAAATATATAGAGTGTTATTGCTATTCTTAATGTATCATCATCATTATCATCATTATTGTTTATTATAGGTAGTTGATTCTTAATTCCTCCCCTTGAAAAGTGGTAACTATGAACAGACATCTCTTTTTCACATAACCAACTATAATTATCTCTTAAGGAGAGACTAAAATTTTTAAATGTTTCAATAGGTGTATAAACAGATCTATAAACTCCAGCTGATCCTTCTGATCCTTGTTAACTGAAGAAATTGAGTTGATATAGTCATCTTTTTTTCATTTTCTCTTAAGGGCATGACTGTTCATTCTACTTTTGTTGTATGTCCTATAGTTTTATGCCAAGCCAAATTTTTACCAACATTACTCTTAGGAACAATTGAAAAACATTCTTTAGAGATTTAGAGATAATAAGTAGTAATCACATTTATTATATGAATAGATACAACAAATATATACTATGTGTTATATATTTAAACCATAATAATAATAGAACTAATTGGTCATTGGTGCCCTTTTGCCTAGAAACTTCTTCCATGTACTTTTTTAGTGTAGCAAGATTCAGCTAACTGTACTCTAAACATATAATCCACTGTGAGAAATGAAAGATAGTTAAGTGGTTCCCAAGAACATATTAGGCACTTTGAGCTAAAAAGAGTGATTCATGTCAGATGAGCAAAACTCTATTGCTTCACAAATCCACTTGTCTTTGGCACAGAGAAAATGAGTTTTTAATATCTGAAAGTTAGATTGTAGAGACTCATCCATGACTCATCCATTATAAATTTAAACTGTCTGTATTACAGAGGTTAAGAACCTTTTTTCTATTAAGGACCACTGAATCAGAGAGTTAAAAAATAACAGCAACCAAGACCACTTTCAGAAAAGCCAAATTAAGGTATTTGGGGGCAAGAAAAATAGAAAACATTATTGTCATTCTACTTTTAAACTACAGTTTCATTCTTCAGTTGATATTAAGGTAGATAAGATAGGTTATAAAACAGTATTGAAGAAATCAAAAGAAAAAATCACTTCTTCCATCTCACTGGGACCAGGTGAGCGAGATGGATAAGTGGAAGGATGCAAACTTAGGATGATATTGCTGAGATGGAAAAAGAGGTTTATGAACTGGTTCTGTAGATTTCGAAGTGGGTATCATACCTTAAGTCCTTCTGATTATGATAATAAGTTATTACTGTTATATCTATACACAATGAAATTCTGTTTTTCTCATGAGCAGGTAATCATTATTAACCTAAGCTCTTTCCACTTTCATACTGCCTTTAACTCTAAGGAAAATTATTCTTTTATGTACATTTTTACTTTATAAATTACTTGGCAGGTAGATTCATAAGCCAAAAGCATCCAAGTCTTTGGATCAGTGTCTACGTGACTTAGAATCTTCTTCATGGCTTTGGAATTTTCTGATCTTCTCTAGAAAAAGAAAGTCCTTTCTGTTTATGAAAATTGAGTAAAGCCCAACAGACTTTCTTGAATACAATCTAGTGGTTGTACCTATTGGTGTTGCCAAAATATAAACCTTTGAGACCAGAGACTTTGTCTTTGTATCTTCCACAATTTGCACAAAGTTGAGGCTTAATATTTATTAAGAAAAGGAAGATTATTATTTGCATCATTTAGAGTCCTCCATGTTAGAACAGCATGGATTTTCAGTGTGATCAAGAGGTTTTTTGAAGGCAACCTGGGAGAAAACTAAAAAATTACTTTAAAACATCAGAAAGTGCTGTTTGAAGGTAAAGTATGTCTCCCCTTATCTGTTCAATTTTGTCCCTCAGTATAATGTGCTGTTCACTTTTGTTTTGTCTTCCCTTTATTCACAGTCGTTTTTTTTTTTTTTTATACCTTAGTTATTAGTTCTCATCAGGGGTGCCTCTTTTGAGTCTCTGTCTCTCTGCCTGTCATTTTTTCTTTCTTTCTCACTGTCTGAGAAAACCACCTGCCTATTATATTCCCTTCATTTAATTAAAGCCGTAGTAACTGGCTTTTGCCTGAAATTATCATAGTAGAGTTTTTCTACGTCTGGTAGCCCAAGCCTAGTCAGTTCCCCAGATTTTAGATAACAAACTTTGATATGTGTTCCACATCCTGACGATCATGAATCTATAATGTGAAAAGGAAAGAGCAGTGTTGAAATGTGACCTTGCACAAGTCAGCCTCATTCAGCTGGCTTTCTTTATCTGCAATATCGAGAGAATTAATGTGTGCCCTTGAACCTAATAGAATTTGTTGTGAGTATAAAATTAAACAAAGCTTTGTAAGTTCCAAGACCTCTGCAACTTTAAGATATTATGGGGTTGATATTTCTAAAGTAGGACTTAGGAACGGCTACATTAAAATAAAATATTCACACTCCTATGAAACAGCAAGGGGTATCTTTTCAGTTTCTTCATTTCTTTATCTGTTGTAGCCTCTTTATCCTCTATCTATGGAAATTCAGTCCACTTCTAAAAGCCCAGAGCAAATATCACCAGCTTCAAAAAATTCTCTCTTTATGTCCTAAATTAAAAGTGATACAGTTCTCTAGAATTTAAATAATTTGGCAACTTTTTAATAGACATAGTAGTTCCCTTATTTTTGCATTCTTTTTTATCCATCCCCTGTTCCTGAGTGAAACATCTGGATATTATTAAAATAATCATTAGACTAGGGAAGTAGTCACTTAATATGTCCAAGGTCACCTGGGGAATCCTCATCTCACTTTGGAAGCTGGGGTCAGGCTGTCTGCTTCAGCCACGCTGTTCTTCCTTCAGTCACCTCTGTTTTACATAACCCCTCCAACAGGAGGCATTTTGAACATGATTTTGCCTTTACCTAGAATTAGTGTTTCTTTGTGTGATGCTGCCCTTCAAATCCGAGTTTTATCATTAATTTCTAAGGGAATCCTTTCCTAGCCTATCACTAATTCCTAGTGAATCCTTTCCTAGGTCAACTCTCTCACATTATATGTTCTCAACAGCACTTGGGTTACCCTATCACAGCATTTATCACAAATGCAGTTTGACATTTATTTGTATAATTATCTGAATAATGACTCACTTAAACTGGAAGCCCAGTGAAAGCAGAAACTATGCTCTTGTTCTCCATTATATTCCCTTTGCCTACATGTATGTCCGTTGCTTGTAGTTCTTGGAACACAGTTTCGGTGAATAAATATTGAGTGGGTAGATGAATAGTAGTCCACAAACGTCATTTTGACAAACATGGGACCAGAAATTGGGGACCTTTACATTCAATCCCTGGTTTTAAGTTCTCTCTTAACCTTTCTATATATATTATGGTATCTAAAATTGGATGAAACCTGCCCTACTAACTCACAGGGTGTTGTGAACATCAAATGAGAAATATGAAGATACTTTGAAAAGTATGAAGTGCTATTTAAATATAAAATTACATTAAAAAGCTAGTGATATAAATGGAAGAGGCTGTAATGGATACTAGGTACAGTTGACCTTGAACAACACATGGGTTAGGGGCACCAACCCCCGCGCAGTCAAAAACCTGTGTATAACTTTTGACTCCCCCAAACCTTAACTACTGATAGCCTACTGTTGCCCAGAAACCTTACAGATAACACAAACAGTTGGTTAACACATAGTTTGTGTATGCATTATATACTATTGTTACAATAAAGTAAGCTAGAGAAAAGAAAATGTTAAAATCATAAGGAAGAGAAAATATATTTATAGTATCTACTGGAAAAAAAATCGCTTTTAAGTGAACCTGCACAGTTCAAACCTATGTTGTTTAAGGGTCAACTGTATAATACACAGACCATGTTCTGTTTTTTATTCTATAAACCATAGGAGTTACATTTCAAGATGGAGTTTAATTTCTAGTTCTTGTGCATTTGACTTCTTTTCTTAGAAGTTATCTCTCTCACTACCCATGATTTCAGGTAGTGAATATCATTTATTTCCACCTGTGGAAAACATGAACCCAAATTGCCTAAGACTAGCATTCCATCCAATTCCTTTCATTTTATGATTCAGCAAGCTTTATGGTATTAATACAAGCCCTATCTTTCACAAATGGCTTATCTATGTATTTATAATCACTTAACACTATATACTGGGAGGAATAAATAGGTTGTGTATGTTACTTTCACTGTGGGTAAAATGGAATAGGAAATCACGAGTTAAAGTGAATTGATGCTTTGTTGTATTTTTGGAACAGGGCAAGATATTTCAACTTCAACTTTTAAAACAAATTGTAGTTGGTCATTCCATAATTTTCTACCACTAGCTTATTAAAATATATTTGTTTCTCTCTGTTTTCTGTTTTCAATTCTTCCTACCTTCATCCTTTTCATTCCTCTAATTTTTCTTCTTTTTAACTTTAACAATCTGGGTTGCAGGGGAAAAAAACCTGGCACTTAATCAAGAACATGATCTCATTGCTTTCAATGGCTTAGAAAAGAAACATTTTAAAGCAGTTGAAAGATTTCACTCTGGAAAGTAGGTACTGCATAACTAAGTGTGTTGGTTCCCAGCAGAGCCTTGAGTAACCTCTTTCCAGCCATCCTCGTGTCTTTTTTTTTTTTTTTCCTTCTACTTCCTGTTCAGTGAGCAATATCCTAAGTTAAAAAAAAAAAGAAAAAAGAAAGAAAAAGAAAAAGGAAAAAAAGAAAAATCCAGTAAGACTTTCCTTTTGATGCTCTTGCCAGAGTATTGTTTTCTGTTCTTTCTCTCTTTTATACTTTTATACTTCTGTAGTGTAATTGTTTCTAGGCTTCATCACCAGTCTAGAGATGGAGTATAATTTTTAGTTCCCTCCTGTTCACATAAACTCCTAGTCCTTTTCAGAGTTTTCTTACGTATTTCTGGGAGTCTTTAGGTGGAATGTATCATGTATTAAGGAACAGGAGTGAATATTCTTACAGCCTCCTTGGATAGTCTGTTCCTCTCATGCCACCCTAGTATGGTGCCTTATCACTGCCACTGCTGCTGGGATCTCTGTGAGGGATAGTAAGCAGTGCCGGGAATGCTGTCTGTAGTGTTTTCGAAGCTCTCAGTCTTCAGGGTACTCAAGAGGTGCAGGGCTGGTTTAGAGAGCACCCCCTTCCACCGCCCAACCCTGTCTCTGTACCACACTTTGTCTCCAAGTCCCAAAGCAGCAGAGTTTGTGCTTACAGTTTCACAGCCTGTCTTGTAAAGGTTTCTTATCTTTTAGATCTACCCTTTTACTCCTTCTGCACTCAAAACCAGTTCAGAGAGTTAGATGGGAAAAGACACCATGTCATTTTTTCCATTGTTCTTATTTATCTCATTCCTGCTTACCCCTTCAACCTCCTCTAGGTTCCTGCTGAAATTCCCATTATTTGTGAACTGAAAGGCAGAATACCATATATGTAAAGGGAGATCACTGGCACACTAATTTTGATAGTTGCTGAATTTTTAATCATAGGTAGAATCCACTCAGCCAACCTGTTAACATTTTTAAAAATTTAATATGTACCAATTTACCTGCTACTAAATTCAAAAGATACAAAGTATGCCCAGTAAAGTTTCCTAGCACCTGCATCCCTCAATTATCAAGTTCTTCTCACTGATGGAATCAGCATTACCAGTTTCTTTCATATCCTTCCAGAAATACTTCATGCATGTATAAACAAATCTCTATATAGTTACTTATATATTCTTCCCCATCCTCCATCTCCTTTCCCCCCCACATCACACCCTCTCACAAATGATATATATGCTTTGCTCTTCCTTGTTCTTTTCACTTGGAGACTTTCTTATTAGCACATAAGGCATTTCCTTATTTTTGTAGCTACACTGTATGGTTATACCTTAACTTATTTATCTAGTCCCCTAATGATGGACTTTTAGGTTGCTTCTAATCTTTTCCTATTACAAATAATGCTGCAAAGAGTAACATTGAACATAAGTTCTTTTGCATGTGTATATCTATAGGGTAAATTCCCAGAATTGGGATTGGTAGGTTAAAGGCTATGTAATTTTGGACTTCCTACATTTTTAGTTAGTGAATGGAGAAGTTTTGTTTTATTTTTGATTTCTAGTTTATATTCTAGACTCCTTTTTTCAGTAAGCTGAGTTTATCACCACCTCATTTTATTTGTTGCTTGCTTAAGCAGTGCCCAGGCAATATAAATAAGTGGGCCAAGTGTAAAGGGAAAAAAAAAAGATTTTGTTTTCACAAAGACCTAAGTATAACGAATTATTTCTCTATTGTGGAACAAACCTTAGTACAAGCTTGGTGATAAATGGCAGGCGGAACTTAGTGTCTAGACTGCAGTGTAGGGACTGCAGTGAACTGGAGGGCAAATGCCTGATGTGAAATGGGGGGCAGTGCAGTTCAGCTCCAACCAGTTGTTGGCACATAAGGGATTACAGATTGAGTGGTGACAGAGGTGTAATTTTTAAAAATAAAAACAAAGGCCTCCATGTTTATAGTAAGTCTTTCAACTTTTAAATACCATGTAGACCAAACAAAATATATGCATGGGATTGATCCATCTCCCTAAACCCCCAGTTTATGCTCTCTGCTAATGTGCATACAGAGATAGCTCTCTCTGTTTCTCCAGCTCTGACTTACACATATTCTTGTTTATCATCTGTTAGCAGCTAGCTATTACCTCTAGATGGTCCATTGATTCTTAAATATTTAGTTCTGCATATCATCATTGTTCATCTTCTTAAATCTTTATTCGGAATTTCCTTCATGTTGATGTTTTCCAGTCAGAACATACAGAACATAGAGATTCTAATCTCGTATTTCTATTCATTTAGTCACCATGTCCTATGTCTCCAATAAGCAATTTGTTTTTCGGAGGTGTAGACTGTTAAATTTTATCAGCTAGGCGCCAAAAATACTGATATTCATTATGACTTCTTCGTGATCTTCACCAGGATTCTTTGTAGAGTTTGGTCATTGTTTGAACAGGCAGAGGGAACATGATCATATATGTTAGTATTAATATAAAGCTTAGCAAGAAAGGTTTTTCTGTCTGAAATCATTCATGGCATTCTTTGAATGTGGTTTGTTCTGCGAGGTATTAGAAGAGGAATTAAGAGCTTGAGCCATACATTGGATTATGATTCCCATGGGATCAGAAACTCTTACTTGGTAGATCTCTACTTCTGCATGTTTCTTTGTTCCATTTTTATTTTTCAAAATTTCCCGTTGGGTATGGGTGTACAGTTGTCAGTATCACCTCTTTCCACTGTCGGAGAGTTGCATTGCCCCCTCCCCACACCATCAACGGTGATTACACAGCTTTGGAGAGATAAAAATAATTCCTTCATGATGGTCAGAAACTACTGCTTTAGATGCTTTTTCTCAAATAGTCAAAGCTATTTATTCATAATTAGAGTAATTGAAAGGTTAGAGGCATGATAAAAAACCAAACAAACTGAATTTCGCAAAAGAAGCTTGGAACAATGAGTCCTTGCAGTTACTGGGGGTTGGGATGGGAGCGGGGCGGGAGAAACAGGCCTTGTCCTAGCAGTTCTTGGCCAAGAGTTGTCTGCCTAGCTCTGGATTTCTGCATACTCACAAAACTACTTTCTCATCGTAGTTTAGTTTTCTAACTAAATTCCCCTACTACAAAGCAAGTATTCGCAATACCAGCCATTACATTGTTTTTCAGATACTCTCCTTAAATCAGTCTTCCTCTAGGGCATGATAATTTTTTTGAAAGATTGATAGTTCAAGTTTACGAGAGGGCAAGGAAGCTAAACATTTCTGGGTGCCTACTTTAGGAGCCTTTTTTTTTTTTTTAAATCATATCTTATTTAGTCCTCATAGTGACCCCTTGAAGTAGATATCATTGTCCACAATTCTCAGAGGAGGAAACCACGGATTAGCAAGATTAAGACATTTGTGTAAGAGCGAACTTCTAATAAGTTGTAGAACCTGATTTTTCAAACACAAAACAGTCTTGCTCCAAGTCTCTTACTCTTTTATTATTCAGTTCTACTCTCAGTTTTGCATTTTAGAAAGATTGCTTTGTTAATTGTGTGCAACAAGAATAAGAATGGAGGTAGGAAAGGCAGCTGGAAACCATGGCATTAATACAGCAGGAGAAAGAGGAAGGTCTCAGGTAAGATAGAGGTCACACATAAAAGAACCTGCCAAACAGTGTAATTGGCACCACTTGGTTTAGCATATACTTGTGTTTTGTTTTAGTTCACCATGAAAAGAGTGGATTTTTACAGCTATAAATTTCAGTGTAAAATGACAACCTATCAAGTTATATGTTGAAGTTATCTAACATTTAGTCTTTGGGGATATGGTATAAAGTATAAACTCATAATTTTAGGACTGAATCATTTTCTGCCTTTGATAGAGATTAACATGAATGTGCTTGATAGATATTTTTACATCTTTACTTTTATTTATATATTAACTCATAAAAGCAATAAAGAGCATGGGATACAGATTTCACACTTTTTTAACGCTGGCTTGACATAATATAAAAAAAATTTTAAACAGATTGAGTAGAAATTATTCCAAAGACTGAAGAAGTCTTGGCACCTATAATTAGATATAAATCTATAGCACAGAGAGTACTTTTTGAGAACTAGTTGTATTTGGTAGCATACAGGAAATCATTTAAAATATTAATATTGCATGTTTGTATGGTGTATCACATGTTATAATTGTTATTATAATTTGAGATCTCATGAGCTTGTCGATAGATATCTGAAAATTATTTAGCATAAGGAATCTAAAATATATGGAGACTTTAGCAGATAACATTGAGATAAGCCATTATGATTCTGGAGTAGAATACATGATCTTGCTGGGAATGGCCAGGTCCTGGTGAGCATAGAGGAACAAAAGAAATAGAGAAAATGCGATGGTTATCTGCAGCTCCAGGCTTTTAAAGACAAAGCTGTGGGTTCCCCAACTCAGGTTGAGAGAGCTCAGGAGAGCCTTTTCTTATGACTTGAGATACTTTTTATGTTTGTTCAGTCAGGCAGCACAAAATGTGAGGCCCTAAAATAACTCTACTAGACTGAGGGAATGTGGAAAATAAAAGAAACTGTTGTCCTTGGGAAGCTGACAGTATTATGGGTATTGGGGTAAAGCTCCCTGGAATTTTTTTGACTTCAACTTTTAGTTATAAAACATTATCTTATTGGCCACCTTTTTACTTTGAATTATATATTAGCCTATCCTCCTGAGATGTGGTAGGTTAAAACACTTCTCCACTTCTCTTGCAGTGAGGAGCATATGAATTCCCTCATCCTCTGCCTTTTTATCCTCCTTTCAGCACTCACCTCCTAGTAAATTGACAAGAAGATGCTTCAAAGCTAGTCTTAAGGGAAGTTGATGATGCTCTCTGAAGTACAATTTAATGGATGCTGGGAATGTCCAAAAATAACGTCTCTACTAACTTGTTGATATTATCAGAAATTAGACCATTAGTAATTCTTGCTAAGGTTCCTGTTAAATTAGGCCATCCCTAGTAAAGCTCTTGATTTAATCCCTATCTAAGAAAATATTATATTTTTGGTAGAAATTTTCAACTATAGGTTTCTCTCTGATCTGGTCTTCCCAGTAGCTCTCACTTCTCTGATTTCACGTTCTAATAAGTTACCCTTTGCTCATACAATTCTAACTACATTTTTCTCGGTGCTATTTTTCGAATGTGATAGATAATTTTTGCCTTAAGTTCTTTTTTTTTTTTTTCCTTTTCTGCCTCAACGTCTTGATCTTAAATGCTCTCTCACCTATATCTTCATGATATGCTTCCTAACTCAAGTCTTTACTCTGATTTAACACTCTCTGAGGCTTTCTCTGAGCACCCTATTTAAAATTGTAACCCCACCATCCACAACCCCTAATTCTTTCTCAGCTTTATTTTCTTTTGTACTTATCATCATCTGAATACTGTATATTTGACTTTTTAAAAAATTTGCTTGCCTTTCATCATGAGAATGTAAGCTTTATATGAACAGGGATTTTGTTTTCTTCATTGCTGTGTTTCCAAGTGCCTTGCATGTAACAGGTGCTCAGTAAATATTCGTTGAAAGCATGAATGAATAAATACAAGATCTTGCAGGATTGAGGCATAAAAAGAAGTGCCTATAGAGAAAGTGGATACCAGACAATTATTTCATTGTATAGTTTTTCTTAAGATAGTATCTCCCAAAATATATTAAATTTTACTTCTCCCTCTACAGGAAATACTTATCTAGGTCCAACTATGGATGGCTTCTGTTTGCACATTTATAATAATTCTGAACTTTTAACGAAACCTTCAAATGACATGCATTGAAATAGATCCTGTGTTTCTGAATGACGGACGGGAATTTTTGCTTTCATTCAGAGGTAAATTAGTGTAAGCACTAACCTGGGAGTCAAGCTTTCTGTCTCCTCTTAAATTTTTTTCATTTGTAAACTGAGGTGATTGGAAAACATTTTAACATCGATTCTAGATTAATATAAGATTTCGTGATTCACCTTAGTCTAGCTTAATGAAATCTCTTACTCTAATTCTATAATTATTTTATTAAACATCGGAAACTATAGGGATGGGGAAATGCAAAATGAGAAGGAAGATAGAGGATCTTCCAGAAATGCAGTTTTTGCTCTAGACATTGTTTATTAGTGCCTTATATACTCTGTCTACAAAAGAGAGTAGAGGCTTCAAAGTCACATCAGTGTTTGAGCAGTAGATCAGGGCATCTGGGTTGGTTCTGCGAGTAAATTGTTAAGTTTTTACGTGAAAATATTCTAGATGAATGCCAATAGGAATAATTTTTTTATGTGTGTATTTGTTTTAGTCCAGGGGATAGTTCCCTTTTTGAATGATAGTCACACAGACTTTTAAAATTATTTGTAATTATGATAGGTGACTACCATTCAGATTTTAAGTTTTTCTGTTGGAGTGCATTCTGGAGAATTTTCATGGGTTAGGTAACATGGAGTTGTTGAACTCATGAATTCTCATTCTGGTATTTTTCAGCTACCTCAGGGGCGTCAAGAGTCCTAATAAAGTTTGGCCCCAACGGTGCTGTGATGTAGATTGTAAACCAGTGACTGATTGGCTATCTCCTTGGTCCTGGGAATACTTATATTATTCACCCAGCTATCAAGAGTAAAGCTCATTTTTGAAATATCCTTCAATTGCACAGTATTTAGCTTATAGTAGATTTTTAATAAATGCTTATCAGTTATCTTAGGAAATATTCCAGTTGCATTATTTTAAAGTTTAGTAACATAGAATCTTTTGGTGTTAATTTTTAGGATTAGAACCCTAAAGATTATCTTAATTGGAAGAGACTTGAAAATATGCATTTTCTTTCATTTCTTCACTAAGCAAAGATTTATTTACTTCTTATAGTGTTGCTAGCACATTTGTAGGAGCTGGAACTACAACAATTGATAAGAAATAATTCTTGCTCTTAAGCTCACATTCTAGGAGAGAAAGACAGATTTGTGTACAAATTATAATATAGTATAACAGAAATAAGTTTATGATACTCTGCTAGCAGAGAGTTTGTGAAGGGCGTGTGCTGTCTTATTAATATGAATCATGGAGACTGGAAGAAGGGAAAGGGGGAGGAAAGCATTTCATTTCTGAAGGGCTAAGGGAATTGCGTGGCTGGGGCAGTTGGAAAATGAGGAATAGAGATTAGAGAGACTATTTGGGCAATATTCATGAGTCGTTTTGACCAATGTCTGTTATATGAATTCCCTTAAAGTAGACATACCTTAACTGCTATCAAATTTGCTTTCAATTATGAGTGACTAATTAAATTCATTTAGTTAAGTATTCAGCTTGGAATGTTGGTATGGGAAAAATAGGAGTTATTTTGGGTGACTTTATGCTCAAAATTGTTTTTATACCTAGACATTATATTTTTATACAAGAGATATGACATTGCATTAGTAGAGTTCTTTCTTGTCCTCTAAACCAGGAGATTCCAAGTAGAATTACCGCAGGAGCTGTTTAAAAATAATCTTGGACCTCTACCTCCAGTTACTTGGATTTAGTAGGTCCAGAGTTGTCTAGGGATTCTGTGCTTTTAAAAGACATCCATGTGATTCTGTTGCACAGCACAGTTTGGGAACTGTCCTAAGCTGACATGGAGAGAAAGTGCTGCTTGCTATAATGTATTTGTACTGTAATTAAATAAGAATGGAGTAGGGTCATGGGTAATTTAATAGTAACAACCCCATGGGAGTAGAACACCCTGAGACTTCCAGAGTAGGGAGTGCTAAATACTATATAGTGTAAGCAGTAGCTATGCTTTAGAAGTGTTTTGAACTTAAACGAATCAAAAAATTTGAAATCAAGCCATGGAGTGTACAACTACAGCTCTTTTAGAAATAATGGAGCCACAAGGGAAGTGACACCTAAACTGAATAAGGTATAAAGATGCTAATGGTTGGAGTCAAGTACATTTGAGGCCACATATAGAGAGAGGCCTCTGACCTAAGGATAGGTCTTCCCTGACATTTCATAGCATAGTTCAATAGAGTTTACCAATGACCTACTATTAATAATAGGAAAATGTGTATTTCTATTTTCAGTTCATAAAATTATTTTAGAATGGAAAAAAGTTGGGAACATTGAGAGTAACATCAAAAATCACATATCTTAATCAAAACCTATAATTCTGTATTAGACTGTCGTAAATTCTAGAGAGCATGTGGCAGTCATGTGACTCTTCTGATGAATTGTGTTTATTGATAAAGCTTCAAGATAATTTAGCAGTGAAATATAGTAGCCTAGAGACTCCTTTCCAGAGGCCATAAAGAATATGAATGTTCCATCTTCTTTCTGTTCATGAGTTCAACAAATAAAACAGATACTACCTTTTCTGTTCCAGATACTACCTTAGGAGCTGTTAGAGATAATAGACAATAGTGACACAGATAATAGACACACAAAATAAATAAATAATATGTCAAATAGTAATATTTGCTTAGAAGAAAAAGCAAAAATGAAACTATTTTGCTTAAAAAAAAGCTGGGAGAGAATTCTGGCTCAGTTACATCGTAGATGTTTTATCACTGCTTCTTGAATGAATGTGCAAAAGACTTTTGTCTGCAAATTTAATACACACAAAAAATAACTTGGTGATTGAAAAAAGTACCACAGTTTTAGGTCCAGGACAGAACAAATAATTCCCTGTGTCCTGCTCTGGTTAGGTGCGCTAGAGGAGTCTTGTGTTGAAGTTGAGGAGCCCTTTTCAAAGAGAAGACAAGATGATGATAAATGAAACCATGTGAAACTGGAATCAGGACTGGGAATTTTTAGCATGGAGAGCCCTTGCAAAGATTATGCAGTTATTTAAAAGCCTGCCTTGTGGAAGAGAAGAAATTTAGTCTTTATCGATTCAGCCAGATGAGTGGGTTGAAATTACAAGGAACAAAAAAGGAAAATCTTTATCAGCAAACTCTCCATTAAACATCCCTGTCACTGAAAATGTAGGGAAAGCTATATGAGTTTCTATTGGTCTTTAAAAATTTGACAAGTAGTATATATAATAATTCTTTTGGAATAAAAATCTCCATGGTATGTGACATACCTTTAGTCATGAGTCATTATGAGTAAAATGTAAACATCGTTAGGAATTTTAGAAGTGTATTTGTTGCTCAATTTGTTGCACAGTACTTAAAACAATTAAACATTTGCTCCAGAGAAATGAAAATAAATAGTACCCTTAATCTTTCGTTTTGATGCCTAACATAGGTATTTCAACTACAGTTCTAATAAGAAAAAGGACGTTTATTAGCTGATTGACCTTGGGCAAGTAGTGTCTTATCTTAATTACCTACCTCAGGGGATTGTGAGATTAAATGAGTTCTATGTGTAAAGCTCTTACCCAGTGAGTGTCTGGCCCAGGGAAGTATTCATTAAATAGTAATACTAGTTGTTATTTACAATTTTAAGCTACCCAGAGGCATTATTTGAAAGATTAGTATTCTAATCTAGATGAGTTTTTAATTCCTAATATCTGTGGTTGTGTTTTCTTCACATGTCACCAACCATTCTTCACCTAAACTCTCCCATGCACCTCTCAATCACAGCTAAATGTGGTAAAGCCTCATTTATCTGGCATCATTCAAGGGAAAAATATTTGACATAAGAGAGAGACACCTTTTGATTAATTTCCTAAAACATAAATTTTTCTTTTAACCATTTCAACTTTTAAAAACAGATGTATCACATGCTTTCCTGCCTTTTTAAAACAAAGATCCTAAACATTAATTTTTTGATGTGTCAGTGTTGTTTTATGTATATATTTATAATTAAATGGTTGTTTTCATTTATTTTATTTTTTTCAGGCAGCTGTCATTTTTTTCTGTGGTAATCCTTTTTATACATTCCCACTGCCTCCTAAATTTTTACATCTGATCTACTCTGGATTTGGAAACCAGATGTTAAAGCTTGCTAATGATTGTATGTAAAATGATAAGATGTCTGGAATTTGCTTGAAAATATCCATTGGAGCAGGGGAGCAGGGAGGGGGAGCTGTTAGTTATTTAAGCTGAATGATGGGTACATAGCATTTATTACCGTTCCTTCTGCTCTTGTATATGTTTGCAAATTTTCACGAAAAAAAGTTTTTAAAAACCACCTTTTAAAAATTATATGTTAGATATATGCAGGTCTATGAATACTTATTTCTTAGTTTTTATCATTGTAGGAATTCACAGGAAGCTTAGTAGTATTTATCTTTGATCGGAAGGACTGAGAGCTAAGGGGAAGGGATGTTCACTTTTTGTTTGTTCTGGTGGAGTTTTATGATCTTTTTTATCTCCTGTATTATGTTTGTTGATATATTTGTGTGTGTTTTAATATGTATCTAGTCCAGAAGAAGGTTCGCTTCCTCATCTGTCGATTGGAAGTACTAATAGTATCCAATTTATGAGAGATACTGAGACTTGTATACCTCTGTATTTTAACATTTTTTACTTTAAATATATATTTTTTAAATGGGTAACTCTGGGATCTATGTGAGGTGCTTAAAGAGCAGTAAATGGAACTCTGTAATAGCTGTTTCAGACTTCTGAGAATTCTTTTTGGTATCCAGATCTGGCCCTAAGTGTCTCATTAATTGGTGTTTGCAATGTCCCCTTACCTCTCCCTTTGATGGCTTGCTTGCTGCTTGTGCTATAGCTAAGCTAACTCTTCACTCTTTTATGCTTTGCTTTCTTCCAAAAGCCTTATACTCCTTGTTTCTTATATTTTTATTCCTTATTTAAATATTCTGCCCTTTCTATGTTTGCTGTTATTGAGTGAAACAGATACTACATGCCTAACTGCACAATGTAAATTCAATTATAAATCACCACTAACATACTGGATTCATAATTACGCATTTCCCAAAGGCGGGAGTATAAGTTGGTGCCTCTTTGGGAAGCAATTTGATAAAATCTCTTTGTCATAATTTAAAATATATGTATTCTTTGTCATAACAATTTCTTTGCTGAGAATTTATCCTAAAGTTATACTAACATGTGCACAAAGATGTATGAAGAATTTGTGGCTGCTATCTGGGTGGAAAAGAAAGAATTCAGAGTGAGAGGCAGACGCCTTTTGTTGTATGTCTTTTGAAATTCACTTTTCTTTTTCTTTGACTTTATACAGTTACTACTTTTTATATTAAAGAGAAAAACTAGGGTAAAAATAGCCTTTTTAACACTTGTGGGTAACAGCATCTACAGCTTCTTATTTCTAACGGATTTTCTGGGCTATGTTTTTCTTCAAGGATCAATCATGCTGACATAGGCTTCCTCATTGCTCAACCTGATTTTGTTTAGGATTTTGACAACCCTAAACTAATCATTCAATAATTGAGTCCATTTCTGATCGTAAGAACTTTTATAATTTTATTGCATAAATGTATGGATTTAGCTATTGCACAGATGCATTTATCCTTCCTGACCTATATTCCATACACATACCCATCCTTCATCCCAACTCCATTACCTTTTGACCACCTGTTTTTTTCTCTATGCTCATATAGATAAGTGTGCATGTGTGTACATATGTGGGTATACACATTGACATGAGATACACATGTAAAGGAATTTTTTGTTCGTGGTTTTCTTTTTAAACTCGATCATATTATACTCATTTGATTGCATTTGCTTTTTTTTTTTTAATTCATTTGCGGTGTGCAAATCTCACTGAGTAACCTGATAAAACTATTTTATTCTTTTTAATGATTGCATTGTGTCAGTTAGTCCAAGTTTATTGTAATTCATTCCTGTATTGATTGAAACAGTTCTGTTTATAGTGGCAAGAAATTGGAAAATAACTGTCAGTAAACTTTCTCATACATATTATGTAGGATTACTTTTGTTTCTGTGTGATAGATTCCCAGGAGTAGGACTACTAGGATAAAGGTATAAGTACTTTAAATTTTAATATATGTTGCCAGATTGCTTTCTGAAAGGATGTCATAATTCACATTTTAGACCAATGAAATAATAACAGTACCCTTTTGAGGAGATAGTATCAATCTTTTAAATTTTTGCTAAAGTGATATCTCATTGCTAGATTGTTAGTTCCCTGATTTCAAGTAAGTTTAGAGTATTTTCTTTTTATTAATTTCACAACTTGGATCTACTTTTGCTCTACATGTCAAATTTTTTTTCTGATTTAATTGCTTAGTTGGTTATTGGGTTTTTTCATAATAGGAAATTTTAAACTTTTTATATTTCTCTTTTAAACTTGCTGCTCTTTTTTGAGAATGTTTAGAAGACATGTCATCTTTTGATCTTGCTGTAGAATGTATTATTGTGATTTATTTTTACATTTGTCTTTATTCTGGCTGAGGTTTATTTTTTACATATAATGTAAGATAAAGATTTAATTTGTATTACTAAGTGATAACCAGTTTTGTGATGATCATTTAAATAAATAATTTATCTTTTCCTTTCTGCTGAAATAAAATTTAACCTTGGACTTGTACATTTTCTCGCATGCTTTGGAATATATATTTAAGTTCTTTATTCTGTTGCACTCATGGGTGTGTCTATTCCTATGCAAGTGCCATATTGATTTGATTAGTATCTTTTGGATATATTCCATTATCTAGTCAGTGAAGTCCACTTTTGATTTTCTCCTTTTCAGTTTTCTTGGTGGTCCTTGGACTTTCTGCTTTAAAACTTAAAGATTCTATTTTTAAATTAAAAAAATTGTTTGGGATTGTTTCTTAATACTATCACTCATACATATTGGGGGAAAGTTACTACTGTGAATGAAATACTGTCCCCATTATTCTTCTAGGCGTCTCCTGCTAAACTTGGAGAAAATTGTATTAATATTAAGCATATTGTAACATATTTCTTAATTTAACAATTTCAGTTTTCTTTTACTAGAATTTCTTGAGTTTTCTAGGTATCCCATTAGATTAGCAAAAAGAAATTTTCTCTTTCATTCTAATATTTTTGCCTGTTAATTTGTTTTCATATCTTATTATGTTTGCTATAATCTTCAAGCCAGTGTTGAATTATAAAGGGTTTGGCGGGCTTCCTGTTCCAGTTCCTAATTTTATTAATTTGATTTATTGATTATTATGGTTACAGTAATAAAAAACTCTCCTGTGAATAGACTTCTTCCCAAACCACCCCTAATTTGTTCATTTCAGTGTAAATACTGTTGTTGGGTCTTTCCTAGAGATCGTCAAATTTCCATATGGAAGCAAGTTCTAGATATAGGTATAGATATATACATAACATACATGCATATGTACTATATATATAAAATAAATAAATGGTGTGCATACAACCTTAGTTTTATTGAAATAGTTTTAGTGTTTTGCTATTTAGAATACTAGCTGTTGTTTTTTTTCCCCCTGAAAAGTGTTTTTTTCTAATGTTTTTCATAGAGCTTTTATTAAAAATGGCTGCTGAATTTTACCAAATGCCTTTTTAGCATCTGATATAGTCATGATTTTTTTCCTCCTTAATTTGTTGATATATTGGATTATGTCGATCCCTAAAAAAGAACCACTCTTCCATTTCTGCAGTAAATTATAGTCATATGTTATTTTTGATATGTAGCTGAACTTCATTGTCTAATTTGACTTTTTTTATTTAATATTTCTACATTTAACTTAAGTGAAATTGTTTTATGATATGTTTTGTGGTAAATCTACCCTTTTTAGATTTGATATTGAGTTATTCTGACTTCATAAAATGAATTGGAACATTTCTGTAATTTTCTAAGGTTTAGTTGTTTTTTTTTTTTTTTTTTTGAGAGCCCAGCTGGTCTAGATGTCTTTTTCTATAGTAGACTTTTAATTATCTTTTATTTATGATATTTGGTTCTACTCGAATTCATTTCTCTTGGGTCAGTTTTGAAGTTTCCTGTTTTACCTGGAAATCATTCCTCCCTTTTGAGCCTATCTGCTTCTCATAGATATATGTTAAAGGCCAGGCACACAGGTCTACTTATTCTTTAAACATGCCTCAAAATCTTCTTTGGTTGTTCCTTCTCCCTGGAATCTTTCCTCCACTGATTCTCACCTCCTTTCACACCTTGGTTTGATGCAAGCCTTATTCTAATCTTCAGATAACAACTGAGATCTCACTCTTAAGAAGTTTTCCCAGTGTTCTGTAACCTAAATTAACTTCTAAATTGTTACTCTCCTAAAACTTGTATTTTTAGTCTTATCACATTATGCCTTTTATTAGAAAGGTCGTGTGTGTGCGTGTGTGTGTGTGTGTGTTTTATTTGACCCTCCCCCACAGTTTAATAAACTCCTACGCTGCTGGGATCATATCTTATTCATATATGACCTTGTGCATTTGCCATGGCACGTAGATACTTAGAGTGTTTTAACTGAATTTGAGCAAGAGCGAAAAATGTATATTGACCAGTAATCAGTTTTGTGGCTTGATGTTGCTATTTTGTCCAAGAAATGTATCAGCAACATTTTCAGTAGATTTTCCTTATATACTAATATCTACTTTTTTAGGACAGATATTTCTTAAGTCAGCAAGAACATTAAGTACAACAGGAACTTCATTTAAGCTACAGTTTAGGATATGCAGATGTGGAAGATTTCTAACTTTACCCTGTACATTTCACATTTATCATTAGTCACTGTTAGAAACTTTGGTCTTGCTTAATATATATAATTCAGTGCTGAATGTGTATTTTAATGTGAGAGTTTTTGACATCAACATTTTAATCTTTCATCTCATTTATAATCTTAACTTTGAGTTAATGGAAATATTTGCCTCTGTAGATTGTGGTTAGAAACTGCTAATAAGTTCAGTCAGTAATACATGATCTTTAGCTCCTAAACCGTGAATAGTAGACTTCATTTTTTGTTAAGATCTGTGTCTGAATTGAAAGGGGTCAAAGTGTCTAAATGGCGAATAAAGCAGTAGAATGCTAATCGGAAGATGGAAGTACTAGGCTCCTTACCTCCATTATTAACTTATTCTGCATTCAGTAATCTAAATACAACTTAGGTATTTATTCTTTTTTAGATTGGTGGTAATAGCCCCTACTACTTGATACTTAGCGAAGTGCTTCATCACCACCATTTAAAAAAATTGTTTTAACTTCTCGTGCTCTTTGAAGTAGTTCTCTATTGCTGTTCGATTGAGGGGGAAATTGAGACTTAGAGAAATTAAGTCAATCAGGATTTAGCTAGCTGTAAAATAATAAGTAATATACTTGGAACTAGATCCCAGAATTTACCCCTCAGTTAAGAGCTTTAGCTGCAATCATGCTGTAGTATATTTTTTGTTTATGGGTTCTGCATAACTACACTGTAGTTATCAAAAAGTTATCTTGAATGTTACTAAATATATTACATTTCGTGTTTAAATCTGTTTTCCTGGGTGGTGTCTGGTAACAGATTAAACTTCAGGTGTAAGATTTTCATTACTTTTTCCAAGTGAATAATTTCGAAAGATATCTACTAGTATTTTTCTGTTTTTTAAATTTTGCTTTAAACAAATGTTTCATTTCAAAATTACAAAATAATTTAAAAGCTATGATTAGCTGATATTAACTGTTAATATCCTTGAGTTACATAATTAAAATTTTAATTCAACATTTGATTAACAAGTATTTCTGAATTTTCTCTCTATTCTGCAGAATGGTAAATAACGCTGATCATCTCTAGAAAGGATATTGATTCACCTCATGTAAAGTATGCTCAGTTCCTTCCCAGTGGTGTGAGTATCTAGTCCTTCTCTTAATTTTTATCTTCTCAGTTTTAATAAATTTGATAAGTCATTATGATCATGATTAAAAATGATAGTGGACATTTGTAGAGTTGAAAGAATTTTTTCATAATCTTGGTTATTTCTTTGATGATTCTTCAAATCTATCATCTTTCTCTTTTACCATTTTTGTTTTCTATTTTGAAGTCTGACGTTAACTTTTGATTGAACATAAAATTACTTATTATTCTAAACTGCTTAATAGCCTAGAAACATGTTAAATAGAGGTTTAGCCATTTGAGAGAGCTAGTATTAGAGTCCTTGTGACAAGCAGAATATTGGAAGCATGTTATCTTAATACTGCTCTGTGTGCAAACTCCTAGCACCTCCGCCATTTTCCTTTACCTACTGGGTATAATAATGTAGTTAAGCCTGTTAACTAATGTAGTTGCTAGCCTTTCTTTGGAGTCAGGCAAAAAGTACAAATTGAGATGGTGGTATTATCTTGAGAGCTGTGTGTGTGTGTTTGTGTTTGTGTGTGTCTGTGTATGTGTGTGGGCGCGCGCGCGTAACCACTAGTTCATATTAAGTAGGCTTCTAAATAAAAATATTCCAGGAATTTCAGATATTAGAGACAATAAAGTATCTATTAGCTCATTAAGTACATCTGTGGAGCCTAATGTAGAGTCCCTTTAGCATAAGTATTTTCTAAAATTCGGTGCAGTCTCTGTTTTGATTAAATTCCTTGCATTTTGATTGACAGTTCTATAATCCAGTAGTAGACATTAAGATAGGATTTCTTTATTATGTAGATTTTTCATTGAAGTGTTTTTCCTTTCTCATATATCAAAAAGTCTTTGCTGTAAGCCCAGAAGATGCGAACTGTAATCTGAGTTTATGCTGAGTAGCTGTGTCATTGGGAAATGGGAAGGCGTTACATGGCTTTGGACTGTAGTTCCCTCCCACCTACCCCGCCGCTTTTTAAAACAATTTATTTAATAATGGCTATTCGTAATAGCCATTAAAATGTAAGCATCATGAGGCCAGGAAGTTTTGCCTGATTTGTTCCTTTTTGCATCCTCTGTGCCTCATACATGGTCTGACACATATGGGGCACTCAATAAATCTTAGTTGAGTAAATAACTTTTGTCTAAATGGCCTCCAGTTCTCTGATATCTCTCTCTATAAACCTGCATGTTTTTACTTGGATTTTTTTCCCCCTAATGTGCATAAGGTGGCTACAATAAAAATCTCAATCTTAATCAGTGATCATTTAGAAATAACTATTAAAAGTGTGATTGACACATTGGAATGTAATCTTATTTTTCTCAGAGTTTTTTTTATTATGAAAAGAATATTTCTATACTGTTATTTATATTTATAGCTTATATTCTTCTGCTTTTATTAGTTCTACTGGTTTGAATTATAGAATCATTTTACCATAAGTGTTAAGCTCAATCCCCAGTAAATCTTCATTTCCTACTTATTCTCATTTCTTGTCATTTTCTTACTTTAAGATTGCCACTCTTTTGATGGTAATATTAATTGTAAAAGAGGACGATGTGCCATAAATAGTAAGAAGAGCCTGAGTACATTTTAGTTGATGAATATTATGATTGACTCTAGAATGTTTTAAATCATCATGCAGTAAATACCATGTAATCAAAACAAAACTAACTTATGACTAGGTCATATTTTGCTTAGTCATTCTAGATAAGAAGATAAAGACAGCAGAATCAAGCTGAAGAAAATGCTGTGTTATCCAATAAAGTCTCATGAAGTGTTGCTGCTTTACAAGTTAGGAAGTAATGTCGTTTTTACACATGCGATTTCAAGATTAATCATTTGCGAATACTTTAACCTTCTTTGCTCTGCATGTTTGTAGAATTTAGTTTAAGAAAGTATGTTCTGGACTTCATACCATATCCAAGAAGGGTTTAGGCACATATCCAAATAAGGATAAGATTTATTGTAAAATAGGTTTACTATTACGGTCTGATAGTATGGTCTTTTAGAATACTAGTTTATGAACTGAGCCATAATTTTTGAATTTAATTGTTCTTTTATGCTTTAAACATTGTGTTTTTGCAGTGTTGAAATTCTTCTCACACATTTTCAATTATTGTTGGCCTGAATCTGCATTCAGATTAGTAATTTAAAGGGGAGGATGTTCCTTATCCTGTGAACAGTCTTTGTGCTACATAAGAAAATTAATTCTATTCTTACTTCTTTCTTTTTCTGTTTTAAAAGAATTGCTGGTATCATGGACTTAAATGACCTTTGTAGGTCATTTACTGCCATAATTTCATGATTATGTACTTATACTAAGCAAATTATGAGAATAAAATTTGGAAATGACAGAATGTATGCCTTTGTTTATGTTAATGCGCATTGGAACATTATTTGCAATATCCAAGAAAGCTTCTCATTTTGGCATTTTCTCAGAAAAATATTGTACCTTCAGTGTCATATGTATCACTTGATCCTGCTCATGATGCCGTTATTCTACTCTGCAGTGATTATATATTGCATTCTAGCAGTTGTAGATCTTTTTACTTTAGGTGTATCTTTGTTTTAGGGACCTTTCTTGGTACAAGGCACAGACACCTAATTTAAACAAGGTGAAGCATAAAAGAAAATTTATTCTCTAACATAATAATATAGCAAGAAGAGCAGGGGCTTAGGAATTACTAGAACAAGGAATATGAACATTGCAGAGCTTTCTCTTTTATTCTGCATTTCTTGGTATGTATGCTTTTTTCTCCTGCAAACTAGCTTCTTCCACATGGTGAGGAATGTACCAGACTAACATTTTCCTGCAGGTGAGCCCAGTTATGGTGATCGTCCGCTAGTCTAACCTGAATAATTTGAGGAGAGCAAGGCTTGGCTTCCTGAGTGGCAGCCCCAAGAATATGTGGTTGGAAACAGTGAGGCATCCTAGGCAGGCAAAATAATAGATGTCTTCTGTTAACTCTTTTGATGACTTTGAAATAAAAGTGGTTTTATTCATTATCAATGAATCAAAATGACATAAAATATTACATTGTTTCAGATACTGTGGACTCTTTAGTTCTAATACCAGCTTTAGGATGGATGCTTTTTAGTAGCAGGTTAAATTCATATAATTTACTTTAGTTTTATGCTATTATATAAAGTTTTTTTCTAATATAAAGAGTGCTGCTCTATACAGAGAGAGAGATTTGAAGAGTTATGCAGATTACTATCTGTTCTCATATAAATAGAATAAGAAAATATTGTGGGGGCACAAGAAAATAATTTTCCTCTCACCTTCTTCTAGCTGGCCTAATAATCAGATTAACAGAGACAGATTAACAGCACTACATGTCCAAAGTTTGTTATACTAATGTACCTTTCAGGGTGTCATAATGAGACCCAAATAGGCATTGAGCAGTTGAGGTTTATATACCATTTTATACAAGCGAGAAGGGGACTGGGGAGAGGGCAGAGGGATTTTGAGGGAGAAATAGGCAATTTACAGGTAGCCAAGAAAGAGTGTAACACATAGCAAACAAATTTCTGCTAGGCAACCTAGAGACAATGGGGGAGAATCCAGCAGAACAGATTTGTGCATAGATCCTTCCTGTCTACCATACTTAATTCATATTAGGCTAAGATGAAAATCCTAAATGAATGTGCTGAGTTTCCCTTCCTGAAGCATTACTATTGGACTTTCCTTAGGCAGGATAGGGGGAGAGTCAAAGGTTCTGAGTCTTTTGTTTCTTAATAAGCAGCTTAAAATCAGTATCCCAAAAGGCAAATTTGGGGGTGGCAAAACTTGGTTCCCTTCAATATGATGATTGGTTTGTGGTTTTTTTGTTTGTTTTTGGTCCATTTACTAAAACAGTTCTTGGAAGTCTCATTTATAAGGGCAGGTCAGTTTACAAAGCATTTTGAAAGCAGGAAGACTGAAGTTAGCAATGGACAGACCTATTTCATTTTTAAGGGACAAGAATAACGTATATAAATCCCAACTTGCTAAATTAATAAATTAAGGGGTAAATTATTTATATTATCAAAGGGATTCGGCAGCTACTTTTAAAAAGAACTTCCTAGGATTAAGGATTAGTATACAGTATTCTGCCTTTATCCACGGGGGATATATTCCAAGACCCCAGTGGATGCCTGAAACTGTGGATAGTATCAAACCCTATTTGTACTATGTTTCTTTCCTATACATATATACCTATGATAAATTTATAAATTAGGCTCAGTAAGAGATTAAGAATAATAACTAACAATAAAATAGAACAATTGTAACCATATACTATAAAAATAATTATGTGAGTGTGATCTCTCTCGGCAAATTA
>NW_011889010.1:88627-127359 GCF_000151845.1 Pteropus vampyrus
GATGACTTTGAAATAAAAGTGGTTTTATTCATTATCAATGAATCAAAATGACATAAAATATTACATTGTTTCAGATACTGTGGACTCTTTAGTTCTAATACCAGCTTTAGGATGGATGCTTTTTAGTAGCAGGTTAAATTCATATAATTTACTTTAGTTTTATGCTATTATATAAAGTTTTTTTCTAATATAAAGAGTGCTGCTCTATACAGAGAGAGAGATTTGAAGAGTTATGCAGATTACTATCTGTTCTCATATAAATAGAATAAGAAAATATTGTGGGGGCACAAGAAAATAATTTTCCTCTCACCTTCTTCTAGCTGGCCTAATAATCAGATTAACAGAGACAGATTAACAGCACTACATGTCCAAAGTTTGTTATACTAATGTACCTTTCAGGGTGTCATAATGAGACCCAAATAGGCATTGAGCAGTTGAGGTTTATATACCATTTTATACAAGCGAGAAGGGGACTGGGGAGAGGGCAGAGGGATTTTGAGGGAGAAATAGGCAATTTACAGGTAGCCAAGAAAGAGTGTAACACATAGCAAACAAATTTCTGCTAGGCAACCTAGAGACAATGGGGGAGAATCCAGCAGAACAGATTTGTGCATAGATCCTTCCTGTCTACCATACTTAATTCATATTAGGCTAAGATGAAAATCCTAAATGAATGTGCTGAGTTTCCCTTCCTGAAGCATTACTATTGGACTTTCCTTAGGCAGGATAGGGGGAGAGTCAAAGGTTCTGAGTCTTTTGTTTCTTAATAAGCAGCTTAAAATCAGTATCCCAAAAGGCAAATTTGGGGGTGGCAAAACTTGGTTCCCTTCAATATGATGATTGGTTTGTGGTTTTTTTGTTTGTTTTTGGTCCATTTACTAAAACAGTTCTTGGAAGTCTCATTTATAAGGGCAGGTCAGTTTACAAAGCATTTTGAAAGCAGGAAGACTGAAGTTAGCAATGGACAGACCTATTTCATTTTTAAGGGACAAGAATAATGTATATAAATCCCAACTTGCTAAATTAATAAATTAAGGGGTAAATTATTTATATTATCAAAGGGATTCGGCAGCTACTTTTAAAAAGAACTTCCTAGGATTAAGGATTAGTATACAGTATTCTGCCTTTATCCACGGGGGATATATTCCAAGACCCCAGTGGATGCCTGAAACTGTGGATAGTATCAAACCCTATTTGTACTATGTTTCTTTCCTATACATATATACCTATGATAAATTTATAAATTAGGCTCAGTAAGAGATTAAGAATAATAACTAACAATAAAATAGAACAATTGTAACCATATACTATAAAAATAATTATGTGAGTGTGATCTCTCTCGGCAAATTAACATGAATTTCTTTTTCCTTCTTCATAATTTCATAAATACAAGATTTATTCTTACCATAGATCTTAGCATACAATTTTTTTCTTTCTTTCCTAAGTCAAGAACTTTTACCTTTTTACTTCAAGGAAGCACTTTACAGCTTCCCTTTGGTATCTCCCAATTGTTAGCATCAGTATTGTGCTTTGGGGCCATTATTAAGTCACATAAGTGTTACACAAGCACTGTGATGTGGTGACTGATCACCAAGTCAAATAGTGCATCAAATAGTGCATCTGATCAGCAAGACACTCTTAAGTGACTGATGGGTGAGTAACAGTGTGGACGATTCACATCCCAGGTGGGATGCAGCAGGAGGGCACGAGATTTCATCATGCTACTCAGAATGGCACACAGTTTAAGACTCACAAACTATTTATTTCTGGAATTTTTCATTTAATATTTTGGGATCTTGATTGACTGCAGGTAACTGAAGTAGAAAGCAAAACCATGGACAGAAGTAGACGACTGTAATACTGAGCACTTGATAATGCAGACAGAGGGCTAGGAGTTAAAACAGAAACTAAGGTGTTTAGTGCCTCTTATAAGCCATTAGGAAAATGTTCATACAGTTTTTTTCCAGCAAACTTCAAGTATAATACACATACTGAAAAATGCACAAATCAGCAATGTACAATTTGGTGAATGTTCACAGCAGTGTACCTGTGCAACGTAACTAGCATGTCACATAGAACATTACCAACACTGCGTACGTAGCATTTTAATAATACATTGTTCGTGTTAAGCAAGGTATACAGTTCTTTTGAAGTTGATCAAGAGAAAAAGTAAATGAGCTACTCTGGCTGAAAGTTTTCTCTTTTGTCCTGACCAGGCAATAACATATTATAGGGGGATGGATCTATTAAGCTAACAAGAAAATAGAGTACAATTGTAACAGCTAAAGCATTTAGAATAGCTAATAATTGGAAACTCCAAATGTCTAAAACAGAATGAATAAACAAACCTGTGCTATATTCCTACAATGAAGTGCTACTCAGCAACAAATTACTGATACACACATCATAGATGAATCTCAAAAACTTTATGCTCAGCGAAAGAAGCCTTACATGAAAGAGTACACAGAAATTGCCTTTATATGATTTTCTAGAATAGGCGAATTTAATTCATGGTGGGAAAAAATCTAAACAGTTGTTGCCTTTGAGGAAAAGGGGCAGGAACTTCTGGAGTGATGGTAATGTTCTGTGTCTTCATGGGGATTTGAGTTTCACAGGTGTACATACTTCTCAGAACGCATAGAATGGTAAACAGGATTTGTGTGTTTTCTTTTTATATAAAATCGACCCCTAAAAAAACCTGAACAAATACTGAGTTCTAGTCAATGATATGCATGCAGAAGTATTTAGGGGGAAGTATGCGGATGTCTGTTAACTGATTTTGAAATGGATCAAAAAATAAGATGAATAGAGGGATGGATGCATAAGGGAATGGATAGATATGTGATAAAACAAGAAAAATGTTTAAGTGGTTAGTATATGGGTGATTGCTGTAAATTTATTTCAGCTTTTCTGTGTTTAAAATTTCTTATTATAAAATATTGGAGGAAAAAACCTAGGTCATCAAGAATGTAACAATCATGAAAATAGGACCTTTATGATAGATAGCAAGTTACAAATGAGTATTGGAAGACAGCAGAAGATAATGTGTATCGGTGTAAGGTAGATATCGTGGCCCATGGGCACAAATGCCCTACAACATGTTATTTGGTGTCCACACAATATGTTTGTTTTTATTTTTAATGAGCCTGTCTCTAAAACTAGAATGATTTCACATAATTTTAGGTTTCTGCCTGCTTATTTTTAAAAGGATTTGAAAAACAAAAATCAGTGAAATAGAAGAGAATCCAAAGGTTAGATAGATACAATTTATGTAGAAATTTTGTCTATGATAAAGGTGGTGTTTCAGATCACAGGAAAAGAGACATATTACTCAACAAAGCATATAGGACAATCAACTATCCTTTTGGGAAAAAAACTAAAGCTCAGATCCTTTCACACTCATTAAGTAAATATAAATTCTAGATGGAGCAAAGATTTTAAATATAAAATATATTACTAGAATCCCTAGTCCATTAGTAGAGTGGTTTGATCTAAGTGGTTTTAACTGGAGACTTAAAAGAGTACAACAGTTTATGTCTCAAATCATATGATTCCAGTAAGTCCTGCCATATATTGGAAAGTAGAATGATATATGCTTTTGCAGCCAGTAATAGTTAGGTTTAAATTTTTTTTCCTGCTGCTTAATCAGGCTATTTGCAAGCTACAAAACCACTCTGAGCCATATAAAATTTTATTAAAAATCTACCACAAAGGGTTGTTGTGAGGATTAGATGAGATTACATTATATGAAACTCTTGCTCAGTGCTTTCCTAGATGTGAATGTATAAATTTTTAGTATATAGAGATGAAGAAACAGGTCTCCGATAGTTTAGGGGAACTGTCTCAGAGCAGAAGTTTACCTGTAAAGGATAAGAAAATGTCTTAACATGTATTCCATCAGCAGACACTTAAGTGAGAGCCTAGTACATGCCATGCATCCTATTTAGCACTAGAACTATAAAAATAAAAATAGAGGGAATTATACACTTTAAAAATCTTAAATAGGAAAGTTAGGTTTTATAAGAAAGGAATTTATCAAGAATTTTTATGATATCTGACAACTCCCTTAGCTTAATACAGTCATGGTCTGCTCAACTATGAGAATACATTCTGAGAAATGCATCATTAGGTGATTTCGTTATGTGAATATCATAGAGTGCACTTACCCAAACCTAGATGGTATAGCCTACTACACACCTAGGCTCTGTGGTTTTTGACGGGTTGCTCCTAGGCTGCAAGCTTGTACTGCATGTTAGTATACAGAACAACACAAGGCTAAATCAAACACAAGAGAAAAATGATACAATGGAGAGATGCGTTGAATAGGAGATGTGTGAGGCTACTGTCAACATAATGACATCTTGTTTCACAGCACACATTTTTTTTAGAGTACACTCTAAAATAATAAATAATATAGTAAATATGTACACCAGTAACATAGTTGTTTACTATTATTATTAAGTATTATGCCCTACACATAATTGCTATACTTTTATATGTGACTGATAGCAATCTAGGTTTGTTTACACCAGCATTACCACAAACCCTAGAGTAATGTGTTGCATTATGACATTACAATGGTTTTTATGATGGCTATGATTTCACTAGGTGATAGGAATTTTTCAGCTTCATTATAATCATGTGAGATCACCTTCATATGTCTTTGATTGAAACACATATGACTGTATTGTTGTTAACTCTGAAACATTTCCTGCTGTGCTACAGTATCTTGTGTTAGTTAAAGGAAACAATGTAGAAGCCATATCCTAAGAAAAATGGCTACAACCATGGAAGGTCCATTTCTCAGGATTTCAATTAACAGAATGCATTACAGAGATGAAATACAAAATTGCTAAGTGCTGGGTGAAGTGGTGCTTAATGCTGGGTGAAGTGGTGCTTAATAAGTTTTTTTATATATCTCTTTTCAATTTAAATATTTTTGCTGGTTATTAGTATTTGCTTGGGCTTAGCTTGTCAAATTATTTGTTTACACTAAATGAAGTTATAGAGTTCCTAGGCCAATTTTGCTACTATTTAGTAAAATAATACAAACTACTTTTCAGCAACTCTGTTAATACTCTAATGAAGAATAATAAATTTGAGATGGAAGAAAACATTTGTGCATAATCACATAGCTTGGGCTTAATACTTGTATGTACTTAATCTGTTGTTTGGTGTTACTGCCATAACTGAAATTTTGGTTTATTATAATACTAATAATCATTTTTAGTAAAGAAGTTGATGTAGAAATATTGCATCTTCTACTGAGCTCTTTGGTAGATACTATAAATAATAAGACTTTTTATTTATTTATTTTTTTTTTTTTAGTTTGTTGGAAACCATGTCTCACTATACAGATGAACCCAGATTTACCATAGAGCAGATAGATCTGCTTCAGCGCCTTCGGCGTACCGGAATGACTAAACACGAAATTCTCCATGCCTTGGAAACTCTGGACCGTCTTGATCAAGAGCATAGTGATAAGTTTGGAAGAAGGTCCAGCTATGGAGGAAGTTCATATGGGAACAGTACCAACAATGTTCCAGCATCGTCCTCTACAGCTACAGCTTCCACCCAAACCCAGCATTCTGGAATGTCCCCATCACCTAGCAACAGTTATGATACCTCCCCACAGCCTTGCACTACCAATCAGAATGGAAGGGAGAATAACGAGCGATTATCCACATCCAATGGAAAGATGTCACCAACTCGCTATCATGCAAATAGCATGGGTCAAAGGTCATACAGTTTTGAAGCCTCAGAAGAGGACCTAGATGTAGATGATAAAGTGGAGGAATTAATGAGGTTAGTGCTTTTGCTTATTCAGAGTCCCCAAAATGTCTGTGTTCTTAGATTGGTTTTGAGTAATAAGCTATATTTCAGTTATTTACCTACAAGAACTGTGATTTCCCCCTATTTTGGAGATGAAAGAAAATTTTCAAATTTTATGTTTTTAATTTAGAATATCTCTTCTCTACTTTAGCCCTTTCATTTTGCTATTTGATAAGCCTTTTCCATTCTTTCTGTTTATCAAAGCAAAGATTAGCCTCTCTTTTATGGCTCTACTTGCTAACATTTGAATTTTCAGCGATGTTAACAGACACATTCTAATTCTTAAATCCATTGTAAGTACTTTTTCTGAGGGATAAGGTGATTTTATCATGATGTGAAATACGTACAATCTTAATTTTTCCCTCCAACATACCAATTAACAAAATAATTTTAAACATCTATTATATAAAAAAGTAGTGTTCTTAGGAAGAAAAAGACATAGTTTCTATTCCTAAGAAGCTAAAGTTCTAATTTTAGCAAAAGATACCATACATATACATACATATATATATATGTATGTATATGTATGGTATCTATTGCTTGTAAGGAATTCTGGACTGAATATATATTTACTGTTATCTATTACAAGATAAGTATAAGCACTTAGAGTTTGGAAGGAGTTTGAAACACTGAGAAAAGAAAGAGGCGTCCACTTCCAACATGGGTAATTAGGAACGGCTTCACACTGGGCCTGGGGACACTTTGAGGGCAGCAGCCATGTGTGTTTGGAGGTTTTGTTTTCAGGATCTGAACTGACCTTCATACGTGGTAAGGGTGTAATATGTTAAGTGAATCGATGAATTTAAGCTAAACCTTAAAAATAGCTTCTGTTTTGAGATATAGGAACCTTATTTAAAGTTAAGAGAATAGTAAAAGGTAGAAAAGGCATGTTTTGTCTTATAAGGACTGCAGATGGGCTAGGCTGTGGTAATAAGAACAGTACATTAAGTGGTAGTACAGGTTTTGGAAGATTTGCATTCCATACAAATAGTTTATGTTTAAGATGATTGGAGTTAAGGTGTTTTTACAGGTCTTTAGGAATAGAGATGATAAAAGCATTGTTTTCAGTAGATTATCACTACAGGCATACCTTATTTTATTGTGCTTCACTTTATTACACTTCGCAGATATTGTGTTTCCATCAACATCGAGGCAAGACCCTCTACCAACAAAAAGATTATGAGTCACTGAAGGCTCAGATGATGGTTAGCATTTTTTAGCAGTAAAGCATTTTTTAATTAAGGTATGTACATATTTTTAGACATAATGCTATTGCACACTTAATATACTATGTAGTATAGTGTAAACGTGACTGTTACATGCACTGAGAAATCAAAACATTCATGTAACTCGCTTTATTGCGATATTTGCTTCATTGCAGTGGTCTGGAAGCGAGCCTGCAATATCTCTGAGGTATGCCTATACTATAGTAGGGAGGAAGGGCTGCAGATCGATTAGTTACAGTACATAATGGAAGAAACTGTAGCAGGAATTTGTCAGAAATAAAATTAAAATGTATAATTATGAGTTATAGTTCTTCCTAAAGGTTTTAAGGTTTGAAGATAGTATAATGGTGACTTAATGTTGCCATAAGGAAAATCTGTCCTGTAGTATCACAATGGTGTAATATCTAAAAAAAAAACTCCAAAAAACAAAAAAAAAACTCTTGAATTTATTTTCAGGATGGAACTGCTTGTAAGGAATTCTGGACTGAATGGACTATTGTATCTAGATTCCAATGTAATTCCTGTAATAAATAGTTTTATAGAACAGTCACAGGACCTTATTATTTTAGGCTTTTAAAACTTAAAAATATACAAGATCAATTTGCCTTTGAATTTATTTCACTTGTTACACCAGCTAGCTGAAGTTCAGATGTTCCTGTGGAATTTAACATATATATAAAATTGTCAAAATTAAGAGAGAGAACCATTTGGGCAAATAAAAGTTACTTCAGTCATTGAAATATAAAAAGGTTAGCTTTTAATTACCCTGAGAAGAGAGCATATCAACAGTCAAATTTGTTAGGATGCTAGCCTGTTTTTTGTTGTTGTTGCTGTTGTTAATCAGTCTTAATAAGCTTTTAACATAACATTAATCCCCAAATGTGTATTAGACTAACAAGAAGTTGGGGAAAACTTTCTTTTTAACAAAAAAAGCCTCTGGAAGATTGGCCAGGGTCTAAAACTGGACCATTCGCTCTTAGGCTGACATAATATTATAATTAAACTATGTCCTCAAAATAAATAGAAAATCTATTTAGCAGTGACTAAGATTTGTACTTAAATCCTGCAGTTACATACATTCAAGGCTCATCGTTGTTAATATTTCATTTATATAGTGCCACTTGTTGCGTAGTTAAGGACACTTTATCTTCTTCCTTTTCTATGCCTCTTTCTTAGAACAACTACTTTGATCGCCTCTAATCATCTAGGGGTTTCATTGGACCGTCTGGCTCTCTGGTCTTCTGCCATCGTGCCCTCACTCACACCTGCATTCCTCTTTTGTGCCCACCTCTCATTTTTCTCAAGTTTGCAGATAATAAGAATCCTTAGATCGGAGGGAGAAGTTTGTTGTATGACCGTCCTTACTTTTAATCATTACAACCATTCTGTAAGATGGAACAGAGAAATTGAGATTCACAAAAATTAAATAATTGGCTCAAGAAAGCTTATGAAATGGCAGAGCCTGAATTCTAACCCATGTCTTTATTACTGAATTGTCACTGTTAACTATTGCCTCTGTAAATAAAGATTTTATGTTTGTATATCTCAATAAGATTTTGAACAGTGGTTAATGTAACTCAAGACAAAGTGTGAATATCTTAATGGGCTAACCATCCCCGAAACCCCCATGATATTTGCCATTTCAAATCAATTGCTTACCCAGTGAATTTTTACTTGGTGGAATGTTAAGAGAAACTTTTTAGCCATAGATCTGAGTGTCTTATGCCCATGGAAGGCTATATTGCCCTTGCTGATAACTGAACACTGTGGGATATTGTAGTGGGTTGAATTTGATGGTTTCTAGGTGGAGAGAATGGCTATCTGAATGCCTTCCTGCCTCCTTTTCTTCATGTATCATATATAATTCACATCTTGCATCTTCACATTGCCCAACTTCCAGGGCACTCAATCATCAGATATATTTTTCAAATCTCATAACCTATTTGAATCTACACACTTAACTTTTAGTAATTTAGGGTACATAAAGAAGAGATAAGACCAGATCAGAAACAACTGTAATACAGAATAGCATATAACATATTAGCATGTGGGAAGTAAAATTGAAATGTTAAAGTACTCTTGGAAGAAGAGATCTTTTTTTAGGTCTGAGGATCAAGGAAAACTCTGCATAGATGACAATCAAATTCTGTCTTCAAAAAGGGTGATTTCATGAAGAGATGTTATTGTTTAACTCATCTAGATATTTAGAAAGGTGTATGGATAACAATGGAAAGTTTAGCAAGTTATAAATATAATGGCAATGAAAGGTGTAAAGGTAGAATTTTATCTTCATGTGGAAATCACCCAAATGGGTGAATCCAGCATGGCTATGATTTGGAAAAGGCAGTAGGAGGAGATGATGTTGATGGACTTCAAGTGGTTAGATGCAAATAGAGTGGTCACTCATCTTGTAAGTAAGCTATGGAAGTAAGCTTGTAATCAAAGCTATGCATTTGACTTTGGTTCCATAAGACTTAAGGAGTAGAAATTATGAGGAGTGTGAGATTTTTTAAGCGAGGGGAGAAAAAGGGATTCATTTTCCTCAAAGAGGATGTCAAATTTCAGATGAAGAGAAGAAGTGAGGAGTGGGAGAAAATGAGAGAATTAGATTTGGAGTAAACGGAGTTTTTACACCAAGAAACTGGTGATTTCACAGGATACAATGTATACAGTAGGAGAGGCAGGTTGTTAAAGGAGGCGGAATGAGAAGAGAATGAGGGAGAATGTGTGAAAGTTTAAAGAACAAAGTCAACCCCATAGAATGGAAGTCTTTGAATTGGACACAGTGAACGTTGAGTGCTATTGCTATTTTGAAAGTACCTAGTAAAACCAACTGAATGCCACATCACTGCTTGTGTCTAAAATGACTCTAGAAGTGTTTCCATAGTATATACTTTAAAGTACTCAATACAGATGTTTGCTTCAATCTTAATATAGTTATAGCAGATCACTTGTTTCTTTTTTCCATGGGATTCTTTCTAGGCTTTTAGAAAGTAATAGTCATTGTTTATGTAGTTCTTTTACAGTTCCAAAAAATTTTACATTGAAGTATTTTTTATTATGTATTATGTACACACACACACACACACACACACATTTAGTATTAAATTTCATTAATTTTAATTTCAGTGCTTGGAGAAGAAAATTAAAAGCCTTGTGACGGAGGTATTAATGTTCTCATGTTTACTAGGTGATGAAACCAGAGTCCAGGTTTATTAAATGACTTGCCCAAGTGCATCCTTATCTTTTACAAGTCTTATATTTTTCTTCAATATAGAAAAGCTTCTCTCTGGTAAAGCAGTTGAGTAAAGAGATTTTTTTTTTTTTTTAACTCATAGTGGGTACTTAGAAAGTTGCCAAGTATCTAAAAACATAGTCTGTTAGAGGCTAAAAGAATTGCTGCTGTTTTGCAGACTTTTTGGGGTCCCCTCTGTCTTGCTGCTGTCCTTGATAATATCATACTGCAAGGCTGTGAATAATTCACAAACTGGATATTCCCTATTGTAATAATTATCTCCTCTGTATGATTTTGTATCTACTCTAGGTGAATTTGATTGAAAATAATTGTTTTAAATTTCAATTTAAATTGGTAGTCAAGAAAATAGCATTTAATCATTTTCCCCACAAAGGCACAGTTTTTATTTAACCTTAATAAATGCTCTCTTAACTCAGGTTTATTTCCTAGAAGGACATTCAATACATCGAAATGCAGTCTTTATTTAAAATTTTTCATGTTAATTTTGCAGCTCTGTCAGAAACCAAATGATTTGGTTGTTTTATGTTTATCAGCCAATTGAAATAGTACTGAAGTTATCTCTTGCTCAAATGATTAGTGATGGATTTTGAGAGCTATTTAGTCTACATTACCTATATTTTACTCAGCAGTTTATTATTTTGTTCGACTTTAAAATGTATTTATTTTTGCCTTTTGCTTTCAAATACACACTTTTAAAATAAAATGAGAATGCATCTTTTTAAAGGAAATATGTCAGATATAAACAAGCATTTTAGAAGGAGGTTAGCCTGTATCTAGATCAGAAGCTAGATCCGTATGAGAAATTTTAGATATTGGATTAGGTGGCTGACTATTTTCTTCCTTTAGGAATCTTTTTGATTAGGATTTCCAACCAGTAGATCAGGAATATATTGTAAAACTCTAGATGGAAGCTGTCCCGGCTATCACCTCTCTGCCCTTTTCCGGAATTCCTGACAAGGAATGTGGAAATCCACTAATAGTGTATAGCCAGCCCATCCTCACCAAGGGGCCGAAGTATCTGCTCCAAATTAAATCACAACTGATTCTTTTCGGATAGGATGCTTTTCTTCCCTTTCTCCAAATAGTCTTTAGAGAGACTTTATTCCTCTTTATAGGAATAAAGAGTTTGTGGTTCATTCACAAAACAATTGGTAAAGATTTCATGACCCCTTTGTCTCAGATTAGGGTCTGTAAACTTTTTCTTTAAAGGGCCAGATGGTAATCGTTTTAGACTTAGTGGTCAAGAAGCAAAATTAAGGATATAATATAGATACTTATATACAAGAGAGAAAACAAACAGGCACAAATTTTTATTGACAAATTCAATATAGAATAATAATAATTAAATATAATTTAAAAAATACAAGCCTGCTAGTGAGAATAGAATTAGGGAGGGGATAATATTTTGCTTTAAATTGTGTTTAAAGATAGTGTTCCCTGCTGTCAGATTGACTGCAAATGTTCAACCGTGGAAACTATTCTTAGCTCACAGGTTGTATAAAGATGGGTGGGAGATCTTTGCTGTTCCTGTATTGGATCATTAGTTACCACTCTTCTGTGTTGCTTTTGGGCTTGAACAAACATCAATGCTCTGTTCATGTAATTTTTTTGAACATAAAGCATTCAAATTGGTCAGTTTTAAGTATAATTTAAATACTTTTTTTCTGGTGGAGAAACAAATCTTGCCCTTCATTGTCATTCTAGTGAATGTCTAATCTTTAGAGAAAATGTTTGAATTTTTAAATAACAAAAATTTATAAGACATCTAAGTGGAGGAAAAATTAGGTCTATAAGATGTAATTCCAAGGACACAGAAAATAGTATAATTTTAAGTATGAATTTTTCTGTACATTACATGTAATAAGAAATTAATAATTGCCTTTTTGTATTAAAATTTTATATGCAACTCATCCCATTTAACATTGTTTTGGTTTATACAGGAAAAGAAGGCAAATCAAAAGGCAAAGCCATTCTTAAAATGGCTACTATTTTAGCAGTTGTGAGAATGATGGTGATTTCTCTGCCTTTACCAAAGGTTTTAAAAGGAACTGCACATTATTTATGCAGTTGAATAGTTAACATGTGAACCCACAGTCTGCTCACGACTGATTTTTTGTTGTTGTTGTTGCTTTTTATTTTTCTAGGGTTTCTGTCTGTGTAAGATATATTCATTCCCCAGTAATGAAACTTTGTGTATACCATATGGCAGCCTTGTTCCTAATGTGAATTATACACAGCATGCGATTAACCATCCTCTGGTATGAAACTTATATCTACTGTGGCATTCACTAAAGCGTCTGTCTGAATGGTGTGGTGTTTTAGGACTTGAATATTTGGTGTTTCTTGGTTTGTTTTAATTTCATGTTTCACACAAGCTGGTCTGTATATCTTTATTTTTGTGTCCTTTCTTTCTATGTTCTCCCCACCTCTCTGCTTCACCTTTCTTAGCAAAGATGAGGATTTCTACCTTCAACATACATTGTTGGTCTTGTCTTCTGTTTTTGTTAGGAGGGACAGCAGTGTGATAAAAGAGGAAATCAAAGCCTTTCTTGCCAATCGGAGGATTTCCCAAGCAGTTGTTGCACAGGTAACAGGTAAGAGCTGAAGAGCCCTTTATTCTGGAATCATGTCTAGTCTCTGCCTTCTGGTGCAGATGTTGGATTATTGCTTGCATTTCTGCATTGCAGTGCAGATCTGTCAACTTAGGCATAATAATGTATGCCTGTGATTTAAAACCCATTGTCTCCAATATCATGGAACTTCTCCAGTGATTTTTTTTAAACTTGTGCTAGTAAATTTTAATGGCATTTGTAAAAAGCACAAAATTCCCTATTTTATGGCTGAAAAAGGGTTCTCTGGTTTTCTTGTAATTGTGACAGAGCTCATGACACATGCACATCCAACTGCTATCTACATTTCATATATTTAAAAGCTTTGCGGTCCTCCAAATCTAATCCTAGATTTTACCAATTACAAAATGATTCATGAGAGTAAAGGAAGTTGTGTTTTTTTAACCACTTTTCTGTATGTGAAAGCTTTCCTCAAACCATTACTGAGAAGATAAAAGGTACCATTGTCTTCTCTTCGTTCTTTATATCCCATCCCATTACCCACCCCACTGCAGCCCCATTCCAAGTATGTGGTGTATATGTGTCATTCTCTATTCAGATTGCATTTTTTATGAAGTTTTTAAATTTTAGAGTAGCATGTCTTTTCTTTGTTGGTACATAGTCTCCTTTCCTTGGATATCAATGATTTATAAAGTCAACTATTCCTTAGTTATTAAAGGAACTCTTTCAGCTGCATTTTATAGTTGATAACATCATTGAATGTTGTACATTGATAAGAAAATTAATTCGTTCCGTCTCCCCCCTTTTTTTTTAACATGGCACTAGCAGCTATGTGACTTTAGACTTTTCGGTTTCTGTGCCTCAATTTCTTACCTCTACAATGAAATAGTTGGATCTAATCTTCAACAGAGCCTTGCAGTTTTGATATTATTTCTGTTCTCTAGATATATTGAGGATAATTTAACCTAAAAGATTGTTATTGACCATTAATTTGGTTAAAAATGAAACTTGAGATTTCAGAAGTCTTAAATTTTGTTTCAAGAATCTAAGGTAGCCAATCTTAATATGTGTGTGCATAATGTATAACCCTAGTAATAATATTTTTTAAATGACAGCTCTGTTCATGGTAAAAAACTTTAATCAAAGGCATATTCTTTTGTATAGAAATCTTAAACAGAAGGATAGTGTGAATTTAATTGTTGTAATCTTCAGGTGTTTTTCAGTAGGATACTGAGAATGTTACTTTTATTTTCAAAGATTAAGGTGTGGTGCTAAGGGCACAGTTAGGGCAGGTTAAATGAGTTTTACCAAAAGCCACTGATAGATGCTATGAACAGATGGAGTGTTGTCTTTCAAGGTTTTTACTTCAGCCCCCAAGATTAGAAGCAATAGTATCTTCTAGTTTGCCAGCCTGAAAAGAATGACAAAATTGTAGTGTAATAGAACAACATTATTAAGTTGATTCTGTCCAGGTGGAAATATTTCTGAGTATCTTGAATACCCTGAATCTTGAATCATCTTAGACTTTTAGTAGCTTTTGAAACTGATCCAATATTGATGCAAATTATAATATTTTTAAAAGGAATTTCTTAGGCATATCTAAGAGCATTAGATATACCATAATGGATTAAACATAGTACATCACATTGTCTTTTTGGAAAGGGAAACTGAAAGATGTTTTAGCATCTTGCTATTCAAAATGAAGTCCGTGGAAGAGCAGTATTGAGAGCTTCTTAGAAATGTAAAGATACAGAACACCACCCTGAACTTAGTGAATCAGAATTTACAGTTTAACCAGGTCCCCAGGTGATTTGGGTTTGAGAAGTACTATTCTAGGAAACTAGTAAGCTTTCCTGACACGGACTTCAATGGGTCAACACTGTTTAACGGTGCCCCACTCAGTAATAGTCATCATGATGCCATCTCCTGTTTTTGAAAGCAAGAGTTTAAAACATTTTTACACATTTATTGTATGTTATATCACATGGACCTTTCTTTTGCTATTGTAATCATAGGATTTGGTACTGTTAAAAACTTCTTCCTCCTTGTCAGCCTTATTTTAACTTATTCCTCCTCCTGTTCATTCCTACAACAAAAGCTTGGGTTCATTTTCCCTTGGTCAGATATCTTTCATGGTTCTGCATCTGAAAAATGAATTGAAATTCCTTATAATTTGACTCCAGCCTCTTTTTATTGTCATCTTCTATTCAGTTTACACTCTAACTGAATTCAGCTACTCATCATTTCCAGAATTTGCTTACTTGGATGCTTACAAATCATTGTTTGTGCCCAGCATGCTTTTCATCTCCTCACCCAGCCTTATCAGTTCCTTTTTTTCAAGATTGCAGCAGTTACTGTCCTCATTCCACCTTCTTTGATCACTTTAGCTCATGTGGACCTCTCTTTTTTCTGAAATTAATTAGACTTAGTTCACCACCCTGAAGTACTAAACCTCATTTCAGTTACGCATTTTAGAGTAATGTTCTTTAAAAGCAGTTATCTTTCTTATGCATCCCCAGAGTCTAGCATTGTACATGCTCTCTGAAGATGCATGTTTACCCAGCTGCCTTGTAGTGCTGCCTTAGGATAAAGCGAGTGTAGGTGAAGCTAACAAAAGCTATACATGTGAAAATTTGTCCAATATGCCTTCGCCCAGTAATGGGCGAAATTTACTTGATGAACAAATGCTGCATGAATTTCTGCCCTTAAGGAACTCGCAGTTTTCTTTTATCTGTTTCATTTAAATTATTTGCATAAGGCAGGAGATTGAGGATGATTTATAACCAGATTGCTTCAATGTCCCATTGGTCAATGGGACATTCTAAATTCATGTATTTCTTAAATATTATTATGTTACATTTTCATCCAACCTGTCCAGTCATCAAGCTAAATTCAGAGGCAGGACTTTTCATTACAGAAAAGAGATTGAATTAGAACCACTGTAAAGCCTAGCCCTTGTTATTGGCCTACTTGGGATAGGGTAGCCTGAGTAAGGCAGCCTCCTAGGCATCCAGGGCCTACTCACCAGAGTACCTGATGAGTAGTACATAGGCACATTTTTCTGTATTTAAACAAATTAGTTGAGTATATCTTAGAAGAATATCTACCTGATCAAGTCTACCCCAAAATAAAGTTGTAGATATGATACTTCAGAATCTCTGTTCTGTAATAGAGTTTCTTAAAGTCAGGTAAGTTCAACTCTAATGTGTGAAATAATGAAATAAATCAACCCTGAGATAAAAAAGAGAACAAGCGATGCATAACAAAAGAAAATGCTAAATAAAAAAAAGTGTAGTGAGGTGCAAAATCATAACACATGTGCTTGTTCCAGAAACAAATACAGAGGCTTCTTTTTATAGATTCAGAGGATTTCTATAATAAGATAAACAAGAAGTTCATGGGTGGGGTCTGTATAAATAATATCCTACTGATAGGAAAAATGACAGTATAAACAGGATATAATGGCAGTGCCTGCTGAATTTCCCAGCATGTTATTTGTAGCTTTTTTTACAGAGTCACAGCTGTTCTCACCAATGGTGGGTTTTTACCTCTGTAAGAGGTTGAGCAAGAGTCTAAATTCTCACTAACAATTGTGGGGTGGGGAGCATAGCTTCTGCTTTAGTAATAAACATGTGTATTTTATATTCACTTTCAGGGTAAAACATTTTCTTTGGCTGCTAGAATTCTTAAAATATAATTTTCCTTTTAAATGACTTCGGAAAAACCGAGTGGGTTGAATAAATGAGTAAATGGGCAGAGCTTGAGCAAGTGCTTATCAGCCAAAGAAATATACTAATTGGATTTATATCCTCTTAAAAAATAAATGGAAGAAGAAAAAAATTAGCATTTCTGAATTTTAAGAAATTTATCACAATTTTGTTTCCTTGAATAATAGCATAATGGGAAAGCGGCCGTTAAACTTTAGATTATTAAAGTTCTAGCCCTCTGTCATTAAATTGTGACCCTGGGCAAATCCATAGCTTCTTTGTGCCTCAGTTTCCTTATTTATAGATGATGGGCTTTGACCAAATATTTTCTAAGTATCTTTTCTAGCTGTCAAGTTCTATTCTGTTTTTAAACTATTGAGTACATTTAACAAGTATACATCTTACCCATATATAGTGACTCATTCCCAAAAGTAAGAATTTATGTAAACAAATTCTGACAGGTTTTAGAAATGTTCCAACTGTACTCAGACCACTTCCCTTCTTTTTATTTATCTTTAAAATGAAGGATCACAACAGTACATATTCAATTTAATTGTAATAATTTTTTTACGAAGGTGGTAATAATTTTTTTACGAAGGTATATGTCAATCCTCTCTCTAATCAGATAACTTCAGACCAGATACTAAAAACCACCTAAAGTGTCAATATACCTTTAAAAAAAAAACAAAATAGAATTCATATTTTAGAACAGTTTTAGGTTCACAGCAAAAGTGAGTGGAAAGTACAGAGAGTTTCCATATACTTCCTGTCCTCCACGCACGCACAGCCTCCCCTGCTATCAGCATGTGGTACATTTGTTATAATCTGTGAACCTACATTGACACATCATTATCACCCAAAGTCCATGGTTTACATTAGGTATAAATGGTTTCGTACATTCCAGGGCGTTTTGAAAAAAGTTTAATGACAAGTATCCACCATCATAATGTCACAGTATGATAACTAAAGTTTCACTACCTAAAAATCCTCTGTACTGCTTTTGTTCACCCCTCCCTCCCTCCCCCCAACCCCTGGCAACCACTGATCTTTTTACTGTCTCCATAGTTTCGCCTTTTCCAGAATGTAATATAGTATGTAGCCTTTTCAGGTTGACTTCTTTTTATAGATTCAGAGGATTTCTAAAATAAGATAAACAAGAACTTCATTCACTTAGCAATAAGCATTTACATTTCCTTAATGTCTTTTTGTGGTTTGATATCTCATTTCTTTTTAGCACTAAATAATATTCCATTGTCCAGATATACCACAGTTTATCCATTCACCCACTGAAGGTCATCTTGCTTGTTTCCAACTTTTGGCAGTTAGGAATAAAGTTACTATAAACAAGTAGAATTTATATCTATATTAGAAAAGCAGTGTTGATAGGGCATAAATCACAAAGGATGGAATTGCCCTTTTATAATACAACCAGATATAGTTATGCTTATTTAACAAGATATTATCAGTTCCTACCTAATAAATCTTATTAGTCTTATGCAGATCTCCAATTGGAAGGCTGTTATCTGCCTACAAAATAGGCAGATTTATACAATTTGTCTCCAAATTGAAGGGGTTTAAAGTTTTTGTTTATGTTAGGAGAAAACTTCTTTTCAAATCTTTGAATAGATTTAAATTACCAACAATATAAGTGTTTTTGCAGAGTGCATTTTAGGATTTTCTCTTGTTTTACAGGCTCTGGAGAATAAGAACAGATGGTGTCCTGTGGTTCAAAAAATTCTTTTTTATTTTATTTTTTTCCTATCTTCTGCAATTTGTTAGCAAATTATTTTCTTGTATACACAACACATAAGGTTACGTTTTTTGTTTTTTGTTTTTTTAATAGGAAAATATCTACTCTCTATATCTGAATACCCATATTTTTTTCATTTTGGTGATGACTAAGTGAAAACTTGAAGTGAAAATAATTTCAGAGGATACTTTTTATTGTAAGAAAATCAAGTTTCTCTAAGTCTCGAAATGCATTGTCCTATCAGGGCTTTCAGCACCTCAAACAAGTTATAAAGGGCTGTACATGTTTAGTGTAACAGTTGAAGGTTGGTTTTCAGTTATAAAACAAGATTTCTGTTTCCCCTGTATTTAAAGTAGAAACTATAATTAAATTTTTTTTTCTACCATAAGCTTTGACAGAAGTGACTTTTAAAGGTTAGGCACAGATGTAGTTTTTCCCCCTTTAGTAATTTTTATTTTTGTTTTCCCCAATTACAGTTTCCTAAGATTGCAGAAAAAAGTCTGTACGTAAAGCTTAATATATCTTCCACAGTTTTATGAAATATTTCTTATTATAAATTAATTATCCTCATATTTTTTTAAAAAAATGAGCAGAGATAAATGACAAAAAGAAGTACTACCCTAGTTGGAAATTCAGAAGGTTCAGCTGTGGTACATGTGACCCATCAGACAATATTATAAATAACTTACTGCAGAAGGAGGCTCTGAAGCAAATAAATACCATTTTTTGTAAACTATAGTTGTGGCCTTTTATGCATTAAGGAATTAATACTGTTAACTCTTGAAATATTCTCAGAGATAGGTCTTAATTCAATAGATTTGACATTAGTTATTACAAATAATTTATTCTGTCAGGAAGATGTACTAGATATAGAGTAATGTGTGGTTACTAACTTTAAGTAAGAAACCAAAGCTTGAACTAACCCAAACTAACCAAGCTTGAGGGCCTTGATATCTGAGAGGCCTATATTTTAAAACATCATTGAAATTCTCAGGCCTTTGAGAAAGCTTTTAATATCAGCATGTGTCAACTTCAGCTAAATTTGACTATCATTTGATCTTCACAGAATAAACTTGAGATATGCAAGGGAATGTGTTTTTTTGTTTTCAGTCATCTTCATTAGAGTTCTCTGAGTTGTACCAAATATATACAATGGTATAACGATTACCAAAATCAAGACAGAAAATATTTTCAGTATTTCAACAAGTTCTAGCATGCCTCTTTGCAGTCAAATACCTCTCTCCACTGCAGGTTCCTGGCAACCGCTGATCTGCATTCTGTCAGTATAGTTTTGCATTTTCTAGAATGTCATGTGACGGACTTTTTTCACTTAGTGTGGTACTTTTGAGTTCATTAGTGTTACATATATAAGTAATTCATAACTTTTAAATGCTGAATACTAGGCCATTGAATGGATATAACAAAATTTGTTTACCCCATTAATAAGTTGATGGACATTTGATTTGTTTCCAGGTTTTAGCTATTAAGAATTAAGCTCCTATGAACATTTGTCTACAACTTTTTGTGTGGACACAGTGTTTTGATTTCTCATACCTAGCAGTGGGATTGTGGGGTTATTGGTAAGTATATGATTAACATTTTAAGAAACGACCAAACTATTTTCCAAAGTGGCTATACCATTTTGCATTCCCACCAGCAATATATGAGATTTCCAATTGCTTTGCATTCTCTTCAGCACTTGGTATTTGTGCTTCTCTTTTAAGTTTAGCCATTCTAGTGCATATGTAATGGCATCTCAGTTTTATTTTGCAATTTCTAATGACTGATTATGTTTAGCATCTTTTCAGATGCTCATTTGCTATTCATGTATCATCTTTGGTGAAATGTCTGTCAGATCTTTTGCCCATTGTTTTTTAATCAGGTTGTTTGCCTTATTATTGATTACAAGAGTTGTATATATATTCTGAGTACGAGTCCTTAAATATGTGTATATACGGATATCTTGATCTAAGACTTTCTATTTCATTTTCTTAATATTGTCTTTCAAAGAGCAAATGCTTTTAATTTCAATGAAGTTATATATATATATCGTTTTTTTTCTTTATGGTTCATGCTTTTTGTGTCCTAAGAAAACTTGCCTTAATGAACTCTCAGAGATTTTGTTTTTCTTTTAGAAGTTTTATAGTTTCAGCGCATACATTTAGGTCTGTGAACCAGTTCAAGTTAATTTTTGTTTTATGAGGTAAGGGTTCTTTTTCCATATGGATGTCCAAATATTAGAGCACCATTTGTTGAAACTGTCAGGAGTGGTCAAGAGACAGGTCTTTTTCCATTCAGTTACATTGGCACCTTTGTCAAAAATCAATTGAATATGTATGTGTGGGTCTATTTCTGGGCTCTGTGTTGTGTTCCATTAGTCTTTATGTCTGTCTTTATACCATACAAAGCATAAGTTATTGATGGCTTATGGTAAGTAAGTATTGAAATCAGAAAGTATAATTACTTCCAACTTTGTTATTCTTTTTCTAGATTCCTTACAATATTCTAAGGGTTTTTTTGCATTAAGATATATACATTTTTAAATCAGCCTTTCACTTTCTACAAAAAAGCAATCTAGCTTTAGGAATTGAGCATTCCCATCCACAAAGATGGTATATTTCTCCATTTGTTTAGGTCTTCTTTATTATCTCTTAACTGTGTTAATAGTTTTTAGTGTACAGGTCTTGCACACATTTTCTTAAATTCATCTCTAAATATTTTATATTTTTTATACTATTATATTGGTACTATCTTTAATTTCAATTTTTAATTGTTTCTTATGTCATAGATAATTGATTTTGGTACACTGACCTTCTTTTCTATAACCTTGCTAAAGTCATTCATTTGCTTTAGTAACTTTTCTTTTTTGGTGAATTCTTAGGATTTTCTACATGGATGATCGTGTTATCTTTGTGTAACGTTTTTTATTTCTTTCTCCCCATGTGTAACGTTTTTTATTTCTTTTTCTTGCCTTATTGCACTGATTAAGACTACAAGTTAAATGTTGAATTTGATGATGAGAGCAGACATCCTTTTCTTTTTCCCAATCCTAGAGAGCAAGCAATCAAGCTTTCATCATTAAGTATGATCTTATCTGTAGGTTTTTCATAGGCACCCTTTATCAAGATGTCCTTCAAGGGAAGTTTCCTTCTATCTCTAGTTTCTGAAAATTTTTATCATGAATGTAGGTTGTAATTTGTCTAATGCTTTTTCTGCATATCTATTGAGATGACCGCATGATTTTTCTTTTTTAGTCTTGTTAATATGGTGAATTACATCGATTGATTTTCAGATGTTAAACAAGCCTTGCATTCTGGGGAAAACTCCACTGAATCATTATGTATTATTCTTTTTATATGATTTGATTCAATTTGCTGATATTCTCTTAAGAATTGTTGCATCTGTGTTCAGGTATTATTCTGAATTCGTTTTGTTTGTTTTTTCTAATCTTGTAACATCTTTGTCTAGTTTTGTTATCATAATAATGTGGCCTCTTAAGACAAGTTGGAAAGTATTTGCATCTCTTGTATTTCTAGAGGAATTGGTGTAGTATTGGTAATATTTCTTTCTTAAATATCTTTATTTTGAGACTGCTTTATTCTTATTATGTGGAATATTTTAAACTTGGTCACGACTTACTACCTACATCTAATCCTATAGGGCTAGTACTCTATACTAAAGCCAATAAAACAAACTACAGAGTAGTAGGGATTATTGGGCCTTTAATACCTTAAAGATTGCCAGTACTTTTCTACATGATTTTACCCTTGGCAGAAATATTTTTCTCTTGCCAGTTGCCTAAAATAGCAGGATTACAAACCACAAACCAAATTGAATTTGCTTTAGATAAAGCATTGGCCCTTCCCCTCTGCCCTAGTATGCCTGAGTAAAGAACATAGTTTTCACAAACGTAAACTATGAGATTTTGCTTCCCTTTCTGTAGTACTTTTAAAAATACTGAGTGACCTATCTCTAAATCTGTTCCCATGCAGATCCACAGACATTTTGGTTTTGAACACATTGATTTTAATTCACATGTCCAATATAACATTTCCCTAGGCTTGTTGTCATTGTTCTCGGTGAGAAACATAGGAAAAGGTTTTTAGAAACATTCTTAATGTGATATCTATTTAATATTGTGAGACACTTTAAGAACTAGAATATGCTATTTTCATAGAAGCATTTTTTCCTCTTTCGTTTTAAACATAAAGATTGTTGTGCTCAAGCTATTCATTCCATTGCTAATTATTTTTTGAAGGACATTTATTACCAGTTTGTCTTGATTTTTTTTCTTTAGGACATAAAGAGCCTCTTTGAAATGTTTGAGTGCTATGTGTTAAAATAATTATCATTATGCATAATAATATTTAGAACGATGTCTCTTAAACCATTTTTGCCAATTTTTTTTTTCTTAGTCTATTACTCAGCCTTATCATTATGCTAAATACCAACCAGAAGAGCATATAGCCCTCTAAATGGGTTGTAGGTGGCCAGTGGCTCTGCTTTTTACTACTGTGTACTTTGCTAGCTAAATCTCTCTTTTTAGAAGGTTTTTATTTATAGCCGTAATTTATTTTAACACTTACCAAGTGCTAGATGCTGTGCTAACTGTTTTATATATTTGAGAGTCAGGCGTTAACTTCTTCAGTTATAGATGAGAAAACTGAAGCTAAAGGAAATTCAGTCATTTGCCCATAGTCACATAGCTAATTGCTGTTTGCCTTGTTACAAAGCCAACATTTTGACATAGCGTTTCAGTATATAGAGGCAGTGCAGTACAGCGGTCAAGAGCAAGACTTTGAGGGTTCAAATGTGATTTCTATCACTAGTTACGTAACTTTGGGCAAGTCACTAAATGTCTTAATTTTCAGTTTCCTGTTTTGGAAAATGAGAATAATAATAATAACTACTTAACAGGTTTTTTGAGTAGATTAAATGAGTTTATATATTGTTTCTGGCATAGTGAGTCTATAGAAGTTTTTTTTTATTATTATTATCATTATTAACCATTATACACCTTGATGTTTGGCCAGCAATCATGTCCTCTTTGTCTCTTTCCAAAAATTGACTTCTGAAGCTGAGCTTACTGAGATTAAATGTGTTAACCATTATATTTCTCACCTTGGACCACTTAATAATGAACCATTAAAAATATATAGCACCCTCATGTTCATAGCAGCATGAGCATAATAGCCAAGATATGGAAATAACCAGTGTCCATTGATGTATGAATAATAGAATATTATGTAGCCATAAAAAAGAAGGAACCATTTGCAACAACTTGGACAGACCTTGAGGGCATTATGCTAGGTGAAATAACTCAGACAGAAAGACAAATACTATGTGATATCATTTATATGCAGAATTAAAAAAAAACAAACCCAGACTCATAGATATGGAGAACACATTGGTGGCTGTGAGAGTTGGGAGCTGTGGGGTGCGGGAAATGGGTGAAGGTGGCCAGTGGTACCAGCTTCTAGTTATAAGACGAATAAGTCTTGAGGATGTAATGTACAGCATGGTGACTCTAGTTAACATCACTAGATTGTATACTTGAAAGATGCTTAAGAGAGTAGACCTTCTCATCACAGAAAATTTCTTACTGTGGTGATGGACATTAACAAACCTGTTGTGGTAATCATTTCACAATATATACATACATCAAATTATGTTGTACATCTAAAACTAACAATAAAAAAAGTTCAAGATAGATCAGTGGATTTTAATGTAAGTGTGAAAAAATTTAGTGAATCGATTTCAGATTCAACATCACAGCTAATCTTTAAGAATCTATTACTTGTCAAGTTTTAGTGCAGTATCAGAATATCCACAATTATTGGAAAAGTTATTAAAATACTCCTTCCTTTTTCATCTTAAAAAATACTGCATAAACTTTATTTTGACATATGCATAGGAAACTTTCTTCACCATGACTCTAATTCCGTGGTTTGACATGCACAAAATTGCCTTAAAAATGTTGTTTATAATAATTATAGCTAATATCCTGAGCAGAGTTAATTATTCAAAAGGAAGGGAAATCAGTTGTGGTAATGATTGCACAACTCTTTGAATATACTAAAAACCATTGACTTGTACACTTTAAATGGATGAATTGTATTGTTTGCGAATTATATCTCAACGCAGTTTTTAAAAAGAGGAGAGAATAAATATAAACATCATTTTAATATACCTTCTGAACAGAATTAGTTCCCTAAAATGAAATTTAAAAATTTTCTATGCTTATTACTGAAATAAAAGTCTATAATTAAACTAAAAATAAAAAAATAAATAAAATGAAATACATGTTTACTTTTTATATTAGAAAATATATTCATACAGTTCAAATTTCAGAAGTACATAAAGGGTGTACAGTGCTAAATCTCTCTCCTTTTTTCTCTCTTAGCCATAGCCTCTTTTCCAGAAGAGTCTAATGTTAACAGTTTCTGCAGATATTTTATGCATTTATGAGCAAATAAATATATCTATAGTTCTTTTCTCTCTCTTTTTTTTTTTTTTTGCTAAATAGATGATATGCTACATACACTATCCTGCACCAAGCTTCTCTAACTTGAAAATTATTCCACATCAGTACATAAAGAGTATTAACACTGTTCTGTGTGCGTGTTTGTGTGGCAGTTTTATTCTTTTTGTTGGGACATAAAATAATGATGCATCTTATAATCAGTGCTGTTATAGATTTAATGAAAAGTAGTATAAACATTGATGAACATCCTGTTTGGATTGATCTCTAAATCAGTTGTAGCGATTTATCGTCTAACCATTGCTCTCTATATTTGCCACTAATTGGTACATCGTTGGACTTTTTCAAGTTTTGCCAGCCTGAAAGAAATGAAATGGTATTCCAATACAGTTTTTTAATTTTTAATTTTTATTTTTTATTGATATATAATTGACATATAATGTTAGTTGCTGGTATATAACATAAGGATTTGATGTTTATATATATTGCAAAATCATCACCATACATAGCGACATCCTTCAACATACATATTTGCAAAAAAATTATCTTTCCTTGTATTGAGGCCTTTTAAGATCTACTCTCTTAGCAACTCCTATCACTGCAGTTTTAAAATCATTACCCCAATTAATGTTTGGATTAAACATTACTTCAAATTTATTGGCCATTTATGTTCTTGCTGTGAATTATCTTAGTCTATTGCTTGTTTTTTATAGAGTTGTCTTTTTCAGTTTCTTATTTTATTTTAAAAAATTGATAAATAAAATTGTATATGTTTAAGGTATATAATGTGATGTTTTGGTATATGTATACATTGTTTTAAAAAAATGTAGAGTACGCACTTTTAAATACTACAATTTTTAACCAACTATTAACATTTAGCAATTCAGTAACTACTTTAAACCACTTTTTGCCTTTATCTCATGCACAGACACTACTTGTTTAATAAATTAAATTAAATTTATTTAGATAGAGATTTAGCTAAGATTTCAGCTTAGTGATAATAATTACATTATTCTTTTAAATGTGCATATTCTTTTATGTGTAATCTCTCTTTTTTTAAAAAATATTTATGTACACCCCCTTTGACCATGTGATTTATCTTCTAGGAACTCTTCCTATAGAAATATTTGCTTATGTCTATAATGATGAATATGCAGGAATACTTATTGCAGTATATTATATGATAGCAAAAGGCTGTAAATAAGCTCAGTGTCCATCAGTAGGAGACTAGGTAGGTAAATAATGGTACATCCATATTATGGAGCACTGTTTGTTCATAAAAGAGTAAGGGACCTCTATATGTCTCCGGTGGAATGGGGCCTTCCACTTGAGACATATATGAGTTATAAGGTGTGGGAAGAAGGTGCTCGATTTTATTTTTAAGCACCAATTTTTAAAACATATACCATATTACAGGCTCAAAAGTGTGTACTGGCTAAATTCATCTCAACTATCACCAATTTGCCCTGTGGGCTCTTTGATACCAGTCAGAATCACAAAAAAATTTTGTTGTTTTTGACATGATTTTAAAGTTCATCTATAAGAAAAATTCATAAGAATAGCTAAGACATTTTTTAAAAAGAGCAGAGGAAAGTTTGAACAAATTTGTCTTACCAATTGTTGAAGTATACTATATGGTTAAAGTAAGAAAGATCATATTGTCAATTTAATAGATGTATCACTTGTACAGAACAGAGTTCATTAATAGATTTTTGTATATAGGGAAATTTAACTTAAATAAAGGAAGTGCAGTTGACCCTTAAACAACATGGGTTTTAACTACATGGATCCATTTACACATGGATTTTTCAGTAAATACTGTAAATATGTTTTCTCTTATGATTTTATTAATACTTCCTTTTCTTTGGTTTATTATAAGAATACAGTATATAATACGTATAACTTTAAACTATACATTAGTCAACTGTTAATAGTAGGCTTTTGGTCAACAGTAGGTTATTAGTAGTAAGTTTTGGGGAAGTCAGAAGTTATACTTTGATTTTCAACTACACAGGGGGTGAAGGGTTGACACCCCAAACCCCTGTATTGTTTGTATTTCAGATCTGTAAGGAAATGGTGTTTTTCCATTGTTTATCTATTTAAAAATGAAAAAAATAAATAGGTCCCAACATCACACCAGAAATACATATTAGTTTCCATATGGAATAAAGAGATAAATATAAATATTTTTAAAAGCTGGATTAAAGGTTCTACACTATCGTTAGAAAAAAATATTGAATATTTCATTTTTTTGAAGTAGGAAACCTTTTCCTAAGTAATACATAAAACCCAAAAGATAAAGTTAGATGGGTTTAACTGTGTAAAATTTTAAGCATATGCAATAAAAGACTAAATAAGAGTCACACTGAAAGGTGTTTACATTAGAGAAAGCAAAGGATTGGTATCTATGATATATCAAAAGAGCAATTACAAGTTGCTATGAAAACAAATAGCCCAACAGAAAAATCTGCAAAGCTTATTTATGTAATTTTCAAAAGATAAAATATAAAAGTCCAGTGAACATACAAAAAGATTTTCAGCCTCTTGGAAAATGACATAAGAACAATCACCTGTAAATTAACATTTTTCCCCCATTATATTAGCAGACTTTAGAACATTGAGGGACACTGCTAGTTAAAAATAGCAGAATAAAATTTTGTTCCACTGTCCATCATAACCCAGCAGAAACAATAAACGGAAAGAAAAACTCAATTTTCAATGAAGCAGTAACTATAGAACCCTGAAACAGACAAATCAAATAAGAATTCTGATTTGAAACAAAAGAAAATGATGGGCACTCACACATGCCTCCTCATCCTGGAGAAAGAAATAAGTTTCTCTGAAGGTATCTTAGTTAAGAATGGTTAATGAGTGATCTTGGTTTAAGGGAAATAGTTCTAGAGGGATGCGGCAACAGGAATAATGGGAATATTCCTGTAGATACAGTTCAGCATGGAAACCCCATATCTATATGAATGGGGTCCCTCATTCCCCCAGCTCCTGGCCAGCACTAACTTAAACTTTCTCTGCAGATTTACCCATAGACAAATTATTGGACTTTTCATAAAATAGACTCATACATATGTGAACCTAATAATTTCAAAGTTCATCCATGTTCTAGCGTGTATCACCAATTCATTCTTTTTAATAGCTGGATGATATTCCATTATAAGGATATATCACATTTTATTTATCAGTTAATGGACATTTGGATTGTTTCCACTTTTTGGCTACTGTGCATAACGATGCTGTGAACAGTGGTATACAAGTTTTTGTATGGATGAATTCTTTTGAAATATACCTAGGAATGGAATTGTGGGTTGTGTTATAATTCTGTGTTTAACATTTTGAGGAACTACCAAACTTTTTTCCATTTTACATATGCACTACAATGTATGAGGGATCCAGCTGCTTCACATCATCACCAACACTTGTTATTATTTATCTTTTAAATTACAGCCGTCCTAGTGGTTGTAAAGTGGTATCTTTCAGTTTTTATTTGTATTTCCTTAATGTCTAATGATGTTCAGCATCTTTTCATGTGCTTTTTGTCCATTTGTGTATCTACTCAGAGAAATGTCTGGTCAAACCCTTTGCCCATTTAAAAAATTTTTTGTCTTTCTGTTTAGAATTGTGAGAGTTCTTGATATATTCTAGATACAAGTCCCTTATAGATATAGAGCTTGCAGATATTTTTACATTCTTGTTAGTGACATTTGAAGCATACAAGATTTTAATTTTGATGAAACCCATTTTTGTTGTTGCTTTTGGTGTTATAGCTTAAAACCCATTGTCTAATTCAGGATCACACAGATTTACATTTATGTTTTCTTCTGAGAGTTTTATCATTTTAGCTCTTATATTTAGGTCTCTGATCTATTTTGATTTAATTTTTGTATATGATGTGAGATAAGAGTCCAACATAATTTTTTTACTTGCAGATATCTAGTTGAGCACCATTTGTCGAAAATACTGTTCTTTCCTTGTTGAATTTTGTCATCTTTGTCAAAAAATTAATTGACCATAAATGCCCGGGCTTATTTTTTAGCCATCAGTTCTATTCCATTGATCTATATATTTATCCTTATGTCAGTACCATACAGTCTTGATTACTGTAGTTTGACAGTAAGTTTTGAAATCAGAGAGTGTGCATCCTCCAACTTTGTTCTTCTTTTTGAAGATGTTTTGGCTATTCTGGATCCCTTGTACTTCCATAAGAATTTTAGGATCACTTTGTCAATTTCTGCAAAAAAGCCAGCTGGAATTTTAATAGGAATGACATTGAATCTATACATCAATTTGGGGAGTATTGTCATTTTAAATGTTAAATCTTCCAGTCCATGAATATGAGATGTCTTTACATTTATTTAGCTATTCTTTAGTTTCTTTCAACAATGTTTTATGGTTTTCCTTGTACAAGTCTTGTACTACTTTTGTTAGATTTATTCTTAAATACTTTATTCTTTTTTGATGTTATTTTAAGTGGAGTTGCTTTTTGAATTTCAGTTTTGGATTGTTCATTGCTAGTGGATAGAAATACAAATTAATTATATATATTTCTCTTTGTCCTGCAGCCTTGCTGAACCCCTTTATTAGTTCTAATCGTTTTCTTTGTGCACACACTCATGTGGATTCCTTCAGATTTTCTACATACAGGATCATGTCATCTGTAAACAGAGGTAGTTTTATTTTTTCCTTTCTAGTATGGATATCTTTTATTTCTTTATCTTGCCTTATTGACCTGGCTATAGAATCTCCAGTACTATATTGAATAGAAGTAGCAAGAGCAAACATCCTTCTCTTGTTCCTTGTATTATGTCCTTCCTTCTGCTAACTTTGGATTTAGTTTGCTCTTCTTTTACTAATTTTTAAAGTGGAAATCTGAATTAATGATTTGAGATCATTTTTCTTTTTTTAATACAGGCATTTACAACAATAAATTTCTCTTTAAGCACTTCCTTAGCTTTATCTCATACATTTTTATATGCCCTATGTGTATGCTTTTTGTCATCTCAAAGTATTTTCTAATTTCCCTCACAATTTTTCTTTGACACATTGGTTAGCACTGTGTTGTTTAATTTCCACATATTTGTGAATTTATCAATTTTTTTCTTTTATTGATTTTGAATTTTATTTCACTGAGTTAGAGAACATACTTTGTATAATTAAAAATTATTGAGGCTTGTTTTATGGCCTAACATTTGGTCTTCCCTGGAGAAATTTCCACATATAATTGAGAATATGTGTTCTTCTCTTGTTGAAGGGAATGTTCTATTGATGTTTCTTAGGCCTAGGTGATTTGTAATATTGTTCAAGTCTCCTGTTTTCTTGCTAATTTTCTATTTGTTGTATCTGAAAGTGGAGTATTAAAGTCTCCAACTTTTTTTTTTTTTTTTTTAATTATCCTTTTCTTCCATCAGCTCTATCAGTTTTTGCTTCATGTATTTTAGGGCTCAGTTTTTTGGTGCATATATATTTTTAATTATGTCTTCATCATGAATCAACCCTTTTATCATTATAAAATGTCCTTTTGTTTCTAGTAACAAATTTTGTCTTTAAGTCTGTTTTGTCTAACATTAGTAAAGCTACTCACATTTTCATTTGGTTACTGCTTACATAGTATATCCTTTTCTATTCTTTTACTTTCAACCTCATCATGTCTTTGAATCTAAAATATATTTTTCGTAAACAGCTTACATTTGGATTGTGTTTTTAAATCCATTCTGCCAGTCTCTGTCTTCTTATTGGAGTGATTAATCCATTTAAATTTAATGTAATTATGATGAAATAGGATTTACACCTATTTTGTCATTTATTCTGTCTTGTGTCTGTTTTGTTCCCCTATTATTTGGTTACTTCCTTCTTTTCTATTTAATAGATGTTTTCTAGTGTACCAGTTTAAATCCCTCATCATTTCTTTGGCTGTATTTTCTTGAGTTTTTGTCTTAGTGTTTACCCAGGGATTACTATTAACATCTTAATTTTAACAATCTAGTTTTGATTAATACAGACTTAATTTCAATATTATAGAAAAACTTTTCTCCTTTATAGCTTAATTTCTTCTCCCTTCAGTTGTGTCATTATTGTCATATAAATTATGTGCTTATACATTGTGTGTCCATCAACTTAGATTTATACTTATTGCATTATCCAGTTTATTTTTTAAATAGGAATAAAAGGAATATAAGAAAAAATACATTTATACTGTCTTTTATATGTACCTTTGTAGTTACTTATACTAGCATTCTTTATTTCTTTATGTGTTTTTGAATTACTATTTGGTGTCCTTTCATTTCAGCCAAAAGAACTTTTTCTTGTAGAGAAGGTCTGCTGGTATTATATTTTCCCTGGTTTTGTTTGTCTGGCAATGTCTTAATGTCTCCATTTTGGAAGGATAGTTTTACTTAACATGGAGCTCTTATTTGATGCTCTCCCCACCGCCCCAGCCCCCAGCACTTTGAATATATCCTTCTGCTACCTTCTGACTTCATGGTTTCTGATGAGAAAATCAGCTGTCAATCATTGAGCACCCTCTGTACATAATGAATTACTTCTCTCTTGCTACTTTTAGATTTCCTCTCTGTGTCTGGTTTTCAACCGTTATGATATTTCTACATGTTTATCTGTCTCAGTTTACCCTACTTGAAGATTATTGAGATTCTTGGATGTAGATTAATGTTTTTCATTAAATTAGGAAATTGTTTGACCATTATTTTCCAAATATGTTTTCTTCACTTTTCCCTCTTTTCCTCCTGGGACTCCCATTGTATGTATATTGGTATACATGATAGTGTCCCACAGGTTTTTGAAGTTCTGCTCTATTTTCTTTATTCTTTTTTCTTTCTGTTTCTCATAATAGATTATTTGATTGACCTGTCTTCAAGTTTACTAGTTATGTCTTCTGCCAATTAACATGTGATGTTGAGCTGCTTTAGTGAGTTTTTCATTTCAAATTATTGTACTTTTCAACTACAGAATTTTGACTTGATTCTTTCTTATAATTCCTGGATCTTTATTGATATTTGGTTTAGAGAGGTGTTTTTCTCATACTTTCCTTTATTTAGTTTTTTAGACATGTATTCTTTAGTTCTTTGAATATCTTTATAGTAGCTGATTTAAATCTATGTCTAATAAGTCTGACATCTGGGTTTCTTCAAAAACACTTCTTATCAACTATTTCTGTTGCTATGTATGTGTCATACTTTGTTTCTTTGCATGGTTCATAAGTTTTGTTTTTTAAACTGAACAGTTTAATAATATGATGTGAGAACTCTGGAAGTCAGATTTCCACCCTTGGATTTGTTGTTGTTGCTTTTTACTGTTTTTACTCTTTGTTTGTTTAGTGACTTTTCTGAACTAATTCTGTAAAGTCAGTATTCTTTGTGATGTGTGGCTACTGAAGTCTCTTCCTTGTTAGCTTAGTGGTCAGCTATATTAGACAGAGATTTCCTTAAATGCCTGGAACCAATAAATTTCCCAGCTTTTTTGAGGGGCTCTGGATGTATGTTGGGGCATCCCAATGCTCAGGTAGGCAGTTTATAATTCTGCCTTTGCCTTCACTTTCTCTTTGCACTATGTTTCAAGGTCAACCAGAGGTGAGAGCTTAGGGCCTTTACAGTTCTTCATTGTGCGTGCACATTGCCCTGGTCATGCACATAGACCTACGCGTAGGCCTGGCCTTCTAGATTGCAAAATATATGTCAAAGCTTTTCAAAGACACTCATATACTAACCTCATTCCTCGGCTTTTAAAATATTTTGATCACTCCTTGTTTGCCCCAGCCGTTGTCATCACCTCAGGCACCTGCAGTGCTAAATAATTGCCACTGACTGTTTTCTACAAACCACCTCCCTTCCTTTTCTCCTCACAGGGAAAAGACTTCACGCTGAATGAGGTCTGAATCAGGTCAAATAAGGACAGACCTTGCAAATGGGAGTTTCCAGGGAATCCCTAGACAAGTCAGTAGTGACAATTCTCTTAGAATGGTGTTTTGGGGAACTCTGAACTTGTTATACTCCCTGCAGTGGCTATCAGACCACTCCTGGTTTTCACTATGATTGCAGGAATATTGGTTTTCAAGTCTGCTGTGATGCTGCGATGGTGAGAATGGGTGTAGGTTAAGTTCAAAATGTCATAAAGCTATTCTTACTAAAATTCAGCATTTTTTTTTTTTCTTTAATAAGCCCTCCTTTGATTGTTGCAGGCCTTTGGTTAATTTCCAGAGTTTTGAAAGAGTTGATTCTGACCATTTTTCCCAGTGCTTTTATGGTACAGCAGCTATTGTTGCTCTCATTGTATGTATGGAGGACTGGTTGTTCAGAAGTCCTTACTCTGCTAGTCTTATCAACATCACTCCAATATAATAGATTTTAAAGGAAAGTCTAACCTAAAATACTTTCCCTTGTAGAGCTGTTCTCAAAGTATAAACTTGGAAGGCAAAGACAAGCATACAAAGACTAGGGAATACAGCACCAACAAACCTGTACAGTCATGCGGTTTACTGACGGGGACAGGTTCTGAGAAGTGCATTATTATGCGATTTTATCACTGTGCAAACGTCATAGAATGTACTTAAATAAGACTAAATAGCATAACCTTCTATTTCTATGCTAAATGGTATACTGCAGCTGTATATGCAGTCTGTTGACTGAAATGTCATTATGTGGCACATGACCATACTGATAAAAACTGCTTGAAGAACCTTACCAATCAAAAATTAAATTGAAAATATAGAATTTAGGCATTAGTAGAAAAAAAGTGGACAAATGGAACCTTCTAGGGAGCATGAAAGTAATCTATATCTTTATTTGAGCTTATAGTCACATGTGTGTATACATTAAATTATATACTTAAAGAGTAGTGTACTTCACTATATGTACAATATGCTTCAATTTAAAAAAAAATACAGAGCTTAGAATGGGAAAACTAGGAAACTGTATCATAAATCTTGAATTCATTTAAATCTAGAACTATGAATAAATAATTATGAGAATTATGAATCCAGAACGGAATGTAAGTGTTGACCATGCAAAAATATCTTCTAAATATTAGGAGTTCACCCAACTCCTGAAGGGAGATGGGGAAAGTATGGTCTATGTGTATTAGTTATCTGTTCCTACATAAAAATTTGCATCAGACCTTAGCAACTTGAAACCTAAATCTTTATTGTCTCACTCAGTTTCTATGGGTCAGGAATCCAGGAGCAGCTTAGACAGGTCGATGTGGTTCAAGGTATCTCAGGAGGTTGAAGTCATCAGGAGCCTTAACTAAGGCTAGAAAACACACACTTAAGATGGCTCACTTACATAGCTGCTAGAATGCCTGTTCTTTGCCACGTGGATTTCTCCATAGGTCTCATTGAGTGGTCTCACAACATGGCAACTAGCTTTTCTCAGAACTAAGTATCTCAGAGAGATAGCAAGGCAGACCTAGCTTCAGAAGTCACCGCCTACCAACTCTGAAGCATTGTTGGAGGGGATTACACAAAGGTAGGAAGAGGATAATTAGGAGTCATCTTGGAGGCTGGCTACCACAGTCTGCTAATTTCCTCAGTTTTTTTTTTTTTTTAGCCCAGAGCCATTAAATACTGTCTGCAAGTTAGAAAATAATGCTTCCTACCTCCTAATGTCTTTGTATAATTCTTTGTCCTTTAGTGTACTCTTTTAGTAACCTCATTACCCCTGTAGAAGCATTTACTGAACTTGAGTAGATCTTTCATTTTCACTCTATTTAATTTTTTTTTTAAGTTAAAATCAGATCAAACTAAATTTAATGTTTTTACATTTTAAAGTTCTGTCTAGTATGATGTCGTTTTAGTAATTATTTCTGCCTGTTCTATGTTTACATATACTTGGAGAGATCTTAGTTATTTCTAAGTGGTAAGAATTTGGATGGGTTTTTCATTAGCTTTCCTCTTAATTTTTCTACTTTTCTCTGAATTGCTTAGAATTAGTTTTTTAATGATCATGTATTATGTTTACAAAGAGAAAGTCAGACTTACAAAATAAGTTTTATAGTATTCAGTTATGGTGAGAATGTAGGGAAACATTCTCAGTGCTATCGGTTAGAGTATAAAATTGGGTACAACCTTTGAAGGACAGTCTTGTAGTGCCTATCACAAAAATGTCATTCCTGTGAATCAACTCTAAAATGTTTATTCATGTGAACAAAGATGTGCATAGAGTGTTTATTTCATTATCATTTATAATAGTAAAACATTAGCAACAACTGAAACGTCCAATAATAGGTAAATATTTAAGGGATTTTACTATATTGTATAGAATACCATGTAGCCATTAGAATGATGATTCATAATGTACTACATGTAGCCATTAGAATGATGATTCATAATGTACTACATGTAGCCATTAGAATGATGATTCATAATGTACTACATTCCAAGACATTATGTGAGAAATGTAAGTTACTTATTATGTATAGAATAACTCCAAATGTGTGTTAAAAAGAGAAATCCAACTAGATATGTATATGTTTACATCTATATGTACACACACATGTTTATATATTAAATCCATTGGAAAGAGTCTGGAAAGATTCACACCAAATAAACAAGGATTCCTCTAGGTTAGGGAATAAAAGAAGTATTGGGATGAAGGACTCTCTTTTTCTCTGCATATTAGCAAATCATTTTTATGGAGAATGCATGCATGCGTTTTAACTTAAATATTTTTGAGATATAACTCTGGTTGCAATGTGAAGGTGAACTGGAGAGATGACAGCAGTTCTCAAGTAGAAGATTGCTTGAAGAAGCGTGTTTTACATTTTCGACAGTGAAATGATCTTCCAGTTAAAAAGGATCTGATCATGAGAATTTTGTACTTTGTGGATCTTTGATGGCTTGTTCTTTTCATCAGTTATTTCAATTGTCCAGGCAGAAGAGGCTGAGATTCCGTACTGCAGGAATAAGGATTGGAGGGAACATGAAGAGAATTTTAGGAAGAGAAAGTTAGGAAAGAGAAAATTTTAGTAAGCATGTAAAGGTTGGGGGAAAGAATAGAGTGGAAGATAAAATTGATTTGGGGGACAGGAAGAAGAGCAGATTAAAAGGAAGAGGATAATGAATTTACTGTTTGTTAAAGGCCTGTAGGAAGTTCTTATGAAGCTGTCTAGCAGATGGTTTGAAAGAAGGTTGGTGCTCTAGCATTTAGATGATATTTTAAATCAGGATGGTTGATAGTTGGAAATGACCAAAAGAAGAGTGTAGAAAGTAAGAGAAGATGCTTAAAAATGGAACCGTGGAGACAACACTAACATGTAAGGAGCTAGCAAAGCAATCGCTGAAATTAACTTTAAACTTGCATTGGAGAGTTGTATCCAGCGTTCAAGGAAGAAGGTGATGAGAGCGGTTCCTAGTGTCACACTCTACAAGAAGTGGAAGAAAGAGGAAACATTTAAATTTGTACTGCTGGAGACTTTGATAAGAATGGATTGTGAGAGAGAGCCCTCTAGTGGGAGGGAGCATGGCATTTGAGGAACTGGAAGGAGCCTGATGGAGCTGAAGCTCAGAAAAGAACGTGAATGAGGCTTTTTCTTCCTATAAATACAATGTGATCACTTTCTTATTGGAAGGAAATTAATCAGGGGTTAGTTTTTAGTCTTTCAATGTATGAAGGTTATATGTAAATTTTCCTTCTGCTCTGTAAAAGGTAGAAAAGAGGTTTTGAGGATCGAAACTTATGGAGAATGACATTGTGGAGAATGAAGTAAGAAGGGAGTTAGGGAATTTTCTCCCAAGAAGAAGCACCAAAACTGACAGTGTTAAGAAAAACAACAACAATAACAACATGACAGTAAAGAGAAGCTGCAGGGCCTTTTGACACCAAGCTCTGCTGAAGTTCCAAAGGCATGGTGCAGCCCCAGAAAGATGAGTTGAGGAACCTTACTTTCAGCAAGTTGCTAACTAAGAAAAATTATTTTAAAGTATGCTTTTATACATGTTTATTTTTTATAGTGCTTTTTCAGGAAGAACTATCTGCTTTATTGCTTTGTTTTCTATGTTTTATTATATGGAAACTGAGATTAATTTACAGGAGAGAAGTTCTTTGTTTATTTCCTGTTCACACAAAAGACTAGACAGGAAGATATTCTTTATTTCCTTCTCTCCCTTTGTTTTATTAAATTATACTTATACATAGAGAAAATTGTGGAGCAACATATATTAACAGTTAACATTATTTACCTAAGAGTGGAATTGCCAAGGGAATGCTGAAATTAACTTCTTTTTGCACTTCTTTGTTAACTTAATCGCATTGTTTATAAAACAACTAATAAAGTATGTAGTGTTTATAAGGGAAGCCTAAAAATAAATTAATACATTGTTTGTAGCATTCTAATAAAACAATATAGAGGTATACAGTGTAGGAAGTCTGCCACTCTACCATCTTTGGCTATAGATAAGCTTTTGTTACTATCCAAATCAAAACATAAATTAGTAAATATGTATTTATAAAAGTATATACTTTTTCATTTGTATTGTGGACATCTTTCTATATTGATACATATCCATTTATTTTTTAAACACTACACAGAATTTTAAAAACTTTTTGAGGAAACTTTTTTTAAATTGAAATATTCACAGAGAAAAGTGTCAAGCTTAACGACTTTTACACATATAACCACCATCCAGATCCAGATCCAGATCAAGAACAGTGCTGGTCACTATATAAGCCTTCCTCACACTGCCTGCCAGTAATTAACCTCCTCCCTCCTAGCAATAGGCAGCCACTATTTTGATTGCCATCCATGTAGTTAATCGTGTCTGTTTTTTAACTTTATATAAATTAAATCATACAGCTGTGTGGCTTTTTTATGTGTTTCTGACTTTTTTTGGCCAGTATTGGTTATGTGAGATTTATCCATGTGGTTGCATATAGCAGTAATTTTTCCTTTTTCTATCTGGTATAGTAGTCTATAGAAGAATGCATGAATATCACAATTTATACATTCTCCTGTTCATAGGTATTTGAGTTCTTTCAAATTGGGAACTATTATGGATAATGCTCTTATAAGCCTTCTTGTACATATCTTTTGAATACATTTATTTTTATTCTTCAATTAGAGTTGACCTTTCAGTATTATTTTATATTAGTTTCAGGTGTACAGCATAATGGTTAGACTTTTATGTAATTGAACACATTTCTGTTGAACATGTACACATTTCTATGTGCTATATACCAAGGAAAGAATGTGCTAGGTCACATGGCATGCATATGTTCAATTTTAGTAGATATCGCCCAACTGTTTCCCAAAGTGGCCCTGACATTTTACTCTTCCATCAGCAGTGTGAGGGTTCCATATATTCCATGTCCTTGCCAACCCTTGGTATTGCTGGCTTTTTGTTTGTTTGTGTTTTGTTTTGTTTTTGTTGTTGTTTGCTTTTGATGGCTGTTTTACGGCATTAATTTAAAAAGTCTGCCCAGTTTTTATTATGCAAATATACCATAATTTAATCTTTTGAAGAGCTTTTGCCCTCTTCCTCCACTGCAGCCCAGCCAGAACCTGGACGGCTCTGATACCTAGTAGGCTCTGGTTTGTTCTATGTGTGATCTGACTGTGTAAAAGTAACAGAACCAATATAGTCTTTTTTTTTTTCTTAAAAGATTTTCCTTCAGTTTACATTGTTTTTGAGTAGTATGGCACCAATATGAAGAATTCATATAAAATTGTTTAATTTTGTTGACATAACAATTGTGATTTCATGGTGGTAAATGATTGTTTTCACTCTTGTTTAAAAGTAGTGTAAAAAAGTAGCTTAATGTCTGAATCTAGACTTTTGGTAAAAGCAATGCTAAACACAACTAGCTTAATTATCCAGAATAATTTGCATTCTCTTAGAACAGCATGCCGTGCTAGCTGCCACCATCTGCATCGTATAGATTTTTAATCCATTG
>NW_011889010.1:129154-157399 GCF_000151845.1 Pteropus vampyrus
TTTAGTTACTAATATAAGTTTATGCTGTTATTTAGTTCATGTTATACTGTATCCAATGATCTCTGTTAATGATTATCTGTTTCTGATTCTATTTACTTGGGTGAGGATTGTACCTTTGGGCTTAAGGGTGAAGCTGTCTTGATGACTTTGGGAGCCGCAATAGGTAGGAAAACAGAATGAAATCTTAAAGAAAAAGATCACAGAAACCTTCCTGTCTGAAGTTGCCAGGAATAGACAAGTTCTATTGCAGGATACTATAACAAGTGGTAAATAAAGTAAAATCTGAAGTTGTGTGACAGACTGTCTCAATCTACATGTAACACAGACCGGTGGCAGTGAGCCTGATCTCCAGTTTAACCTTGTGATTGAGCTGTCTTCTGTAATACTACAGCATTAAAGTTTTTGCTTATAGACTAAATTACCAGTAGGGATATTGCATATTGAAGAGTCTTTGCTAATAATAGCATTAGCTCTGAGGTGGAAATAAAGAATGTTATAGAGATGTATTTTTGTGTATGTCTTTGATAAGATTTTTTTCAAAGATCACATGCTCATTCTGAAAGGCCCAGGCATACCAAAACAGAAGAGCATATTAACCTCTCTGCAATGAATTTTTTAATCTACCCACCCCCTCGTTTCTATTTTGAAATATTTCAGATGTACAGAAAAATTGAAAGACCAGCACTGTGAACATCTATTCACCCTCTTTTTAGATGCAATAATTGTTAATATTTTGCTATATTTCCTTTATTCCTATGAAATAAGTAAGTGAATAAATTTAAATTTTATGTATATATGTATGTATACACACATAATCTCTCCAGCATTCATCTCCTGAAAAACAGGATAATCACCCACATAATCATATTTTCTTTTATCACATCTAAGAAAATTAACAATAATTCCTTAATATCATCTAATATCAAATGCATATTCACATTTCTCTAATTGTTGTAAGATTGTCTTTTGTAGCTCTTTTTAATTGAGTAGTATCTAATTTAGGTTGACAAGTTAGAATTTATTGTTATGTCTTTTTAGACTCTTCAATCTAGTCACTCAGACTTTTTTTTCGTGACATAAACTTTTTTTTAATATATTTATTTTAATTAGTTTCAAGTACACCGTACATTGGTTAGACATCTATATAGTTTGTAAAACTGTCCCCCTATTTGCTCCCTCCCTCCGCTCACCCTCCACCTAGCCAGCGTAGTCATGCTAATTTCATTCCCTGTGCTATGCTCCCCATCCCCATTCATGACATAAACTTTTTAAACCATCCAAAAATATTGCAGAATGTCCCATATTCAGGATTTAAACTTTTCCTCTTAGTATCAATTAACTTATTCCTCTATAGCTCTTTATTTTCTGTAAACTGGAAGTTAGGATTAGAGGCTTGATTCAGATTAAACATTTTTGGCAAGAATACTTCACAGATTATTTAGGGAGGGCATGTACTAATGGCTGCAATTTACTTTGAAATGCATCAGTGTAAAATAGGGAGATGGACAGATATGTGAAAACGTTAGTACTGTAAAGTAAAATATTAAATGGCATGAATAGAAACTTTCACCATAAAATTCCTTCATTGTTGCTCTATGTTTGAAAATTTTCACAATAAAACATTGGAGCAAAACACTCTTTAGGTATCGTTTATCTCACATTATCATATATCAAGAGGCATGTAATATCAAGTTATAGCATTATTCATATGCTGAATTTGATCATTTGTTAAAGTAGTGACCACCAGCTCTTGTCTTTGCAGTTTAAAATCAGCAGGGTATCATTTTGTCAGTGGGTGAATATCCTCTTCAACCTTTGCCAGTGGTCTTAGAATCCATTGATGATGCTTATTTGAATCAGTTATTTCAGTGGGGATTGCAAAATGGTGATAATCCAGTCTAACATTCCTTCAGCATTTATTAGCTGGAAATTTGTCTGCAAAGAACTTTGATTTTAGATATTTTTCTAGATATACAAGCAAATCTCTTAATATCTCTTGTTGCTGCCATTAGTTAAATATTCAGTAAAAGTTCGGTAAAAATACAATGCAAATGACATGCAATTTTAAATTATCTAGTAACCACATTTTAAAAACTGAGAATAGCTAAACTTAATAATATATTTTATTTAACAATACGTATTATTACTTCAACATTTAATCAGCACTTTTTTAAATTACTGAGATTTCTTTTTTTCTCTACTGAAATATAATATATATTTTACACGTAAAGCACATACTTCCAGTCAGTCACATTTCAGCTTCAATAGCCACGTGTGGCTAGTGGCTATCATGTAGGACAGCTCAGTCTTAAGATATATTACAGTTGAAGCAACAAGTCAAACTCAGTGCAAAGCAATCTTCCTAAAGATGTCACTTCTCCCATGATTCATAGCAGAGCCAATCACATGGAGAGGGGCAGAAACAACTTGGTATTTGGTTTGTTTAATAGAGCAAGGTAGGCTGATAAGCAAGGATTAGCTAGATGATTAAGGAACTATGCTTCAAGTTTTATAAGCCTGGTCACATTCCAATAGTTGGTTACCAGGAGAGACACGAGAGGGATTGTTAGGGTGTTCCAAAATATATAGGGCAGAGCAGTGAAGAATTTGGAAGGCAAACACTGGTCAATGTGTCAGGCAGTCAGCCTCTATAGGAGAAGGGGTTTTAGTCTCTTGGATTTGGCACCTAGAACAGTGCCTAACATATAATCTAATCACAGTTGGTGGGGCTGAATTCCCACACTGGGATTTCAGGGCCAGGCTCCAATACCAAGTATGGAATAGGATACCAGGAAAACAAATTCACTGGAAACAGGAAAGGTGACTAAGATGCAGCTCTCAGGCCACAGCAGCATTTTTGTAGCTAATCGGGTAGCGCTGTCCACTTGAGAATACTGCTATTAAAATCCAGTTTTTAGCACTGGGGTGATATTGTGTTCTTCTGAAGCTGTTGTGTTGTGGTTTTTTTTTTTTTTTTTTCCCTGTCTTATTTTTGTTTTTAATCTTATTTCCTATTTTAATTTATCTTGGAACACCCATCATCAGGAAATTAGAGGAAGGAGGAACTAAGGCATTGAAACAGGAATAATGGGAAAGAAATGTCATTCATCCCCCTGTTGATTAGGAGCTGTTTTCTTTAAGGAGATAGTGCCTTCTTTTAAGAATAAGTTTCTCTAATTATAGGCATTTGCTCTTTGTGAAGTTGCATTACCAACCATCTCCATATTTTCTATTTTTTATTTGGAAACTAAATTCATACTGGTTCTAAGTTCTTTTTAGTCAGGTTTTCTGTAGGACATAATTTAAAGTTAGCTGAAGAGAAAAGAAGTTCATTGTTGGTTGTTTTCATTGTCTCAACAGTAATTGGATGTTAGCAAATGAAATTTAATTTTTTAAGTTTTTCTTTGCAATTTTAACCTTTAAGAGCTAATGTGGTATAAAATTCTTTCTAGATAAAAATATTCTTACTTTGTTGATTTTAACATAACTTTTCATATTAGCTAAAGAATTGTATTATTTCTTCTTATTCCATAGACACTTTGAAACTACTATCATGTTTGGATAAGATGAACTAAAATTACGTTAGCATCTAAGAATAGCTTATCCACTGTCTAGTCAATAGTCGCTTATAGTTTATCGGAATCTTCTCTGCAAAGCATTGCAGAGATGATTGGAATCCACCTAAATGTCCCTAGTCACGAACTGGTTAAATAAATTATGGTGTATCTGTACACCGGAATACTGTGGAGGCTATATAGCTGTTTTTTAAAAGGTGGCTTTATATGAATTGGTTTTGTATGTGGTAATATCAAATTCATAAGTGAATAAAAGAAGACAAAACAATGGCTATAATATATTGCCATTTATATAGGGGAATACATACATACATGTATATATACACTCAAATAAACACAGAACATCTCTGCAAGGCTGTATTAGGAATTGATGAAAATGGCTCTGTGGACAGGAACTGAGAGGCTGTTAACTACATAACCTTTTGTGTCTTTCTAAATTCTGTGCCATGTACTTGTTCTATATATTTGAAAAATACATATAAATGTAATGAGAGGAGGGAGGAAGAAATGAAAGAAGGGAGGGAGAGAAGTAGAGAGGGAGGTAAAGAGAGATGAAGACGCTCCCTCCAAAAAAATCTGCCTCGTTGACAGCTTTAATGATGTAAGAAACTGAAGAACCTAGGTTCACATAGTCCAGATTTGCTTTTGAGAGGCACTTAAATAGAAATAAGAGGTCAGTGATTTTTACTGATAGGTAGGTCTTTCATAATTTTTCTCTGTCTAGGATAGATAGCTCATCAGAAGAAATGTAAATGGTACCATCCTTTTGCATATATTCTGATAAAAAATGCAAAATTAAGGAAAATCACAAAATAAAAAAGTACTTTTTTCTCTTTTATTTAAATTTAAGTATTTTAGAAAACAAGCCAAAAAAAAAAAAATGTTTGTACATTCTCTATTCCTGGGCTCAGAGCATTTCTCTCTGTATACGTTGATTGAAATTCTTCTTTTCAACCTCTTATTCTGGATCCATTTGGATATGGCCTTTTTGGTGTTGTTTGTTTTTGTTATTTGGTCCCTGTTTAAGTGGACCCTGCAAGAAAAATATAGAGTGGATATTTAAGTTATATTTCCTGATAATCCAATACATATAGATATAATGTAGTTCTCTGGTAAACAGACCCATCATCAGAATTTTCCAGCATAACCCAAAGCCTGCCAAGGCTTGATAAAATAGGCTGATGGAAACTGATCCAATACATTTTATCATTTCTTATGAAAACATTTACAAGAAAATGCCTATTTTTTAAAAGATGTAAGTACTAAATTCAGCATGGTTGACATCAAAAGCCCCTTTATTTAATCAAATTAAGCTCAACAGTCTTTTCCCTTGTCTAATTTAAACATTGCTATAGCAGACAGGGTGTGCTCAGTTCCTCTTGGCTCATGGCACTGATTCTGCATATTTCTAAACTAAACAATTAAATACAGTTTGCCAAGAGGCTTGTGCAGCAAGTCCATGAAGTAAATTTGGAGAACAGAAGTGATGCTTCCTCCCTTCACTGTTGCAGAGTCCCAGACCCTCAGGGAAATTATGTGTGTGACATGGGAGAAGATGAGAAATTACTCTTGGAGAAGCTGGTTTCTGTGAATGGAGTAGTAATGACATGCTTGGAATCCTTTTCTTATTAGCTGATTGGCAAAGGCTCACCCAGAAATAACCCTGATAAGCAGCAAAATTATGTATACGAAGAAAACATTTACCAAAATTTAAAATTCTATCAGCAAATTAGGAAGAAGTTTTATTTTTCCTTCTCTTGGGTTTAGATTTGTTAGATAAATGTTTAAATTTTTTTTCTTAATGGGAGCCCAAATATGAGGGAAAAAAAAATCCGTTAAAAAAATAAAATAGGTAACACTTCCTATAAAGAAAAAAAGAAGTGAATTGTTTTACTTCTGAGGAGTTTAAAGTTTTATATACATTGTTCTTACATTCTGATATCTTTGTATTTTTCTTTCAAAGTTAATCATTTTAAACCCATTCTTGTGTTATTCATTGCTCTGTATCCATTTCAACCAAAGCAAATGAACCAAGGTTTCTAGAACAAATCTCTGTATTGTTCCCAGAGTGTTGCTTTCACTATTTTAAAATACTGCTACATCAAAAAAGAAAAGCAAGAAAAAAAACCCTCAAAATTAATGTGATAATATTATTTTTCAAATGAAGTATGTTTACAAGTTTGAAATTATTTAGAGTTTCTACCTTCTGTGCATAAATTGCCTTGATTACTTTTAAAGTAACCAGGCCACTACTTACTTCTCTTCTTATTTTCCCTCCTTCCTTCTCTCTCCCTTTCTTTTCCGGACCAATTTTATTTCATCTAAATTTTCTTTTGTATAGAAAATTTGGACGATGAAGAATATTATAAAGAAACATAGTTATATTACCAGTAAACCCAATACCAAGAAAGAACCATTATTATCAGTTGGCTTATTTCCTTAAACCTCATGATTAAGATTCTTTGAATTTGTTTTATTTGTACCCATTGTTCACTCTACTTAACTAGGAAAGCGTGCCATAGTTATAGATGTATCCTGCTAGCTGGAATTCACTCATCTATTCCCTATCTTCTACTCATTGAAGCCCTGAAACGGTATCATTTTGCTAGAGCCAGGCATTGGATGAGAGGACCTCCTGCCTTACCCAGTCTCTTTCTGCCTGTCTCAGTCAGCTGTGATAGCAGCTTGGCTGTTTTGGACCTTTTATCCTGGCTGTAGAACAGAATTTATGCAGTCTACTTAGATAGTTTCCAGAGCCCTTGTCATGCTGTAATTCCTGCTCGCATTCAAAAAAGTAACAAAACAAAGACTTTGAAACCTTCCAGCCTCCTAGTTCCTTCTTATTCCTAAACTTGATTAACTTTGAATTAGGCCCAGACCCAATTGCCAAGTTATCTTGGCAGAATGGAACCTTCTTTCTTGAACGGTCTGAAGAAGGGTTTCGGTCTAGAGTTTCATGGTGTGTAGGCCAGGAATTTTTTAAACCAGGGGTCAGCAGCAAACTCTTCCTGTAAAGGGCCAGTAGTAGCAGTCTATATGGTCTCTGTCACAGCTACTCAACTTTGCCATTGTAGTCCCAAAATGAGACAGTATGTAAATGAATGAGTATAGCTGTATTTCAGTAAAACTTTCTTTAAACTATGGCAACATGCCATAGTTTGCCACACATTTTAAGCCACAGATCTCTAAAGCATTATGTGATGACACACTTGTCCATTTGAGGAAGAAGTTAAATATTTATATCACACACAATGGGAAATTATATATCTATTAAGGGTTTAAACAAAAATGAAAACTGTAAAAATATTCTGAATGATACAAAATGCATTGACCATAAAAGAAACAGATTGACAGATTTGACTATATAAAAATTAAGATCACAAAACATACCATAAATAAAAATAAAACATGAATGACAAATTGGAAAAAATAGTTGCAATCTATCACTAGCAATTGGTGTGGTCTCTACACATCAATGAGATAGATAACTCAAAAGAAAAAAGGACAAAGATAAATTTACAAGAAAAGACATATAATGGTCAGTAAACAGGAAAAGATGCTCATTCTTAACTAATAGTGAAATCTCTATATTAAAGGGAATTTTTTTGCCTGCTAAGTTTATAAATGTGAATAATTAGTAATATTAAAATACTCGCTGTGTTGGGTAACATGGGGAAATAAACGACTGGAGATGGTTGTGATGTCTCTTGTTAGTTCTGTTACTGTGCAACAAATTACCCCACATTATCTCACAATTTCTGAGAGTAGGAGTCTAAGAGTGGCTTAGCTAAGATGGTTCTGGCTCAAAGTTCTCATGAGGTTTCATGAGTCGAGCTGTCAGCCAGGGCTGCAGTCACTGGGACTGGATAGTGTACTTCCAAGATCACTTACATGAGTGTTGGCAAGCCCCAGTTCCTTACTGCCTGTTAACCAGAGACATCAGGTCCTGTCCACATGAGTCTCGCCATCGGCTTCCTGAGTATCTTTATAAAATGGCAGCTAATTTTCTTCGGAGTGAGTGATCTAAGACACAAGTAACTAAGACAGACTCCACAAATGTATTCTATAATCTGACACTGGAAGTGGCGTACCATTACTTCTACTATATGTTGCTGGTCACACAGACTAATTCTGGTATAGTATGGGAAGGAACCGCACAACAGCTTGAATACCAGGAGGCAGGGGTCCTTAGGAACCACCTTGGAGGCTGATTGCCACATGGCTGTATTGGGACTGTATGCTTTGGGCCTTATTTCTGTCAGCTAGGTTTGCAGTTCTCCGCATGTCATTACCTGCACCTAGAATGTCCAAAATGGCTTTTTTCTCAAACATATGGCACTTTAGGTGGATTTAGCAGGAGCACCTGGGGGGCCTGGCTGGAGATCTTTCACTCCATGTGGCTAGCAAAATTAATCTGAGATTTTAGAGCTGAGGAATTGGAAGAAGGGGGATACAATTTACTCAGATGGCAAAAGTTGCAAGACATCAGGTTTGGAGAGGAGAATCAGGATTGGTTAAAATACTCCTCATCTGTATAAGAGAAAGCGTATAATCATGTAGCCCTTATGATGGGATCTACAAATAGATGTGTATGTAGTGAAGTAGAAATACTACCCGTGGTAGTAATTGCAAGGTACAATAAATAAAGTATGATTTCTGTGATGGAGAAGGAAATATATATTTATTAATATGTGCATTATTATTCTACATAATTCTAACAAGTTCTAACCTATCTTTCTAGGGGTGTCTTAAGAGTTTGGATTTTATTCCATAGGCAGAGGGAACTTTTCAAAGGCTTTGGATCAGTGGAGTGATATGATCATAATTATGCTTTGGGAAGATGAATTTAACAGTGGAAAGAATGAAAGAACAGTGGGAGAGTCAGGGACTGGACTCTATGAAAGCATACCAAGTTATATTTAAATTCTTTGCTTTAAGTCCATGGAAGTCAGAGACAAAGTTGCTTTCTTTGTTTTATTCATAGCTTCTAGCTTAGAATAAGCCATGTAAAATGGTTTGATAAATGGTAAATGAATGAGTACATGCATCATCACCAGTTCAGGTTGTCCATGAAAAGGCTAATCTGAATTAGTAAAGCATCTCAATTATAAGTATTTTTTCATTCCTTTTATTGCATTCAGAAGGTAACAGAAGGTAACAAAGTACTGTAGCATTAATTGGTAGTAGACCTATGGAGGAGAGGTGGTTTAGTTGGTAGACTAAAAGCTTATAAAATATCCTATTTTCTTTGATGCTATATGTGACTTTTTTTTAAGAGTTTACAGCAATTAGGATTATTTTAAATTCACCTCCCACCTACATATACACTTCAAGGTCCCCATTTTCTCAAAAACAGAAAGTCCTTTGGATGGTAATGAGTTTGTGAACAGAGGGGGTATATTGTTCACAAAGATTTAAACTGTCAAATAGGAATTTCAAGAGAGATTTTTCAGAGGAAGATAGTTCCCTGAATGAGAGAGATTTAGGGCTTCATTTTGAAAAATGGCCCAAAGGTAAGAGACAAATGACAAACAAACAAACAAAAAGTGACATTTTAAAATAATTTTAAAAAGAGTTGTCACTTTGGATTTTTATTTTGGTCAAGTAAATTTTTAAAATATATAAATATATATTGGGCCTACAAGTTCCAATGGAGAGAAAAAGTTCATTGTTGTTGATTTCATTATATATTGTCATATGGGTTTTATTAAATTAGAAGGTATTTGCTCAAAATGCCTTGTTTATTTCAGGGGCTACACTAAGTATGAGACCAGCCCCCATTCCAATAGAAGACCCAGAATGGAGACAAACACCTCCTCCAGTCTCTGCCACATCTGGAACCTTTCGGCTACGACGAGGGAGTCGATTTACTTGGAGAAAGGAGTGCCTGGCTGTCATGGAAAGGTACGTGTCTCCTCTTCCTGTGACCAATCTCTCAAACTTAGGAAAGAGAGATACTTTGGTTAGATTTGGACAGTTTCCATTTCAAACAAGTAATTTGGGATCTAGTTTCTATCTCTAAAAGTATTTTGGAATATTATAAATGTTATATTATTGAAATAAGGTGATCTACCATTGAAAATTGATAAAACTGGAGTTAACATCTATCAGTATAATTTAATAGTGTCCTCAGTAATTTCAGAAACTTTAGAAGAATTTCTTTTGAGTTTAGAACTTTGTCTTACATTTTGGAAAAATTCGAGGTCTTATTTTCAACAAAAATATCGAAGAATTGTATTGTGGGCCACTGAGATGTTTTTTCTTAATTTTTTTTTATTTTTCAGTTACAGTTGACATACAATATTATATTAGCTTCAGGTATAAAATATAGTGATTAGACATTTACATAACATGCGAAGTGATCACTCTGATAAGCCTAGGATCCATCTTACACTATACACAGTTATTACAGTATTATGGACGGTATTCCGGATGCTGTACTTTACATCCACATGACTATTTTTATAACTGGCAATTTGTACTTCTTAATCCCTTCACCTTTTTCGCCCATTCCCCTCAATTCCACTCTCATTTGGCAACCATCAATTTGTTCTCTGAATCTATGAGTTTGTTTCTGTTTTGTTTGTTTATTTATTTCAGTTTTTAGATTCCATATATAAGTGAAGTTATATGGTATTCGTCTTTCTCTGTCTGACTTATTTCACTTAACATAATGCCTTCTAGGTCCATCCATGTTGTTGCAAGTGGCAAGATTTCATTCTTTTTTGTGTCTGAGTAATAGTCCATTATATATGCATACCCTGTTCTTTATCCAGTCATCTATCAGTGGACACTTAGGTTCCTTCCATATCTTGGCTATTGTAAACAGTGCTGCAATGAACATAGGGGTGCATGTATCTTTTTGAATTAGTGTTATCGATTTCATTGGATAAATACCCAGAAATGGAATAGCTAGGTCATATGTTAGTTCTATTTTCAATTTTTTGAGGAACCTCCATACTGTTTTCCATAGTGGCTGCACCAATTTACAGTCCCACCAACAGCACACGTGAGTTCCCTTTTCTCCACATCCTCACCAGCCAATACTTGTTGTTGATTTGTTGATGATAGCCATTCTGACAGAAACGAGGTGAGAGCTCATTGTGGTTTTTAATTTACATTTCCCTTATGATTAGTGATGTTGATCATCTTTTCATGTCTACTGACTATCTGAATGTCCTCCTGGGAGAAATGTCTATTTGTCTGCCCACTTTTTAATCGGATTGTTTAATGTTTTTGGTGTTAAGTCATATGAGTTTCTTATATATTTTGCATATTAACCCCTTATGGGATGTATCATTGGCAAATACCTTCTCCCATTCAGTAGGTGGTCTTTTTGTTTTATTGATGGTTTCTTTCACTGTATAAAAATTCTTTAGTTTGATGTAGTACCATTTGTTAATTTTTTCTTTTGTTTCCTTTGCCTGAGGAGACATATCCAAAAAATAATACAAAGAGTGATGTCAAAGAGTTTGCTGCCTATGCTGCTTCTATAAGTTTCATGATTTCAGGTCTTCCATTTAAGTCTTTAATCAATTTTGAGTTCATTCTTGTATATGGTATAAGAAAGTGATCCAGTTTTATTCTTTTACATATGTCTTTCCAGTTTTCCCAGCATCATTTATTGAAGAGACTGTCTTCATCTCATTGTATACTCTTGCTTCCTTAGTCTTAGATTAAGTGACCGTATAGATGTCAGTTTGTTTCTGGGCTCTCTGTTCTGTTCCATTGATCTGTGTGTCTGTTTTGATGTCAATACCATGCTGTTTTAATTCTTACAGACTTGTAGTATAGTTTGATATCAAGTAGCATGATACCTCCAACTTTGTTCTTCTTTCTCAAGATGGCTTTGGCTATTCAGGGTCTTTTGTGGTTCCATATAAATTTTAGGATTATTTCACTCTAGTTCTGTGAAAAATGTCATTGGTATTTTGACAGACATTGCATTGAATCTGTAGATTGCTTTCCAATTTGGATGCGTTTTATGTCCTATCTGATTGCTGTGGCTAGGATTTCTAATACTATGTTCAATAAAAGTGGTGAAAGTGGACATACTTGTCTTGTTCCTGATCTTTAAAGGCTTTCAGCTTTTCATTGTTAAGCATGATGTTAGCTGTCGGTTTGTTATATGTGGCCTTAGTTATGTTGAGCTATGTTCCCTCTATCCTCACTTTGCTATCCTCACTTTGCATCCTCACTTTGCTGAGAGTTTTTATCGTAAATGGATGCTGGATTTTGTCTAATGTTTTTCTGCAGCTATTGATATGATCATATGATTTCCTTTATTTCATTTATATGATAAATCACCTTATTTGCTTTGTGAATAGTGAGCCAACCTTGCATCCAGGAATAAATCTCGATTGTGGTATATGATCTTTTTAATGTGTTGCTGAGTTCAATTTGCTAATATTTTTTGAAGGTTTTTGCATCTATGTTCATCAGGGATATCGGCCTATAATTTTTTTTGTAGTGTCTTTGGCTTTAGTATCAGGGTAATGCTGGGGAGGCCACCGAGATTTAACTTTCTTCGATAAAGAGTGTGGCTTACATGAGTTTAGTTCCAAAGATTAGAAATACTTATTTTGGATTTTGCTTTGTTAATCTTCTGACTTTAGCACCAGGACCAGATTCATAGTAGATACTCAGTACTTTTTAAACTTGAATTTGACCTGGGCTTCAGTTTTCTCAGATGAAATGGTATAAATTGATTAAATATGGTTATGAAATGTTTACAGAATTTTGTTTTGATGGCGAATTTTATATGCAATAAGGTAATAGTTTTTCGTTAGAAAAGCATTTACTTTCTAAAATTAAATGTAGAAAAAAGAATAAATAAGAAGAGGTAAAAATAATTGTTTTTTTTTCATATTGAGATTTCTCAATAATTTAAATAATAGAAAAGAATGAAATCGAATGTGTAAAACTAGGTTTAACTTCTAAGATGATATAGAATACATATTTACATTGGATCAGCTTGATATGTTTTTTCCTAATTATTTAATCTGACCAGTCTAATGACATGTTGGAAAGAGCATTTGCCTCAGAGTCAGAAAACCTAAAATCTGGTTTTGGCTTTGCTGTTAAGCCAGCTCTATAACTTTGTTCAGGTTAAAAACTCTGAGCTATAGCTTTCTCATCTGTAAAATGAAGTTTGTCAGTAGCCAATAATGAATTATACATTATCTAGGACTTTGGCTATCTCTCTTCCTTCCTATTTCCTGATTATTTCCCAGTTCGTTAACATCACTAGCTGAAAGAGAAGGGGATTTAAAGTGTTGACGTTCAGTCAATGATTTTGTTCCTGTGATCAAATTGAAATTAAAAGGTTTGCTTAAGGGAAAGTTTGGATCCAGTAGCCAATATGAGGCTGTAGGTTATCATTGATGTTATCATCTGCTCCTTTCCTCGATCTCTATTATAAATGAGTAGAAACTATTTATTGAATAAAACAAATCCTCATATGCTTGAGTATTCACAGTGAATGAATGAGACTTTATTGTCCTAGAAACCTGACATTTATAATCTGCTTTATCTAGAAATTTTGATTCTTTCTTCAGAAAGAAGAAAATGTTCTTCAGAACTTTTACCATGTAACAGACATGAATTTAAATACTATCTGATTTGCAATATTGCACATTTTTCTCTGCATAACAAAATAAGCTTTGGTATTAGTTTCTAGTTGGTATAAGTCTAATTGTGCTACAGACTCAGTTATTTAATTTTTCTGAAGGTAAATTTATTACATAATATCAGTCTGAGGAAGGATTAAAATTTGATAACATTAATAACAATAGATGATATTCCTGATGCATTTTCAGGGAAGGCTTTGCAATTCCTTTTATTTTTTTCCAAGAACTAGCTATAGAATTACGGTGATAATAGTTTAGTAAAAAGTTGTTGAGCACTTACCCCGTGTAAGGCACTCATTTAATCTTAATTTTCATTTTTTAACCTTAATTTTAATTAATAAGTATCTTTAATCCAGGAGTTGTTATCTTTGGTTTAATTTTATCTTACCTGGCACAACTATTAAGAACGTATGTGATTTATTTCCAATAGTTGCAAAAATGCAAAAAAAAAAAAAAGAAAAAAACCTTTCAAAATGTTTAATAGCTATAGTAGAGAAGGTCATAGTATAATTTTCAACTGTAAAAATAGGACTTTTTATTTTTAAACATGGGATATAAATCCCCTAGCTTCAAAGCAATGCATGATATTTTTCCCCTAAACTGAGTGGGTGAATAAACACATATACATGATCCGTAAAGCCAGCAGAGTACTAGCCTTACTCAAATAGATTAGTGCAAGTCAAAAAAATTATTCAATTCTTCACACTTATACAACAATTTCAAATGAATCAAAAAAAGTGAATCCTTACAAATAATAGAAGAGAATGTGGGGAGTCCCTCCATATCCTAGAAATGAATAATTTTTTTTAACTGCGACTCAGAAATTCAAAAGCAGTAAGGTAAAGGATTCATAAATTTGATTACATAAATTAAAAGGAAAACTTTGTAGGGGCGCTATGAGCAAAGTAAAAAAAAAAAAATTGGAAAAAGTATTTACCATTTATTATCATCCCTGGCATATAAAGAGCTTTTAAAAAACTGGAACCAAAAACTCTAGAAAAAATGGACTAAATATCAGTAAAGAAACAAAATGTAAATGGCCCTTAAACATATGAAAAAATATTCAATTTAATTCATGGTAAGAGAAATTCAAAATCAAATTATTCCGAGATACCTTTTCTTTCCCCCTATCACATTGGCAAAAATCCAAAAGTTCCACATTTTTCTATTGATTGGGCTGTAGATTAATGGGCACTCTCATACATTGCTTGTGAGAATGCAAAATGGAACAACTTTGTGGAGAGGAACTTGACAGCATCAGGGAAAATTACCCATTTGACTCAGCATTCCCACATCTAGAGAATTATCCCAAAGATACACTGCAAAAATATGAAAAGATAGCAGCCCTGTTTGTAATAAAAAATAAATGAATACAACCTATATGTCTATTGGTAGTGGACTGAGTGAATAAACTATAGTAAATAAATCCATATGTTGTATGTCCAGGCTCTCATAGTGGAGTGCTATGCAGCTGAAAAAAAGAATGAAGTTTTCTTTTCACGGAATAAAAATAATACTGTGACCTTCTGCATTGTTGCTATTAAATACTTCAAAAGGCTTTTTTTTTTTGCATTTTTGGTGATCTTCAGAGTATGATGTTTAAAAAAAAGGCAGTGTCAGTTGTATACAGTAGGCTATCAATTATGTATTTATGCATTTGCTTATACTGTGATTTAAATAATAGAATAAACGATAAAATAAATAAAATGATTGCCAATAGGAGAAAAGAGAAAAAACAGATTGGAGAAGATGAAGATAGAAACTAGACTTCTCTGAATATACCTTGTTTTGACATTGTAATCATGTAACTATTTTACGTTATTATAAAATAAAATTAAATTGAAATGTGGGGGAAAGGGGATACCTAAAAAATAACTAAAATGAAAACAAAAAAACTCTATATAAGCTGATGACTTAAACTCTCAGGAACTATATCAGATAAGTACAACACAGTATTTAGACCATGCTTCCCTGGTGAGATACAGCTTAGGAATAAAAAGAACAACAAAAAAACCTTACACAGATTTTACTAATTTTGGTAATATTAATATTGTTACTCAGGTACTATTTTGTATGGATAAGGATGCAGATATAGATAAAATAAGTAATAATATTAATGTTATTAGGAACCAAGGTTTTCAATATGAAAGAGATACAGATATAAAAGCAAAAGATTTAAGTAAAACACTATAATCTTGTGTATGTGTAAAGTAGAAATTCATCTCAAATTCTTTTAATAACAGCCTTATTGAGATACAATTCACCTATTTAAAATGTGCAATACAGTGCTTTTTTAGTATATTTACAGTTGTGCAACCATCACCCCAATTTTAGGACATTCTCTTTATCCCTAAAAATCCCTTATGCCCTTTAGCAGTCACTCCTTTTCTCCCCCATCCCTCTCTAACTCTATGTAACTATCAATCTACTTTTTCTATATAGATTTGCATGTTCTGTAAATTTCATATGAATGGAATCATACAATATGTGGCCTTTTGTGACTCACTTTTATTTAGCATAATGTTTTCAGGGTCCATCCATGTTATAGCATATATCAGTATTTCATTCCTTTTTACTGCAAAATATTTCATTATATGGATATGCCATATTTTATTTATTGATCAGTTGATGGACTTTGGGACTTTTTAGCTATCACGAATAATGTTACCATGAACAAACTTTGTGTCCTGGTGCAATTGCTGGGTCATAGTAACTCTGTGTTCAAACTTTTAAAGAACTACCGGACTATTTTCCAAAACAAATGCACCATTTTGCATTCCACCCAGCATGATCGATTCAGTTTCTTACCAACGCTTGTCATTATCTCTCTTATTGGTTATAGCTCTCCTTGCGTATGTGAGGTAGAATCTCACTGTTTTTGTAGAATCTCATTTGATTTGCATTTTACTGACTAATGATGTTGAACGTCTTTTCAAATGTTTTTTGGCTATTTGTGTGTATATCATCTTTGGAGAAATGTTTAGTCAGATCCTTTGACCATTTTTATATTGTAAGATTTTTTTATGTATTCTAGGTATGAGTCCCTTAACAGATAAATGGTTTGCAAATATTTTCTCCCATTCTGTCGGTAGTCTTTTCAAATATTTGATGACCTTTAGAACATGCAAGTTTTTAATTTTGATGATGTACAATTTATTTTTTTGTCTCTTGTTTGTGCCTTTATTGTGTTATCTAAGAAGGCTTTGCCTAAATCAAAGTCACTACGATTTATTCCTATATTTTTTCTAAGAGTTTTATACTTTAACTCTTATAGTTAGGACCCAACATCATTATTTTGCATATTCAAAATAGTGAATATTCAGCACTGTTGGAAAAAACTGTTCTTTTCCCATTGATTAGTTTTGACACCCGGGTCAAAAATCAATTGACTATAAATGTAAGGGTGCATTTCTGGACTCTCAATTCTATTCTATTGATCTGTATGTCTATTCTTATGGCATACCACACTGTCATGATTACTGTCACATTATAATATACTTTGAAATGCAGAAGTATGACTCCCCCCCCGCTTTTTTTTTTTTAAGATTATTTTAGCTATTTTGGGTCCCTTGCATTTCCATATGAATTTTAGGAACAGTTTGTTAATTTCTGCTACAAAGCCAGCTATAATTTTGATGAGAAAATCCTGTAGTCTCAAATTTGAATTATAAATAATGATATGAATCCATTATATTTTCTCTTGTAAAAAGAGGAAGGAGAGGACCTCTGCCTACTCAAAAGATCTATCGACAATGGTCGACCTAGTAGAAATTAGCATGCCTGGGGTCCAGGTTGTGTTCATAAGTACCATTAGCACCCCTTGAAGAAATGTCTGTTTCCAGGCCTGGGGCAGGAAATATACATGATGAGGCTATTCCAGATAAGTGAGTGATATCAAAAAGGCTCAGGAGCTAACTTGAAGAATCTCCCACTATCCAAAGAAGGGGGCAATTTGAATATTAGTAATAAGACCAATTGTAGTAGATTGAAGTACATTAAACTTATTAAGAATCCATGTATAATAATGATACTAAAAAAATTTATTGGTCACACTTAGAGAATTTTAGAGAACCAACTAAATATTTGAAAGTGGTAAAAGGAAAGAACTGAGCATTTAACCTGCCTTTCACATATGAACTTTATCTCTGATTCAAAAAGTTTTTCTCAGATGGATTCCAGCTAATAAGTGAAAAAGGAATAACATAATTATAATATTATTATTTTGCAAATCCTAATGAAATAATCTGACAATGATCATTAGCTGCTGACATCTCAGAAAGTCAGACGACCAGGCATTATGTACCTCTTGGAGGACGTGCACAGCACCACAAACAGAGTGTTCTTTCCAACAAAATTGAAACTGAATCAAGTCAAGCCTTGAGATCCAGCTGCAGGTTCATAGGAAATATGAAACAAAGTCTGTTAAACAGTGCTATGGGGTTCAAGTCAACAAAATAATGTAAGAGACCCTAAGAATAATAACTCAGTTTCTTCAAGTGTTAAAAAAAAATCTTATTAGCCAATTGAGGAAATTTGAACACCAACTATATAAATGATGGTTTTTGTTTTAGATATGATAATGATTGCTTATATGTAAATGATGCTCTATTTATAAAAATAAGAGTTTTTGTCTTTTAGAAATATGTATCAAAATGTGTAATAATATTATATATAAAATGACATGACATAGGAGATTCACTTCAAAATAACACAAGATGGAAAGGCAGGGGCCAGGGTATGAATAAAACAAGAGTAGTATCAATAAATTTATGATTTCTATAGCTTGGTGATATTTACTTGGGGGTTCATGGTACAGTTCTCTCTTTTTGTATATATATTGTACATGTGTTAAAGAAAGGTCTAATTTTTGGGTCATATCACGTGGAACTATGAGATGAAAAGTCTTCATATATCACAAAAACTAAACTACACAATGTTATCTAATAATATTTACTTATCAGATATTTGAGTGTCATTGAAGTAGCCTCCAGCAATACACTGGTGAACATAAATAGTTCCTGAGTTTTCAGTCAGGTTGGAGAGACAGACATTAATCAAACAATCACACAAATCATGGTAACATTTCAACTGTAATATGTGTATGAAAGGTAAATGGTGCTAGGAGATCTTATAATAGGCTATATGGTGAGAGTTAATTAGGTAAAAGGAAAGGAGAAAATGTTACAAGTAAAAAGGAGAGCTGTAGTTGTCTAGAACTGTGCCGTCTCATACGGTATGCTCTATTTAAATTTAGGTTATTTAAAATTAAATAAAATTTATAATTCAGTTCCTTAGACTAGCCGCATTTCAAGTGCCTAGTAGTCATATATGGCTACTGACTATAGTTTTAGACAGCGCAGATATGGAACATTTCTGTCATCACAGAAAATTTTATTGGATAGCTCTGATATGGAACAACTGTATCTCATCCCCAGTAGAAAAAATAATGGTTATATTTGCCTTGTAATGATTTGTTTTTGTTTTCCTCTTTACTCAAAATCTTAAGGTAAATACAAATATAAACTAAAAACCAAATATTAAATCCACTGAAATATTTTAGAAAGTTTTCTAAGTGACTGTGACAGAAACAGGTAAATATTTTGTTAATTCACATATCAAAATTAGTATATTTGTACATCCTTTTCCACATCTAGCCCTGCTTTTGAGAATATAAGATTTAACAACTCATTTTTTATGATTGATCTTTTTTCTCTAATTATCATTCATTCATTCATTCATTCATTTGTTCATTCACTTGTTCATCAAGCATGTATTTTTACACACTGCATTTGGTGGATATATCTCTTGAATATCTTACTTTGTAATGGTTCCTTATACACACCAACTTTTTTCATGCTGTTTATTTGTTGAAGAGACTAAGGATTTTGTCCTATTGAATTTCCCACATTTTAGATCTGGCCGCTTACATCCTCATAGTGTCTCTTAACATGACCTCATATTATCTGTAGACTGGTAGCTAGATCTAGAGTCTTGATTAGATTCTAGTTCAGTTCTTTTGGTACATGACTGGTGCTTTGTTCTTCCTATTAATAACATTGTGTAAGGAGGCACATAATGTCTGGTTGTCCCATTTTTAGTAACTATAAGATTAATTAGTGGATTCAGTGCTGTCATCCTGATCCATTTATTAGAAAGGTCACCATCTACCAATAGTTTCAGGGCAGTGATTCTTAACCTGTGCTGCATGTTAAGAGCACCTTGGGGACTTTTATGTCATCCATTGATGATATTTTCCTAAGGGGTTACAAAATGATTATATTCCAATTTTTTGTTTTATTTTGCATTAGTCAGCTGGAATTCTTCTTTATATAAATAACTTTTTCTCAACTCTTAAGTTACCCCTTGGGTGGGATGCAGCACTAGCATATAAGCTGTTACAGAACTGAGGAATAAATGCTATTCTGAAGATGGGTAATAAGTTTATGGGGTCAGGAGACTCAGACAAGCAGAGGAAAGAGTCATGAAGACTTTACCAAAGTGATGACGTTTTGGCTGCATTCTAATGAGTGATAGATAGGAGTTCACCAGTTAGAGAATCAGAAATGATATTATAATGTTAGGAGATTATCAGGAAGTTCTTTATGGCAGAACACAGGGCTTTTCATCAGAAGCATTTCTACCTTGATTATTCAGGGCTTAGTCATACTATGCAAGCTATAATTAAGTACCATCTTTAATTATACCACGGCTTTGGTATCCAGTCTTCATCATAAAGGAGGTTATATCTGATTAGATTGGTCTATTGGATAGTATTAGTGGGACTATGGAAGATGGGCAAGAAATCAGCCAATCAGATGTGTATTTGAGTACATGCCAGATGCTTAGAGTCAAAGGAAATAAATGTAAAATAAATATAAGTTGTACAGTCTGCCCTATCTTAAGGCAGTAATAGTTTATGTTTGAGTATAATTGTATAGTTTGTATATAATTATTGATCTTATTGATAATTATTTCATATAGTTGCTTATTTAATCTTCACAATTCTATACTATAGACATTTTATTATTTACAGTTTATTTTTAAGAGCCTCAGAGAAAAGAAGTGACTAGCCTATACGCAAATGGATTAGAGAAGGAGGAGGGTAGATTGAAGCTAGCTAGGAGGCTGTTAGAGTAATCTATGTATGAGTGTTGAGTGTCCAGACTATAATGTCAAAGCAAAGGGAGAGAAAAGGAATAGAAGATAATAGCTATCAGAAAAAATTTGAAGAAAAAAACCCACCTAACCTAGCTATAGATTGAACATAGAGATGACAGAGCAGGAAGTGTAAAGGAGACCTTAGCAATGGTGATGGCCAAAGATTATTTATCTGAGAGACAGTATCTGTATTACTAGAAAATAGGTTGACTTTGGGCAAATTATTCAACATATCTAAACCCTAATTGGGATATTTACTAAAAGAAGAGTTAAGTATTATGATACAGTAAAAAGTGAATGGGCTTTACAGTCATACAGACTTAGCATTTAGTCTGAGCTTCCCCTTATGTTAATCTTTAGGAATTTCGATTTTCTATTAAATGAAGATGGTTATTATGAGAAGAGTTATGAGAATTATGTGAGATAATATATACGAATCACATAGTAGAATGCCTTCCTCATAACCAGTGTTGAACAAATGTTTTTTTTTTTTTCATCTAAGTTCCTTCCACTTAGAGCTTTGACTATGAAATTACCTCAAGATTTCTGTTAAGAGATTTCAGTGGCACTAGAAATGGAGATTTAAGAGTCATCAATATATAAGATCTAGTTAAAGCCATGAGTATGAATGAATAAATCATACGTTAAATCCAACTCTTATGTTTCTGAATTTTTTCTTATTCTCTTTCTGCATTTTTGCAGCTAAATACGGCTGAAGGAAAACTTAAAACCCTGCTGACTGATCTCATTTTAAATTCATGACCATGAACCTCAAGTGGGTCTTTAATTCTGCTGGACAATCATACTCTACCTTTCCGCTTCATTCTTTCCCACTCCCCTAAACGATTATTTTACACTTTGTTCTTTCTGCATACTCCTCATCCTCATTTTCATGATAACGTTTCTTCCTCTTTAAATGAGGAAAGCGAAGCATTCAGAGAAGAATTCCACAAACTCCCTGTACCTGCTAGCATGCAACACACACACACTCTGTTCCTGCCTCTGACCATCCCCAGAGCACTTCAACAATATTCCCTAACATGTGTCTTAGTGCCTGGCTTACAGTGGATACTCATTTTATTTACATATTCCCTTTTTTGGCCTTTTCCACTTCTCTGACCTCATTGAATTATCCATACCGTGTATTTGATTTTTAAAATATCCAGTTTCAAGAACATTTATTGTCACAAAGGACAATATTATATGATTCCATTTATGTGAAATATCCAGAATAGGCAAATCCGTAGAGACAGAAAGTAGATATGTGGTTGCCTAGGGCTGGAGGATAGAGGTATTTTGTGTGGAGGGTGAAGGTTAAGGAGTGTTGGGTTTCTTTTTGTGGTGATGAGAATTTCCAAAATTGATTGTGGTGATTCTCACACAACTCTGAATATATTAAAATCTATTGAATTGTACACTTTAAATGGGTGAAATTTTTGGTATGTGAATTATATCTCAATAAAACTATTTTTAAAAAGAAGCATTTAGTCACTGCACTGTTAGGAGCTTCACATATATTTATCCTTACTACAGTCCTGATTTCTCCTTTTTCTAATGAGGCAATCAAGGCTTTCAGAGGTTGAATAAATTCCCAGGGCCACAAACCTAATAAGTGGCCCGGCCACATGTAGACCTTTAGACAGTGCTAACCATAGATTTGAGTTCTGCTTATTTACTAAGAGGAGTGTTCTTTTTATTTGGATGTATGTTGATTGTTTTTAATATATGGACTTGGCCTTCATTAACCCTGAAGTCTGATGCCACTAGATTAACATGTGTTATAATCTCTTTGTTTTAGAGCATATGGAGATTGTAGCAGGGGAAAGATGAAACAAGAAAGCCAAATGATTCATAATTGTTGAAGCTGGATAATAGGTACATAGGGGTTCATGGGTTTTTTTTAATATACTTTGAAGGTTTGAAATTTTCCATAATTAAAAAGATTTTTGTTGTTATTGTTTAAAGAGGACCTGACTAGATTTTAATGGATAAAATAGATTTAGATAGTTGACTAATATTGAGTCATTCACTCATTTACTTATAGAGCATCTGCTGTGTGCTAGCACAGAGCTGGGTTTACCTCAAGAGGTTTACATATTCACAAGAGGAAAAAATTGTCTCTATCATATGTCTGAAATATCTGCATGTGTATATAATATTACTCAAATGCGATTTTTATTAATCAAACCTAACTGTCCCATTGTTCAAACAACAAAGTACTTACTGGGTATGAGGCAAAGTGCTAGGATTAGAGAGAATAGATACATTTTTCAGTGCACGGAGTGAAGGGATGATGAACCTAGTAGGCCCAAAAAGTCTTGAGTGTAAAGTCGTAAATTTTGGAGGCTTTATGGCCTAGGAGGAGGGCTTCTGATGTGTTCTTTTAGTTTTCACCTGTCAGCAATTTGGGCTGAATATTCTTTTAGTTTTAGAAACTGGTGAGTCTCTGGAGTGTTAGGATTTATGACTGGGACACAGAAGAGTGAGGCCTGGCTATCGCACCTATTGTGGTCTCGAGGCAGAAAGATAAAAGAAACCTTCAAATCTTCTTATACAGGTTTTCAGTCCAGTTAAGCAAGGTAGAAAGAGAAGCAACAACTTCGAAACAGCTTTGACTAGAGACAGGAATGAATGTGAGAGTACCAGCTTTTGGAGCCCGATTTCTGTATATAGTTTATTTATTGCTGTTATTTTTCATCAGAGTAGCTCAATTGATAAGTCTGTTTCTAGATTTTCAGGAAATTGAAAGCAAAAAACACAATACACGTGTGTGTGTGTGTGTGTGTGTGTGTGTGTGTGTGTGTGTGTGTGTGTTTGTAATGAAAACCATTGCATGTTTTATTTTTTTTATGCAATAGTACACCGTAATATGTTTTTTGTTCGTCTTAGATTCTTTTCATGTTCATCTTCAATGAGCAGTATAAAACAGAAACACTACTAAAGCCCAGAACCCTCTGAAATTATAAGGAAAACATTTTTGTTGTTGTTGTTTTAACCTTTGTCAATCTCTAAAACAGCTTTAAAAAATTAACCCAAAATATTCTCCCCTTTTGCCTCTCCCAGCAGACAAAGAGCCAGTATTAAAAATTTCAGCTTGCGAGTGTTTCTTCTCTCCAAATTTAAGCATCTAAAAATAGTTTCTTGGGATAAAAGTGCTTTTTTACGAAAAAAAAAAAAAATAGCTTCACAACCACAATATTAAAACAAACCCAAATTAAATCATAGCCCTAAATTTGGTATCACTGCTGTTAACCTGACCTGTTAGTTACATAGTCCGAATACGAGTCTGAATTAGAGACATGAGTCTAGTGCACAAATGCATTTTATGGAGTATGTTGTACTTTCTGAGGGGATCAGCACAGAAGAGACAAATCGGTTTGTAAAGTGTGTTTCTAGAATGTTGCTTGAGGTTTCTGTAATTTAATTCTCTTGGTATTTTCTGCATTTTGGAATTCTTCCCAGGACAGTTTATTAGTACTTGGATTTGGGTTTCAGTCTCTTTCCTTTCTCCTTTTTACTTTTAATTTTTTCAGTGAATACTTAGACTGTGAAGGTTAAAAAAACCAATAGTTCCAGAAACTAAATTCTATATTTAACTGCAGACTGGGTGTGGTTCAGACAACTGCAGTGCAAGCTTGCTAGTGTTTTGCCCGTCATCATAACCCTGACCTGCAGGGAACGTTTCTTCTAGTCTCTGACTCTGAAATATGCTGAATGATGATGAGATGATGATATAAAGGACATATTTTAGGCGTAAAATAAAAATTAAAAAAAAGACAAAATTGCCGAATGGGTTCAAACTTGAAGTGGTTCTGACAGATGATTCTTTTGTGTTCTTTTATAGTACTCTCTAAATGATATTAACTTGTCCTGTTTTCATGGTGCTTTAGCCCATAATTCTTTTACTACCTTTAATTACCACTGTGCAGTTTTAAAAATTTTTGCACAAGAGGTCTTCTCCATTTCAGCTCCCCTTTCATGAAACCACATTTTCTTTTAATGTTTTTTCCTTTTTTATTTTGCTTTATTAGTTCATGACTTTCTTAATTACCAATAAAAAGTGGAGGAATAACTGCTTGTTCTCCTAGTAAGATTCTCTCCTTTAAAAAAAAAAAAAACATACTATCTGTTGAAGAGACTCCTGTTACTTTGTAAAATGGAAAAAATAGTCATCTTTTTCTTCCTTAGCAGTATCTTTATTATTTTGTGTATTGTCCCAATATTATTTATCATTCATACTATACAGAACTCCATGGAGTAAGAGATGCTGCTCATTTAAGTAAGATTACACCTAGCCAGAAAAAAAACTAGAGCATAAATGCTTATAAATACTTTCCTAATATTGCTCTTCTGAGAGATTGAGATCTATTCAGATGTTTTTTTGAAGGACCACTTGTATGATATGAACAATAAAAGGTCTGCTTCACCTTTTTTGTACATAAATACATAAATTGCATCTGCTGACCACCGATTTTGTCCAAGCAGCATTTAAACTAAGAAACTTCCTTTGATTTCATTTATTTGTATTTGGTCACCATTTCTGCAGAGAATAAGAAAGAGACCCTAAAGATCATCTAGTTCAAACAGTTTATTTTTTAGACCAAGAACCTGTAACCAAGAGGTTAATTAACCTGGTTAAACTCACAGAAGAAATAAGATTAATTTGCTTATTTTGACTCCATTGCCTTGTGAACTAAAGGATATGATTTTTTTTTTTAAATAGCATATTCGTTGACCTTCTCAACACTTTTATCTTCTTCAGTTTTTATTGGTAAACATTTATTGAGTGTCCGCTGTGTGCTAAGCTATATGCTAAGAACCTGAATGCAAAGATGAAAATAGAAGTCCTTATTGCATTTAACTGAATTTCTTCTTGCCTTTGTTTCTTTATTCATCTCTTATTTTTCTCAGGCCCTCTTAATCTTTTTCCCTCCTGAACTCTTTTCTATATCTTTCCCTCTGTCACTTTCTGTTATTTTGAGGAAAAAAAGAAAAGGAAAAAAACCTAATATTATTTCTTTTTTCCTTCCCTCACACTTTTCTTTTAGGCACACCTCCAGCTCACCCCTTTCTGTTCTCCTCAGTTGCTTCTTATTAGTTGATCATAATGTAAACTGAAGTATATTCTTTAGTATTTCTTATACTTATTAATAGTTATGATCCTATTTCATTTTAAAAGCAAATTGGTCAATGTAATAATGTTTCTAAGAATTAGTAAATGTTACATAATTTTCAAGGGTCTTTCAGGTTCTCAAAATTGTTGTGCTATGATTCTAAAGAACTATAGTTCTTATTAGTGTGGGGCCTTTGTTCCCCTTAGACTCAGTGGCTCTTGATAGGAGAATACTTCCCACCCTAGAATTAAATCTTTAGAAAATAATTGGTGCTTAGCAAAACAGCATGAATAGACTAACTCCAAAGAACAAAACCGTCTCCGTGATAACTAAGCTCTATCGGAAGACCAGTTATCTAGGGCTATGTGTATATCCCCATGATCTGTCTCAGCGCCTTGTTTGGCAATCAGCTTGTCTTCTGATCTCTTGGTCTCCTTGTTTATATATTATAGTAATGAAATACCTTAAAGGTATTGCAACCTGAAAATGCAAAGAAATCATTGTTCACCTACCTTTTATCAGTCTGGATAGTGAGAATTACTTTGTTCTTCCTTATAAATTGAGAAAACTAAAAAAGTTCTCACTGCTTAGAAGAAATTTGCTTATTTTTTCACTTTATTTCTCAGAGTAAAACTTTCTTCAGTACTTTACAGTTGCAGAGAAACTTACATCTCATTTTCTTCTTTGTTATGTTGCTGCTGAATGGAGACTAGCTAAAAAATATATCTTTTTCACATCTAGAATCAAAGAAACCATATGTCTGACCAGGATAGGATTTTGTTTGCCTAAGAAATTCGGTGAATTCTTTTTCAATTTTTTTTACATTTAACCATGATAGCTTTTTAGCAAGAGGCTAAGTCAGTGATGATGAATCTATTAAGTAGAACGTCATAGTGAAATGACAGATGTGGCCTATGTGAATTCAAAGAAAAATTGTGAATGAAATAGTGTTAAGTGATAGAAGAAAAATTGCATTATGACAAAAATGTAAAAAGTCATACACATACAAAGATAATGATTGGGAGAGGTAATAAAAATTTTAAATAAATGATTTGCCCTAAATGTCAAATAGTTTGAATATTTTTATGTTACTTTTTGTCTTTTAGTTTCTGATAATATAGTTGTTAAGAACATTGGTTTTTGAGTTAGAAAGACTGGTTTCAGTGCCAGCTTTCTTACTCACGAGCTATATATCCTTAAACAAAGTACTTGCTAGAAAAGTAGTGCTATGATTTAATGCCTTCCTCCTACTACTGAATACTCAATACAAAAATATTAAATAAGAACTTTCAAAAAGAATGCTAGATTTCTTCAAATGGAATTTTCTGAAGAGTTATTTTCTGTATTCCTTAGCCTCAGCCAATAAAAGTCTACTTAGCATTTTTTTTTTTTTTTTTACTCAAAAGAGTCATTCATCACCTGTGTGCCAAACACTCTACTCAGTGCTGAAGAATATTTAAAGATAAGGTTTTACCCTAATAAGTCTCAGTCTAGTGGAGCAGTCAGGTTAAAAAACTCACAGGAGACATAGCGCAGCAGGATATAGAGGAGAGTGGTGGGAGGAAGGGCAGCACTGAGGGCATTTGAGCTGGGTCCTGTAGAGCAGTATAATTTTGATGGGTTGAGAAGAGGAAGAAAAGCATTCTTGGCAGTGGAGCAAAGGCAGAGAGGCCTGAAAAATTAGGTAACTGGAGTGTGTGGTCAGTTAGGCAGAAAATGAGGCTAGGGAAGTAGGTTGCATCCAGATTGTGGAAAACCCTTGTAGTGCCACAGTTAGCAACATTTGTCTTTCTCAAAGCATTCGTATTTACATCCATGCCAAAGTATGGTTGTTCTAATAATTGGGGGGGAAAAAATCTCTTAATCCATTTTCAAAGTTGTTTGTGCCACTTTCCTCCTAATGTATAAAGAATTGATCATAACTCTATATGACAGGGACTCAAATTATTTTGGGGGTGGGAGGTGGACTTTGTATCTAATATTTGTGAGACATCCTAGGAATTAAGAAATTAGAACTAGTTTGAAAAAACTTCTTAGCCTTTCTTTTTGAAGACAAGAGCCTAAGTAGTATTCCCTTTCCTGTGTGTTCAAAGAAATATGTTGAGATGCCAGCCATTTTCAATTTTTTAAAAAAATTTGTTTAATCCATTTTTTTGTCTGCTGACTTATATTATAAAGGTGGATTATTATAAAATTTTAAAATCTAATTTTCCCGCTGACTCCTGTTATAGCAGTGCATTGTTAGGATGAAAAATTGAGCCGTATCTTACCAGAATGGATTATTTTACCATCTGCTAAGTAAATTTACCTGGTACTTCAGTTTATGTCCTCTTGCAGGCAGGGGTTTGGTTACATTTGGGTTGCCCATAGGCTAGCACAGCGCTATATATAAAGTCTGACATCATTAAGTGTTGCTTGAACTTGATTAAATTGAATATATAATAAAAGTCTACAACTTTAACAAAATTAGAAAATGCTATCCCCCTGTCTCCCCTACCAGACATATTAGACTCGGTGCAGGGGTTAGAGTAATGTAATATTTTAATTGTTGAAGCTGTAAATTCAATTCAGTGATAAATAATAATTTGATGATTTAAAGTGATCCAGTAAAAATGACTCAAAAACAGCAGAAAAATGACTTTCAAATGCCTCAGTGTTATTCTTCCTTAGCCTGATCATTGTACCATCCTCTCCCCCACCCCTCCCCTTCATAAAATCCACTTTGTGGGAGTAGAGTGAGTCCCGAAAAATTTAAAGTTTGTTCTGGTC
>NW_011889010.1:157449-159835 GCF_000151845.1 Pteropus vampyrus
CAGTGCATTGTTAGGATGAAAAATTGAGCCGTATCTTACCAGAATGGATTATTTTACCATCTGCTAAGTAAATTTACCTGGTACTTCAGTTTATGTCCTCTTGCAGGCAGGGGTTTGGTTACATTTGGGTTGCCCATAGGCTAGCACAGCGCTATATATAAAGTCTGACATCATTAAGTGTTGCTTGAACTTGATTAAATTGAATATATAATAAAAGTCTACAACTTTAACAAAATTAGAAAATGCTATCCCCCTGTCTCCCCTACCAGACATATTAGACTCGGTGCAGGGGTTAGAGTAATGTAATATTTTAATTGTTGAAGCTGTAAATTCAATTCAGTGATAAATAATAATTTGATGATTTAAAGTGATCCAGTAAAAATGACTCAAAAACAGCAGAAAAATGACTTTCAAATGCCTCAGTGTTATTCTTCCTTAGCCTGATCATTGTACCATCCTCTCCCCCACCCCTCCCCTTCATAAAATCCACTTTGTGGGAGTAGAGTGAGTCCCGAAAAATTTAAAGTTTGTTCTGGTCTATAATGAATGAGGACCTAAAATGCTGCCTTCCCTTAGGTTGTCTTGCCACCACCACTGCAACCTGTGGCAAGTTTGTCTTCCTTTCCCTCTCTTCTGATGTCATTGCTGTTTTAGCTTCAGAAAATGCTGCAAGGATGCACTATAAATTTTGGAATTAATGGATCCTAGAAGTTGAATTTTAAAGAGTTTATTCTCTTTCGTAATTCCTTATAGAATGACTCGGGTAGAACATAATGAACTCCTCCTCCTGTATCTCTGCAAATAGAAATTCTTAACATTTATATAAGCCAGCAGGAGCCTGGACATGACCTCATTTCAATCCATTAGACTATTTGAGGAAAAAAAACAACAAACTTTCCCACTTATTGACAGGTAAAGTTATCCCAATCCATTTCTCATAGCCAGTAAGAAGATGAACTGTCCTTAAATGCATTTTTAAATTGGCAAATTATACTTCCTGGTTCCTTTTTGGTCAAACAGAAATAGCCAAAAGAGAAATTATCACAATGTTTTTGAGGCAGATTAAAAATCCTCCCCATCCTCTTATAGAAGATCTGCCAGCAGTTTCATTTTGTACAAACAATGGATCCCCCATTTCTCTAGTCCCTGAGCCAATTAAACAGGACAAAAGACCCCATGTTCCTCATACTGTTCTGTGGCCAGAGTTTACAAGGAAATGAAGTATAGTTTGATAAATATTAGCGTTGTATGTAATGAGTCACCAGTGAAGACACAGTTTATCCCAGAAACAGAATTAAAGCATCATGTTATAAACATTAATACTGACAAAGACCAACTTGTAGACTTAACTGGAAAAGGTTTACAGAAAACTAGTGAGCTTTTCTTTTTTAAACTCAACAAATATTTATTGAGCTTCTACTTCATACCATTCATTGTAATACACTGAGGGATACAGCAGTTTACAAGACAGATGTGGTCCTAGCCCTTATAATAATGCATTAGGAAACAATTAAATACAGCATGTACCAAGGTCTGCATATGTGTTTGATATTCGAAGATCTCAAATTAGACTATGAACTTACAGGTAAATATCCTTTTCTGATATAGTTGCTTTTTGGTTGAGGAAGCCTCAATGGACTATATAATTTCAGTGATAGCATCTAAAAGTGGTCTTTATACATGGAAAACCTGTGTACCATAGAAATCTCAATCATAATAGTGCCTCATTTAAATATTCTGTTTTATTGGTTCCAACTTTGACATGTCATCCTCTAAAAGGCCAGACTAACCTGTAGTTCTGACCATTTTGAGACTATCCTATAATTGCCTTTTAGGAAATAGAAACTTTAGTAGTCATCAAAATCCTAATCTTGGAACATGATTATACCTCAGATCTGTAGTGTCATTGCAAAGAAATTTATTTAATTTATATACAATTGGTTAGATAACCTTTCAACTTTGATAATATAAGTATCTTGTTTTTTTGGTCAAGCGTTATCACAATTAAGCTTTTTAAAAGGCAAAAAGTCATTTATCTATACTGTGGATAGTTTGATTGATTCCCACTAAAAACAGCAACAAACCCAGACATAGGAAGTGAAAAGCTAGGTTTAAGAAAAAGTAATAAGTATTCCTAAATGCAAGGTACTGTTTTCCCTTTCCAGGGAGGTATCAGGATACTCCGCAACCAGTGCACCTGATTCCCTAAAGAACCTATGCTGTTGTCTGGTTGATTTGCTATTTGTTGAGACCTCTCCCCCTAATCCCTCCACCCCCGGGAGGACGAGTTTTCATTTTAGCTACAAAGTATATATATCCTGTTAGCAAGAGGTAGTAATTTTGAAGTATATGTGTTGATCATAAGAAAAACCACGTAGGAGACAAT
>NW_011889010.1:161250-174879 GCF_000151845.1 Pteropus vampyrus
AGAAGCTTTTTTTAGGGACTACTGGTGTCTGAGGAAGTATTATTACTAACTCTTCCACAGTAGGTTAACTGCACTGTATACATAGACTTTAAATGTGCATTGGTGTTGCAGTTCAAGGAAGAAGCCCAAGGGTTTACTTATTTCTCCTCTGCCTGGGGAAAATGGTTGGTCAGTGTAATGGTTGTCACCAGAGCAATTAGATTTCCTTTTTCGGGAGGAAAAAGCCCCTAGGACACATGTAGCTGTGGTTCTGAGGCTCTCATGCGTTTCTTATTGATGCTGTCACATCTTTGCTTCCAGAAGCTCTCGTGAAATTTACCAGAGTTTGATTTAGATGATTCATTGCTAGAGAGATTTACGTCTTAAAGGAATTCTGAAACAATGTCATGTCTTAACTGAATAATGGCCATTCCTTTGAACCAATGGACTGAGTCAGGAAACCTGAGTTCTAGGTCCTGTGACCTTGAGCACTTCAAATCTCCTCTCTGGTACCTCATATGTAAACTTCATGTCCTCATCTGCAAAATAAAGAGGCTGACTTGGTAATGTTTTCTTCCAGTTTAAAGTTCTTTGATTCTTTGTCAGGATCTACTCTGAGGTTTATCTAAATCCATGTGTAATAAGCTATGTTATGGGATTCTGTTGAATTTATGGATTAGGATTCCAAAATTCAACTTTTCATATCTGAATCCTTTAATCTGTTCATAGGCCAATATTAATTTTTCCACTTAAGTCATTTTTCACAGGCTTTTCTATTCTCAAACTTTTAAGCTGCAAAGACATGAAAACTTACAGTATCTTCTGTAGTAGAACACGTTTATATTTTAGCTTTTTCTTATAATCATGTGAACCTTCCAAAAAGCTGATTTGGAGAGAGCTGTTATTTATTTTTTAAGTCGGCAGAATTAAAAATAAACTTTTATTAATAAAAACTACATTATCGTAGAACATCTTTTGTTTATTGTACTGTAGTGTGTTTGCAAACCAGACTTTTAAAGTGTAAATTTGTTTGTTGCCAAAAGGCATTAAGACAAAGAAAATTATTTAAAAATAATTTTATGCAGTTCTATTTTGATCATGCTTTGAAGCAGCAAATGCTATCTTCAGATAATTCTTTTTTAATTACAAAATTAGCAGATACTTCTTATATAAAATATGGGGAAATTTCAAAAAATATAGAGAAGAAAATTTAAATACCACTCTTTAATCGTTAACGTTTTGGTGTATTTTCAGTCATTTTTCTGTGTTATATACATATCTATATATCTTTTTAAACAAAAAAAGGTTATACCGGATTTATAGTTCTATATTTAATACCATTTATATTCTTTCTGAAAACATGATTTTAATGATTGAATCCATTTTAAGATATACTATAATTTATTACCCATTACCCTGCATCTGGACAACTGTATTTACTTGCGGGCCTAATTTCATAACTGAGTATATTGCCACTTTGTGGACAGATACAGGGATGATGAAAGAGAGAAATGTATTTTGAAAAGCAGTTATAAAAATAATCAGAGGTAGGTTTTTGTAATATTATATAACCCAATTTAGTTTTATTTTTGGCAATATTTTTATTAGAAAATTAATAGTAACATTGTAAACTATTAGAAAACTGTATAAAGAAGAAAATATTTCCATTCATAAATAACCACTGAAAATATTTTGGCATATTTACATTAAGGGTATCCATCAATCTATCTATCATCTATGTAAACATAACTAGAATAACTCTCATACAGTTTTTAAACTACTTTTTTCACTGACATTTCCCCATGTCATCAAGTAGTCTTTGAAAATATGAGTTTTTAATGGCTCCTTTCTTCTTCAAGTGACTATACCATAATTTATTTAACCATTATTACTTTATTAGTCATTTAAATTCTTCTCAGTTTTGCCTTATTAAATAGTATTGACAGGAACACCCTTGTACTTAACTTTTGTCTTAAGAATGATATGTCTGGCCATGTTACTACCACCTCCCTCCAAAAAGCTGAATTTATTCACATCAGCAGCAGTGGCCTTGAGCATATACTGCTCCTGTCACCAGAGCCTGTCTTCTGTGCCCACTGTAATCATCTTTTTGGTGAGTGAAAATTGGCTCTGTAGGTGAAAGGCAGTGTTTTATTTTTGTCTACATTTAAACTTCTCTGATTCTAGTGAGGCTAAACATTTTTACACATTTATTAATTATTGATCTTCTGGTGTTCTTTTCCTTTACCCATTTTTTCTATTGTATACTCCTGTTTTCTTATTAACACGTATATCATTATCGAATGAGATCATTAACTCTTTATGCTACACCTTTGCATTTATTTGCAATTTAGTTTTTATTTAAATGTAGATAAATCCAGTGCTTTTTATGTGTGTATTACTGCCTCAGTCACTTATGCTTTGTCATTCAGATGTTTCCTTCTAGTTTTTTAAATGACTTTACTTTTATATTTAACTCTAATACAGGTGGGTTATAAGGTGAGGATCTAGTTTGGTCTTATTTTCCTTATAGCCAATTTTCTATTCCTCCTTAGGTTTAAGATTCTTTCTTGCATATAAAGTTATTTGTTGGTTCTATTGATCTTATCAATTCTTGAACTATAGTTTGGATTATTATAACTTTATAATTTCATACTATTCAACAGGATAGGAGCCATTTATTACTATTTTCAAAAAGTTCTTAGCCATTTTCATCTGATTTTCCAGGTGAACATTAAAATCATATTGTTGACTCATACCACTCTCCATAGAAAAAAGGGGGAAAAAATGTGTTTTAATTTTATTGAAGGTGCATTAAACCTAAAACTTCATCTCAGAAGAAATGACATTGTTCTGTTATTCTTATCTAGGAATGTGTTATGCCTCTCCATTTCTATCTTTTTATACCTACCTATCAGCAAAGTTAGTAAATTTTTTTTAGTTTTTTACATGGTTTCTATATTTTTCTTGTTAGGTATTTTTATTTTTAATTCTCATTTTCTTGTGCTTATAAATGGATGCCTTTTTTCTATTGTCAAACTGATTATTACCTATCCATGGGAAAGTTTTGATATTTTTGTCTGTAAATACCCAGCCATCTGATTATTTCTGAGGTATTCTCAATTTATCCCTCGGTTTTCTTGATATAGTATAATATGCACATGATAAATTTATGGCCCTCCTTCCCAGTTTATTTCTTAAATCTGTTTCATGTCTTATTGTACTGACTAAGACTTTCAGGAAGACATTAAATTATAATAAGAGAAAAAATTGTGTTGGGCATGGTGGGCTCTGCTACCATGTTTCTGATATAATAGAGATGCTGCTAGAATTTTACTATTTTATTATTGTTACCAGTTACTGTTTTCTCGAAATTTTCAAAAATACAGCAAAGTTGAAAGAATTTTACAGTCATCAATTCCACCATTAACATTTTACTATACCTTTTTTTTAAGTTTTTTTTATTTTTCAGTTATAGTTGGCATACTGTTTCAGGTGTACAACGTAGAGATTAAACATTTATATAACTTAGGAAGTGATCACCCCAATAAGTTTAGTACCCATCTGACACCATAGTTATAATACTATTGACTACATTCATAGTTATTATTGACTATATACATAGTTATTACAGTATTACTGACTCTTTTCCCTATGATGTACTTTATATCCTTGTGACTATTTTTATAACTGGCAGTTTGTTACAAACCAGTCTTTTGAACTCTGTATCTGGTTAGTTGTTTGCCTCTCTTTCGTTTTGTTCTTTTTCTGGAGTTTTGCCACATTCTTTCATTTGGGGTATGTGTCTTTGTCTCAGTTTGGCTGATTCCCTGTGTTTGTTTCTGTGTATTAGGTAGATCTGCTACATCTCCTGGTCTTGGCAGAGTGGCCTTATGTAATAGGTGGCCTGTGGTACCCAGTGGTAGTCTCCCTGGTCACCTGAACTGGGTGTTTTAGGGTGTGTCTCTTGTGAGTTCTGTGCACCCTCCTGTTGTAGTTGAGCCTTGATTACTTTTGGCACATCAGTGTGTAGGATTGATCTTCAGGTTGATTGGCTGTGAAAACTGGCCGTAACTACAGTGAGTGAGCTGCTGTGCAGGGGCTGACCCCACAGAACAGGGAGGGCTCTAGTGCCAGCTGAGTCTGACCTTTGGGTATGTCACTTGTGGAAATGTTGATTCTGGAGCCTCTTTGGAGGGGATCCAGTGTGGGACAAGGTTAGCCACTGCTTGTGCCTGGGTTGGAGCTGTCTGGTAGGAGCTACAAAGATATATGCAGTTGGTTGTCACTCGTGCTGGGCTCGGAGGTGCTTGGAAGAGGCTATTCTGCGAACCGAAGCCAGCTGCCACTAGTGTTGGACTTAGGACTCTTTGGTGGGCACTACGATATGAGCTGAAGCCAGCTACCACTGGTGTCAGGTTTGTAGCCACCTGTCTACGTTGCCCTAAGCCAAGGCTGGTACCAGGCTTGGGGCCAGCTACTGCTTGTTTGGGGTTTGTGGACCTTTGAGAGATTTTAGGAAAGTCCGCAGTGTGAGCCAAGGCAGGCTGCTTGTGTGAAGGAGCCGCTGGAAAAGGTTCAGCCCAGCACGCAAGTTGGGTGGGGTGGGGTCTCTGAGAATCACCAGGGAAGGGTGAACAGTGTTAGGTTAATAGAGAGCTCAGATTAGGCACCCACCTGGACAGGGCCAGCTGGGTGGTGGGAAGGTTCAACAAAGGAACAAAGGCACTTGCCAGCACTTCCGTCCCCAGAGTTAGGTGTCCCAACCCCTTCCCATCCAGCTCTTACCCTGAAACTAGTCACTTTAGTTCCTCCCAGTATGTACTTGGCACTTTTCCAGCTGCTGTCCCTTAGCTAGAACTTAGGGCAAATGTTTATGGGCAAGTGACTCTGTGCTCAGGCACTTTAAGAGGACACCTGGCTTTAGAGCAGCCCTCCATCTCACCCAGACTGAGTTCCTGTTGATTTTCACAGCCAGATGTTGTGGAAACTCCTGTTGCCAACACTGGTACTCCAGGCTGGAGAGCGCCTGCTCCTCAGAGGGGCCCTCCACACATAAGATATACCTACCAATTCTTAGCTGCCACACAAAGGTATGGGACCTGCCCATTCCGTGTCACCGCCCCTCTGACCAGTCTTGCTGTGGCTTCTTCTTTATATCCTTGGTTATAGGACTTCAGTTCAGCTACTCTGCAGATGGTTCTCCATGATGGTTATTCTATAATTTAGTTGTGATTTTGCTGTGGTGTTGTGGGAGCTGAGCATAGTATTTACCTACTCTGCCATCTTGACCCATAAGTCCCTACTATAATTGTTTTATTACATATCTCTTAGATTTTTTAAAATATTGATAATATTTGTGTTGTATTACAGAAGTATTTATTTGTACTTAACATTCCAAGATTTTAAAAAATCAACACTGTACTAATTGCTGAAGATACAGGTGAATATGGCAATCTCTTAGCCTCGTTTGTTATCAAGAAGTAGCCAATTTTAAAAATTTTAAGAAAGCTTTGAAATGGGAGATTATGAAAACTGTTCAAGGACAGCATTAGGCATAAAATAAAAAGAGTAGCAGTCCTACTTGAATTACAGAAGGAAAAAGAATGCAGTTAGAATTTTTCAGTATTTGACCAGACTTTCTAGAGAAAATGTCTTATTCAGCTGACAGACTACGTACTTTCAGAAATAGCTGCTTATTCCAGTCTACTTGCTAGGCGTATGTCTATAGTGAAATAAAGTCCATCAATCTATGATAGTTGAATCACATTATCCCATTCTTTTGTACTATTTACCCAGAGTATTATATTACTTTCCTAGGGCTGAAATAATTTCCACAAACTGGGTGGCTTAAAACAACAGAAGTGTGTTTTCTCACAGTTCTGGAGGCTAGAATCTGAAATCAAGGTGTCAGCAGAATTGTTTCTTTCTGGGGGCTCTGAAGGAGAAACCCTCCCATGCCTCTCTTCTAGCTTCTGGCAGTTGCTGTCAATCCTTGGCGTTCCTTGACTTGCAGATGCATCACTGCATTGTCTGCATCCATTTCCACATTGTCTTCTCCGTGTTTGTGTTCTTTTAATTATAAGGACACTCTTATTGGATTTAGGGCCCAGTGTAACATCTCAATCCTTACCATAATTACATCTGCAAAGACCCTATTTCCAGATAAGATTACTTTCTGAAATTCTGGGTGGACATGAATTTTCAGATGACACTAATGGAACCCACTACACCCAACAAATTCCTTAGCAAACAGTAGTTGAAAGAGCATGGGACTGGAATTCTAGAATCTTGTCTCTGATCCTACCCAGCTCTGTAACTCTGGGGAAGTTTGTCATCTGTAAGCTTGTCATTGTTCCCATTTCTCAAATGAGGAGGTGGATCAGTGAATAATCTTTCAAAGTGCCTAATTGTCCTAAAGTTCACATTAAATCATGAAGAGTTATATGCAGAGCTGATTTCTAGCTCTGCTCCTACTACTACTCTCTGGCCCCTGATTGTTTGTCTGGGGTATTTTATGGCATGATTAGTATCAGAGGGGCTTTGACATCTTTGGATAAAATATAGAATATCACTGACCTGGTAAGTGAACCGAAGGTGTTCCTTAGGCCTTTAAGGATTAACAAAAGATAGTCGCTATACTTACAGGTTTTCCTTTTCCTTTTATCTCTGCCTTCACTTTGCTGTTTTAAAAAAGAGAGAACACTTTAAATTATTTTGTTTGTTGCTGAATATCATTTAACACATATACTCTCAAATAGGAGACGGGACAATTAAATTCCAAGGTCTTTTAGTTTAATGTTATTCTCTTTCCTGCCCACTGTCCAGTAATTTTACTAAGTGGTGAAGAAATGCACATTGGATTATAGATAGTGGATAGTGTCTCACAATCCTGAAACCTTTGAATTATTGGAATAGGAAGTTTAAATATCTCTTTAACAGAGATAGTTCACATAAAGGCAGAGAAAAAAAATGTTCATTTACATGGCATTATCCCTTGCTTAGAGAGTCAGTCCCTGTCTTTTCTATATGCTGAGACACAAAAGGAGGAATTTTCTGGCTGCAATTTTTATAGACTTCGGTGTTATTGAAATGAAAGTACCTCAAGGACATTTCCATTTGTTACTAGCTTATGGTTTCTCATCTCATGTAAATTATTTTGCCACTTTTCATTTTAATTCTTTGCTGTCATTGTCTGGCAAAAAAACGATCAGTGAGTTTCTCTCTGTGAAGGTACTCACTGATTATTCAGCTGACAATATCCTTTGTCTATAAAAATGTGGTGCCCTTCAGATTTGTCACCTTTTTATTGTTACCTGTAGATTTCTGTTTACATCCTCCTCCCTTTTTTGTCTTAGAAAATGTCTAGGGCTATAAACATCCTTCTGTGGGACAGAAATATGTTTTGAATTCCAGAGTTCCAGTTCAGAAACAGATTCCTTTAAGAGTCAAGTTCTTCTACAGTTTACCCACTTGGTAACAGTGGAAATATCTATTCATTCAAATAATCTAAAGGTTAGAATGATTGAAGGTGAATAATAAATCGTGTAAACCATTCTAAGGCTGTCCTGGGAGAAGGGAGCCTAAACTTGAGTGGTGAGGCTGTTTTGAATTAGTTTTGTTACCATTCTGAAAAACTTCTTAAATCATCTTTCCTCTCTATTTCCATGCCTCAGCCTACTTCAGACCCTCTCCTAACTGGCTTCTGCCTTCAGTATCACCAGAAATATTGCACTACAGAAGTAAGCTTGGTCATGTAGTACCCCTGCTTTAAAATCTTTGCTCCCATTGCCTAAAAAGTTAACTGCACACACTGTGTTCCCTTTAAAATATGAACCCAATGTTTTCTTCAGTTTGATCCCCAACTACCACATCTTAGTACAGTATATCCAACCACACCTAATTCCTTCCATCTCAGAATATTTTAAGTTCTTTCATGACTCCCTTTCTTTACACATGTTGCTTCCTCTGCCTCATATTCACTCACCCTCCTTCCTCTTTCTTCACTACCCTGTACAAATGTTGATTCCTCTCTGCACCCGTATACTTATAATACCAATGTAGGCCATTTTACAATACTTTTATAATGTGTTTCATTACATACAGACAGCCTTCGGTGACTACACTGGGAAGCTTTGTCTGATTCATCTTTGCTACAATTTAGCCAATTGCTAGATGTAAAACTAGGACTCAGTCAACATTTTTGGTTGACTGAATGATTAATTATGTCTAAAATCAAAGTCATTAGACTTATTTCCCAACTTTATTGATAGTCTATTGGTTATATTCTGTTCAAAAATGAGCACTATACTAATGCATTGTGTTCAGCTATGTCTTAGTCTAAAACCCCTGAATGTACCTAGAGAAAATAGTGTACAATGTGGTGAGATCTCAGCTGGCTTTCTCTGAAAGAGTCTTGCTTTCACTAAAATTCTTAACTGAAACCACTATTTTCAATGTTTTCACCTTTGTTTCCTTCACCCATCTGTTGATTATTGAATATCTATTACAGGCCAAGCAGGTTTCTTGGGCTTAGAAAGCTCCTCGTGTAGCTAGATAGAAACTATAGTTACTGTCTTCTTTGATGCTTCCTTTTTTCAGAGCAATTACCACGTCCTCTTCCAGAGCATCTGTGAAAAAGACTTAGCGGGATTTTTGCTGAGTTAAATTCAGATAAGTCAATAATGTGATGTGGTCCTAGGGTGACCATATCATTTATTGTCTAAAATGGGATACTTTGAGGGAGTGAAAGGGAATTTGTTAATAACCCAAGATAACAGTACTATCTCAGGCAAACCAAGACGTGTGATCACCCTACAGATAACCCCTGTAGTCTAATCAGATTTCATTACTAGTTGCTTCTGTTTTCCAAGCACATCTTAGGTTTTTAAGCTTTTATAGCTTTTCTTTATTGTTAACTTTGTCCTTTCCTCTCCAATGTCTGTAGCCTGCCCAATTCAATAAGCTATGCCTTATCAGCGTAGTCCACAGAGATATCTTTCTACCCTAAATTATTCAGGATATCATTTATATTCTTAATTGGCAACTAAATGTATTTTGTGTCACAATTGTTACTGTTTTGACTGCTTTTTTTATTTAACCTTTCCAAATCTTTCTCCTCAACTGAACCATATGTTCTTAATATCAGGGTCCATATTTTTAACTTACATCTACTCAAGTACAATGCTTTATTCATATTCATATAATATATATTTTTTTAATACTTTATTTCCTGGACTGCCATTGTCTTTCCTAAAAACTCTTCCACTTTACATCAGTATTGTGTGTCTGCCCCCACCAAAAAGCTTTAAGTGCTTACAATGAAAATTTTTAATCGTTACATTTTAAACTTAAATATTTGCCATGAGATCTTAAAATATATCATTTTGTCAATTTAGATTATATTGTGTGTCTCGAATTAATATTTTTAAATATTAAAACATTACTGAAAGAGTAAAAGATGAAAACAGTATTCATAGTCCAGTGTACATACCTACTGTGTAGTAGCACATTTTGATAATGTTTTCAGTGGGCCTACATTGGTTAATTATAGAAAATAGGTCTTTAACAGAGAAGAAAGGATTAATTGCCAGGCTTAGAGATTTAATACTATATGGAATGAATTTTTATATTCTTGAGCATTTGTGCTCAAGAAGAAGTTAGTGATTTATTTTTACTCTGATGTTTATTTCATACAGTTAGAGTCTAAAAACATAGACTAAAAATGACTTTTAAAACTTTTTAACTCAAATTATGTATGCCATGAATAATTACAAATACTAATTTAGCTTCCAGAAATAATATGGCTTTATTCTGTTGTTCACTTGAATAGCAGTCACAATCTTAATATTTTTTGCTGATCCAAATACATTCTCCAAACAAATTGTTTATGGAGTTGTGCTGATCATTAGACTAGTTCTTAATTGTTTTGGTGTTTCCCCAAAGTTTTTATTAAAATTTTTTTTAAATAGCATGTTAATTTTGGAAATTCAAAGTGTATAAGGCAGAATGTGAAAAATCAATCTTAATTGCCCCAATATTTCCCTGTCTTCCACCTATCCCCCAATATTTGTAACAATTTAATAGGTATCCTTCAAGACTCTGTTGCTGTAGCTCTAGACTGGTCGTCAACAATTCATTTACAGTGGTACCCATTTCTTTTGGAGGCCCCTACACCGAGTTGGTGGTGACTTTGTTCATCATTATTAGTACATTTTTTTCCCTCTTTAATTCCCTCCACCCCCACTTCCACCCCTGACCTAAGGATGTTGCCGTTTCTCCTTAAGAACTGGATCTCTGAAGGCGAGGCGTCTCCTCGCACATGCTCACAGCGTGCACCCGGGGCCTGGCGTACCCAGGGCATGGTCTGGGGTGCAAATCCAGGATCTTCTGTGTGTAAAGCAGACATGCTAACTACTACACTACGGAGCCACCCTGTTCATCATTATTGACTTGTCATCACTATTATCAATGAGGAGTACATGTAACAATGAGTCAAACTTGCACCCTGGTGGCTTAGTATAGTAGGAAAGAGATGTATACAGTGATAAGCATGATACAAGATGAAAGAAGTATAAGAGGGGAGCAGACGGAGTGCTGTAAAATTCATAGGGTGAATAAAATATTTACCTTTGGCTACTCAAGAGGTAATATTTGAGCTATATCCTAAAAGACAAGATTTGGGTTGGAGGGAAGACAAAAACAGATATACTGGTAGGAGGAAGGCACAGAGATGCAGGTAATTTATAAGGTTATTCCGTTTTCCTAGACTATACCATGCACATATGAGAGTAGTTACGTAGCAGATAAAGATGCAAAGGTAGTTTGGAAACTGAACACACCTCTATAATAAATCTTTAAAATATTTTGAACAGAATAATGGCATGACTAGACATGTACATTAGGAATATTAATCAGACATTAGAGGAAGTACAGTATCAGTCGCAGGCTTTGCAGTAATTTGGAAAAAGAGTTACTATAATGAGATGTAGTGGCCATAGAACTGTTGCTGAAATATAGGACCTATAGGTCTTAGCAGCTATCATATTCTATCAAATGTAAGAAGGCCATGATTGTAAAAACACATTTTTATTTTATGTACCAATGAGGGGGAAAAATACTGCTAGTTAATTTTCAGACACCACCAGTTAAAAGATATACCCTGATTTTAGAGATAATAAAGAAGAAATGTACATCATAAAATCAATGAAATAGAGTAATTGCATGGATACAGGGAAAAGATGGGGTTTGCAAGAAAGAAAAGAGTTGAGAAAATGAAAGAAGGAATGAGATCAAAGACACAAGTTGGAGAAGCAGACCATGAAGAGTAGGAGAATGTGTCTTCTGCTATGGGATGAAGAAATGAGTGAGCAGTGAACTCAGAAGTTTAGAAGTTGGGAAGTTTTCTTTAAGTAAACTCAAATAACCTCCATCTTGTTAAAAGAAAAGTCAGGTTCATCTGCAAAAAGGGGGTTTGAGGTCTTGGGACTTAAGAGTAAACAGATTTCCGGTAAGTGAGGCATGAAAGAGTATTAAAGACAGTTAGAAAGGACTAAAAGACCTTGATACTCAAACCAGAAAAACATACTACAAAAAGAGAAGATTTGGTCCAATGTCCCTTATGAACATAGATGCAGAAATCCTCAACAAAATATTAGCAAACCGAATTCAGCAACACATTAAAAATATCATACACCATGATCAGGTGGAATTTATTTCTTTGATTCAAAGTTGGTTCAATATCCACAAATCAATTAACAGGATACATCACATAAACAAAATAAAGAGTAAAATCATACGATCATATCAATCAATGCAGAAAAAGCATTTGATACAATCCAACATCTGTTTGATAAAAACTCGCATCAAGTAAAGAGAGAGGAGAACATACCTCAACATAATAAAGGCCATATATAACAAACCGACAGCTAACATCATACTCACCAGTGAAAAGCTGAAAGCTTTTCCTTTAAGATCAGAAACAAGACAAGGATGTGCACTTTCACCACTTTTATTTAATATAGTATTAGAAGTCCTAGCCACAGCAGTCAGACAAGAAAATACATAAAAGGCATCCAAATTAGGAAGAAAGAAGTAATACTGTCATTGCTTGCTGATGACATGATACTATATAGAGAGAACCCTACATATTTCACCAAAAAAGAACTATCAGAACTGATTAATGAATTCAGTAAAGTAGCAGGATACAAAATTAATATTCAGAAATTGGTTGTGTTTTTATACATCAATAACAAACTATCAGAAAGGGAAATTAAGAAAACAACTCTATTTACAATTGCATTTAAAAGAATAAAATATCTAGGAAAATTTTAACCAAGATAGTAAAAGACAGGTACTCAAACTATAAGACACTGAATAAAGAAATAAAGAAGACACAAATAAATGGAAGCATATACTGTGCTTATAGATAGGAAAAATTAACATTGTTAAAATGTCCGTATTACCCAAAGCAATCTACAGATTCAGTGCAATCCTTATCAAAATACCAATGGCATTTTTTCACAGAACTAGAACAAGTAATTCAAAAATTTCTATGGAACCACTAAAGACCCTGAATAGCCAAAGCCATCTTGAGAAAGAAGAACGAAGTTGGAGGTATCACGCTACCTGATATCAAACTGTATGTACTACAAGGCTGTAAGAATCAAAACAGCATGGTGCTGGCATCAAAACAGACATATAGATCAATGGAACAGAATAGAGAGCCCAGAAACAAACCCACACCTATATGGTCACTTAATCTAGAACAAAGGAGGCAAGAATATACAATGGGATGAAGACAGTCTCTTCAAGAAATGGTGCTGAGAAAACTGGACAAACACATGCAAAAGAATAAAACTAGATCACTTTCTTATACCATATACAAGAATGAACTCAAAATAGATTAAAGACTTAAATATAGGACCTGAAACCATAAAACTACTAGAAGAAAACATAGGCATTAAACTCTTTGACATCTCTCTCTTTCAGGAGTATTTTTTTGGATATGTCTCCTTGGGAAAGGGAAATAAAAGAAAAAATATAAAGAAATGGGACTACATCAAACTAAGAAGTTTTTGTACAGCAAAGGAAACCAAAAACCTACTGAACAAAAACAAAAACAAAAAAATAAACAACCTACTGAAAGGGAGAAGATATGCACCCGTGATACACTGATAAAGAGTTAGTATCCAAAATATAAGGAACTCATACAGCTTAACACTAACAAAATAAACAATTTGATTGAAAAATGGACAAAGGATCCAAATGACATTTCTCTCAACAGGACATACATTTGGCTAATAGACAAATAAAAAGATGCTCAGCATCACTAATCATCAGGGAAATGAAATTAAAACTATAATAAGATATCACATCACAGCTGCCAGAATGGCTGTCATCGATAAATCCACAAACAAGTATTGTTGAGGATGTGGAGAAAACAAAACTCTTAAGCACTGTTGGTGGGATTGTAAATTGGTGCAGCCACTATGGAAAACAGTATGGCGTTTCTTCAAAAAATTAAAAATAGAACTACCAATATGACCTAGCAATTTCACTTCTGGGTATTTACCCAGAGAAATCCAAAACACCAATTCGAAAAGATATATGCATCCCTGTTTCATTGCAGTATTTACAATAGCTAAGATA
>NW_011889010.1:175464-204233 GCF_000151845.1 Pteropus vampyrus
TGCTAAGTGAAATAAGTCAGACAGACAGATGCTATATGTCTTCACTTCTATGTGGAATCTACAAAACAAAAGAACAAACTCATACAGAAAACAAATCAAATGTTGCCAGATTGGGAGGGGGGACAGGGATGGGTGAAAAAGGTGACGCAATTAAGAAGTATAAATTGCCAGTTATAAAAATAGTCACGGGGATGTAAAGTACAGCATAGGTACCATGGTTACCAGACTTATGGGGTGATCACTTCACAACTTATATAGACATATAATCGCTATGTGGTACACCTGAAACTAATACAATATATTGTATCAACTGTAATTTAAAAAACATTTTTAAAGAAAGGACTAAAAGTTTTCTTATCAGAAGGAATCCAGTTAAGATTAAAAAGCATAGATTTTTAAAGAAACCAATTGGCTCTATTTAATGACTTTGCCCAGAACACTTGGTACTCTGAGGGAAGAATGGAAAAAAAACTGGAAGGCGCTTTCTGCAGGGTAGGAGATTGGCAGGATGGGTATGTGGGAGGGATGGAAAAGCTAAGCAGTCTAAGTTTCTCCGCAGGGATATTGTTGATTTGGTTCACCCTGGAGAGCAAGCTAAGAAATGAGAGGTGAGGCCAGGAAAAGAGTAATAGATAAGCAGCCTTTTAAAGTGTGTTTGTGTGTGTGTGGGCGGGGGAGGAGGAGAGCAAGGGTTAAAGGGATTCGAGATTATAAAGAAAGTGAAGAATAAATTATTTTGAAAAGGGGGAGTAAGTAGAAAGTTGATTGGGGAACTTCAAAATTTGAGATTTTGGAGGTAGAATTCTGAGGGGTGAGTCCAGAAAATATATTATCTTTCTAAAACACAGAGGAGACCATCTCTCTTTGTGGCTTGTAAACCTCTATTTCAGGGTGAAGTCATTACTACTTAAAGAACAGACAAGGCTTATCACAACCTAACCCCATCCTACTTTTCCAGGCAAATGTCTTTATTTCTTCTTGTGAACTCTATATTCTAACCCCATTGAATTCCTCTCTGCCCCGAATTTTGAAGGCTTTTATCTACTTTGCACATGCTGCTCCCCCCGTACATGAAATGCTCTTCCTCCTCTTCTCTGCCTTGTAAAAACTCCTGTCCATCTTTGAGACCTAATTTAAATGGCACTTCCTCTGCCAAGGTTTTCCAGGCTCCTGCGAACCACACAGAGCACATCTTCACTTCACCTCTACTCCCACAGTACTGTTTAGAAAGCCTATGGAATTTTACCACAAGTATATGGACTTGTCTCTCCAGTAGATTGTAATTAAACCTTGAAGTCAGAACGGAATTCTCTTCTTTACCACAGGGCAAAGGTTTTTAATATCTGCTTTTGTTGTCTTTGTTGTTGAATTTTAAATGAATGAGCTAATGCAGTGCTTCTCAAATGTTAATATGCATTCGAATCACCTGGAGATCTTGTTAAAATTCGGAATCTGATTTAGTCAGATTCTGCCTTTCTAATAAGCTCCCAGGTGATGCCAGTGCTTCTGGCTCATGGAACTAAGCCAGAGTGTCTTTGCCCAAGTAAATAGTGGAAGTGACGTAAAGATAAAGGTCAGGAATATGGCAGTGGAACAGTTATGGGGACAGAGACTTGAAAAAAAAAAAAATCCTCAGTATCAACACTAGAGTCCTAAAAATGATAGCAGAAAATCATGAGGGGAGAGATGCTTAAATCATGGAATAAAGCAGGAGATCATTGTGGAGGACAGTAGTTGACAAGAGTAGGATGCCATAGTTGTATGACTTATGTTTTATGAAGAAAGAGGCTGTTCGGGGCTGGCAGGGTGAGGGAATGGGGAAAGCTGCCTACTAGGGGAGGGGAAGCCCTGAAGAAATGGGAGGAACTAGAATTGGACAGGGAATCATTTTCTAATCTTAGGTTTACAGATTCAAAACACAAAAATTATTTTTCTTTAAACTCATAGATGACAGGAAAAGTAGCATAATAGGCATTCAGTTCTCACATGTAGTCTCACGGGTCTAATAAGGCTAAGATGGGTTCGGTGATCCTAATTTCTTTCAAGTACTACTGTATAGAAATAACATGCGCTTTTTTGTAATATAGGGAAAAAGGCAAAAATGTTTAAATCTCCTCCCACTAATCCTCTTTCCCCACAATGAAATAATATTTACAGCCTAATGTGTACTCTTCTAGCTTTTATCCATATGTATGCATAGGACAAATATGTATGCATAGGCGGAATTTTTCAAATTCCATAATGGTATTTTTGCATGCACATTATTCTGCAGATTGTTTTTCTCACTTAGGAATATGTCATAAACATCCCCTCGGGTCAGTGGATAGAAGTCTAACTTATTTTTTTCCTATCACTTTTAAATAGCTGTGTATAAATATAGATATCCCATAATTTGTTCTGCCATTCTTCCATTGATGGAAAGTTGGGTAATTTCCAGTTTTGCTACGAAAAAAATATGACACACACAAAAAGTCCTATTGTTACCCATGCCTCAGTAACAGAACACAGACTTCAGCCAGCCATACATATCACAAGTAACTTTGATATCAAGGACATTTTTAACGAAGCATAGCAGTAGCCAGGCCTCTGCTATCCAGTATAGTAGCCCCTCGTCACATTTACCTTTTTTTTTTTTATCCCGCTGCCCCCACTACATTTACCTATTTAAATTTAAACTCGCTAAAATTAAATCAAATTAAAAATTCACTTCCTTAGTCACAGCCTTATTTCAAGTGCTCAACCACATGTGAGTAGCAGCTACCATATTGGACAATACAAAACAGACCATTTCCATCCTCACAGAAAATTCCATTGGCCAGCCTGGACTAGACACTCTGTTACATTCCTAAAGAAGACCATATTTTCCAGTGGGCTAATGTAATGAGAGCACACTTCAAAAAGTACAAACTCTGTTTTAATTGGTTGCCTCTGCAGTTACTTCAATGAGAATCAATACCCAGATGAAGCAAAGAGAGAAGAAATTGCAAATGCTTGCAATGCAGTTATACAGAAGCCAGGTAAGGCGGCAGCTAGCACCATTTTGCTCCGTGGTGGAGCTCAGCTTCAGGTCATCATTTAGGACCCTAAATCTCTTCTTACCCATCCCAACTGAGTGCTCTCAACTCTCTCTGTGCCATCCTTCTGTGGATAGTCACTGTTCTGTCCTGTTCAAACTATACTTCTTAGGGATGTGATTATGGTACTCTTCCAAATCAAATATTCACATGGGAATGTCTCTGCTTAAGATATGAGACATTGAGATGTTTTTTTAAAGACTATGTAGGTTTCTCTTTCCAGAAATATAGCATAAATACAATTTCAAAATAATTTTAAAGTTTAGAATATTTAAGCAGGGTTAAAAAATCTATCTTAATCTTTTTATTAACATTTTCTATAAATTGTATGATTCCGTTTTCCTGTTTGAACAAAGAATTCTTTTTGGAGTTGGCATCTGTCTCCTTCCCATATTGGGATGACTTCTGCTTAGCTAGGAAGAATTGAGAGTAATTCCATTCTGAAGTCCTATTGTTCCTATGCAGGTCAGTGGAGCCAATTAAACACTCATGTCTTTTCTTCTGTGTACCAAAATATTCCACATTTTATGGGTTTGCTACCAGAAACCATTCTTAGTTAAGATGATCCGATGGATCTCCATTTGGCTGGTTAATTTGATTGGAATAAAGGCTATAAACAAAAGTGTCAACGCTTTATAATAATTTAGTAATTTATTCTCCCTTAGCTAGAAGCCAGACTGCTAACAATCTAGACTCCGCCAATTCAGCTCCAACAACATCTAAACCCTCATTTCACACAAGCCAAAGTCCCAGTCCGAAAGCTAAAGGAACACAAACTCTTCCCGGAAAACACTTTACCCGGAAGTCATCAAGGCCCTAACTTGTTTTCTAGTTTCTCCACCCACTGTGGATTAAAAGCTGAAACAGAAAAGGACGGGGAGGAGGGAAAGGTACAGGTGGGTCCTTGTTGGCAATTCATGGTGCTGTTTGTAAGAAGTCATATTTGACAGCATAGAAGATAATAAATCTAAAATGCAACCTGAATTGTGCCGTGTTCCTGCTTAGTTACAATAATGGATGGTCATAATGACCTTTAGTCCCCAAGAAGGCCTGAATAATATCCTGTCTTAAGACAGCAGGAGACTAGTTAATATAAGGTTTTAAAGATGTAAGTAAACTTCAGCTCTCTGGAAACTTGATAAAGAATAACATATTCATCTAGAATGATGATAATGAAATGAAGCCTGCATGTACTATCATGTGAACTTCAAACCCTAGCCAACTGACTTTGTGGAATTCTTTAACATTGTATTTAATATTAGAATTCTTTAATGTGTGGCTTTCTGAATTGAAGCATTTTGTTACTAGTTGCTCTTTGTATATTTGTTTCTTTATTCAGTGATAATTTGAGTGTGAACATAGTGCTAGGTAATGCAAAAAAAATCTACCAGTATCTGTTATTCTAGCAATCAATGAAATCAAAAGAACTTTTCAAAAATAAAAGTATTATCCCTTAAAACTAGTCTCAGACATAGATTATCTGAATTTTATCACATGCATTCACAGGCAAAAAACTGTCAGATCTGGAACGAGTCACCTCCCTGAAAGTGTATAATTGGTTTGCGAACAGACGGAAGGAGATCAAGAGGAGAGCGAACATCGGTAATGTATGAGAGGGGCGGCTCTCGCCTTTCAAGCGGTTGTGTGTGTGAGGGGCTGAGCTGCGGGTCTGAAGTGCCCTAAATTTTAAGCCTAATAACTATTGCCCTTATGTTTTTCTTCATTGTACTTTTAATAACCCAAAGTTAGTATTATGTATACTATTTGTATTATAATAATGACATAATTATTTCTAAAACTTGTTCTTAATGTTCTAGAATCTAGAATTAGACATGGCCTTTGAGCAATTACTCCTGTCATGCATATTACCTGTAAGGTCTCTCTCTCGAGGGAATGATACTCTAAGCTTCTTTGTTGTTACTGGGCTGTGACTTCAGTATTAAGAAACATCTGATTGTTAAAATTGGAATGAAAGAATATTAATAGACGGAATATAGCAAAAGGCAGAGATTTAAAAAAGCATTTAAGAAATGTGAATTGATGAGATTGGGATGGGAGATTGGTTTTGAGCTTCTAAAATGATCTCATTTATAAACTTACTCCCTCTTCATCATTACAAATCTCAAACGCTTTATAGAACCCCAAGACAAGAGAGCTGTTTCATTAGTTGGTAAGTATTTCTAAAGCGCCTGACAGCCACTCAGACATAGTGTACATAGCGACAGGGACCCCAGAATGGCAGACGTGCTCCTCCCCTGCCCTGTGTGCAGCTAGATTCCATCCGTCTGCAATTGAAACGAAACAAAATGTAGAGGATTCTGGGGACTTGTTCGATGACATTCTGATTGCCTCAACATGAAAATTAATTCGGTGTTTAGGCCCTTACGATGATGTAACAGATAATTTAGGGATCTATTCGCTTTTTTCGAAGAAGCAGCAATCCTGGAGAGTCATGGGATAGATGTACAGAGCCCAGGAGGCCATTCCAACAGTGACGACGTCGATGGAAATGACTACTCAGAGCAGGTGGGCAGCTGAGCATTCGTTCTGGTTAGAGTGAGTGGGGTAGTATGACAACTCAATTCTGTGGGTGCGTTTGGTACGGGGTGGGGGAGAGGAGACAATCTGATGTCCCTCCACTGGGCTCATGTGTCTAGTTAGATTTTCATGTAACTAGAAAGGAATGTGGTAAGATTCAGTTGTCCTGTTGAATTTGTGAGAGATCGTTATTCACCCACATGGATTTATTGTCATACAACAGGATACTTGGCAAGTACGCAATGGGGAGGAGGAGGAGGGAAGAAGTTCAGAGGGAGGCAGAGAAGCAGAGAAGGTAGAAGAAGAGAGGAGGATCTGATCCAAACAAGCAAGTTACACCATTCACCACACACACACAATGTTTGAGAAATACTAGGGGCTACTGGGTAGCTGTGATCCATGGCTCGACATGTACCAATGCAGCACACAGTGGAAGGTCCCTCCCACTACGGCCCCATTGCAGTGGGAGCCCTCGTGCCGAGATGAGTGGTTCTTCCAGAATCTCTGGCACATTGACACACATCCTCTCATAAATGCATGTCTTCTCACCTCACCCTGACTTATTCTTCATTGCTTGGGGGGAAAAAATATATTTAATTGTAGCCACTGGATGGAATAATTTAGTAACCAAGAGTGTGGGAATTTCTCCCCCCACATATCTGTTGACAGACTTCACTCAAATTTTTATAGGGTTAAAAATTCACTTCCATTTGGAATATGGTGTCTTCTCCGAGACTCTGGGAAGGAAGCTTTCCTGTGATGTATACCCCTTTTCTTAGTTCCTCAGCCAGCTCTTAAATATAGTTCTATGTTTTCCCTTCTACCTATCATTGTACAGCCTCTGTTTACCAGCTTGAGCACAGATACTGCCAGAGAGCATGCAATTCCATGCCAGTCCTTTTTAAACTCTTAAGACCAGTCCGTGAAATTGAGAACGAAGCAATGGTAACCGTACTTCCCAAGGGTTACCTTTTTCTGTTTCGGGCTCCAAATCATAGCTCCACATTTTACTCAAAAGAACGTTCTGTAAGCCTTTCTAACTGGAAACATTCCTGTTATTTTTCAACCTACCAATGTAGGTGGGTCATTTCCATCTTTTTTTCCAGATGCCCTAAGGGCAGCACTTCCCATGATCTCACGCTTTTTTTCCGAAAGGACTTACCCTTTCCAAAGCTTTTTGATGCAGAGTCCCCTGAAGATGTGACAGGTGAGAAACTTACCCCTTATTTGTAACACTGTCTCCAGTGCCTTGACAAATACCCTGCAGTGCCAGTTTCCTTCACAGCTTTATTGTTTAACACCTCGAGCTGCGTGTGGAGGGAGAGCCTCACATTCCCTCTAAATAAGACACCTGCCTTACAGCAGGAGGGTGCCACACACTTTCCCCCACGGCCGTTTCCGGCAGTTACACTTCTGTCTTGTTGTAATTGAGTTTTGTATATTTTTTTTTACAAAAATGTATTTTTATCCGTAAGATGTTGGTGTCTGTCTAGTTTTTTGTCTAGTTTTCTCAGTTCAGTAGAGAGATACCATGAATTCTAATAATCTATTTGTAAGAGTACCAATCTGGAATGTAATAGCTCACTAGTATGGCCTTCAGTGAATAGCACTATATTTTTTGCAAAACTGGTATAAGCCATGTTTGATTATCATCACCCCACAATCTTTCTGAAAGAAGGAATAAAATTCTCAGCAGGAAATAACATTTTCATGCTTACTCGTTGAATCATAAAAATGTCAACTTGAAGTCTCTGGACCTATATCCATTCAGTGTCTACTTAAATACATTTCACCTCCACTCTGCCTTGAGCCCCCCCCCGCCCCACCCCAGTTTCCTCTCACAGATGTTCGGCCTCCCCTTGTCCCAGCATGCCTTTCTGTGAGCTAGAGAATTTTACCAGTCCACTAATAACATTTGTTTCCTATTTCTGCACGTCTAGGATGACAGCACTAGCCATAGTGACCATCAAGACCCCATCTCATTAGCTGTGGAAATGGCAGCAGTCAACCACACTATCTTGGCATTGGCCCGACAAGGAGCCAACGAAATCAAGACAGAGGCCCTGGATGACGACTGATCAGGGAGGGGTGAACACGAGAAGTTAACTTAGTTTAGACGTAGCACCTTAGCAGACTTTCTTCGGTCCTTAACATGTGTTCTTACAGTATAACTTGCAGTTTCTTGTATGTCAGTTAGCCGTTAGGGTCTTCTTGTTCTGTGAAGATGGCATGGTGCCCTCAGCCTTTGCATATACTCTCTCAGTATTAATTCCCAATAAATAATAACCAACCAACCAACCAAACTTCCCTCTCCCAGCCCCTGAGGCTAGAAAATCTTGCTGCTCTGTCTTAGCATTCCAAGAAAGTGCTTCCAGGTATTTAGATAGCCCTCAGTTCTCAAATATTAGGCTACATGTAAAACCTTGGGTACTTTTAGATTCCTGAAACACTAGTCTGTACCCCTTTTCCTTCCTCAAGACTGATAGGATGCAAGCTGAGGCAGTGTGGCCCAGGATTGGCAGACACCATTTGGGGAGTATCCGCAGAGTAAAAGGAACACTAGAATCCTCACCTGAGCGTGGGAATAATTGACTTCCACCTGCAATAAGCCGTGCCTCATAACAGTCACACTGTGGCTAGTTCTACTCCCTCGGGTGCTGTGCTGAGAATGGCAGTGGGAGACTCAGCCTCAGATTCTGGTCGATGGTAACATGCCTGACTGGCACAGACATCCTTTCCTCTCACAAGCTGAGTGACTTAGTAGATAAAATACTGCCTTCTGCCTTTGGGACCATGATTAAAACAAACAAAAAAAGACAAAAAAAAAAAAAGTCGTTAACAAAAAACAGCTTGAGAGGCGTTGGGAAAAAACATGAGCTGAATGTCTAGTGGACGCTAAGTCCAGTTCTCAGAACCACTGTACGTTGTATGTGGTGCAGGTACGTGCCTGTCTGGAAAAGCGCTGGAGGCCATCATGGAAGCCGCTTTGCTTCCTGTCTGTGTCCCGTTCCCTGCTACCAAAAAAGGCAAGGATGGAACTAAGGTCAGAAATGAGTGAACGAACTTCCAGTCTTTGTATCCATTAACTGAAGCCCCCTCAATAGAAGAGGTTGATAGATGACTTTATAGTGGGATTATGCTGACTGACTATCACAAATGCAAATACTTTCCTAAAAAGGAGCAGGAAAAATGGGACATTTGCCACTTACGTGGTGGGTCTGCGAGATACGACGGGGTGTGACTGCTTTGGTGTTCTCTTTACTCTGTCCTTGTAGAGGTATGAAAAGTTGTATTGCTACAGGCAATTTATTTAATAATTGGAAGCCATATTGATAATGGATGTGGTAATATTTGTAAAGTTTAATCTACTTTAAGCGGCAGTAACTAATGGAATTTTTTTCCTTGATCACATATGTAGCACTTTTGTTACTTTTTAAAGATATTTATATTTGATAAATCTTTTTTTTCATTTTGAGAACTCAAAATACCAAACAGTGAACTTGCGTTATAAAGTCACCCTGTGATCACCTTGTCATCTGGTAGCAAAATGATGAACTATTCATGCATCAAAGAAAATTACATCTGCTGGCCTTGTATGAAAATGATCTCTTGGCATCCCGATTAAATGACACCCTGCCACTGGTAAGAGGAAACAGCCTTCAATGTATCAGCTTAGGGGGTGTCTGAAAGAGGCACGGCTGCTGTCTGTCTTCTGCCTCATTCCATGTCTCCTCTCTGTGTATAGCAAAGCCTCGTTTAAAGGGGTGTATGGGGCTGGCTGTTAAGCGGGGCGTCTGTCTTTTCATCCATTACCTGAAAGCGATCTCTGAGATAGAAGGAAGGTGCCATATCCATACCCCCTGACCCCTCCTTCCCCACCAAATGTATTCAACTTAAAACTATTGAGAGAGAGACTTTCTTTCTTCATTTTTCCCTTTCTTGTTAGTGACATATTGCATATCTGCCAGTTTTTAGCTGGTCTAGCTCCACTGAAGGCACATGCTGATGAGACTGTCTCTGTATCTGTTAATCCTGCTTATGTTGATGTGAGGAAGCCTTTGAAAAAGCATGAAAATGCCACCTTGTGTGGGCCTGTGACTTTAAAGAACTATCGGCAGGGCCTGGCCTGCTCTTGTCCATGGATTTCAGGGGGAAAATGTATATAATTTTTCAGCTTCCAAGAGTTGAAGTAGGACGGAGTAGTCTTTTCTGTTTTACTGTATTACTTGAACCAACAAATTCAAGAGTAGCATTTGTTATTCTCAGGAATGATTCCCCCCACACACCCACTCATTTTCTTTCTTGATGTATTTGAATTTTTATTTCATTTAGGAGATTGTGTTATCTTTCTTTTATAATACTTAGGAAAAATATAACATATTGTATCTTTCCATTTCGGTGAAATTTTGTTGGCTTATTCTCAGCTGAATCAGGAGAAGGAGAGAGAAAAATACACTGTCTGACAAGCCACATCCATGATTTATTGTAAGGAGATTATTATAATTGATAGCTTCTTTATGATGGGGTTGCTAGTATCATTTGTTCTTGCTGGTCTTTTTAAAGAAACAGACTCAAACTGTTAAGACAGCTGCGGTTTCTAAAGAGCTACAGTGATTGCCAGAGAAAAGCTAAAAGGTTTCATTGTTTTAAGACCTTTAAGGAAGAGAAAGAAAAAAAATAACAGAATAAAGAAGAGTGAGTATCCATGAAGGCAGTAAGACCCTATCTGGCAATCTGGAAAGAGTGGAGGAATGTGTCCATCAGTGCAGGATGGCATCGCACTGAGCTTGGTGAGGACAGGAAGAGGGGCTCTTTCACCCAGAATTTTTCTTTAATTAAAGAATACTGCAGGCCTGCTCTTAAGACTCACTGCCTTACATGTAACGTTTCTTTTTTCACCAAGAGTACAAATTTAATTCTTTACCACCAGATTTAAATTTACCATTAGTTTTCTTGTTTCTTACCAGGTTTAATTCCACTATTTTGTCCAGGCTACCTTAGTTATACCGGCATGTGGAGTTGTCACTAATTTGTAATATCTTTGGATGGTAAATTTTTTTCTTAAGCTTTTTAAGTTTGACAGGTGGTATTGAAATAGAAGCCCTAAACTGCTCTCTTACTGAAGTGAAAATAACTGGGCTTTTAAAAACTCCCATGCTGTGATTTTCGTTTGTTCTGTCCTCTTCTCTCTCAATCCACCATGTACGTTTCTTCAGGCTCCAGAGGACTATTTCAGGGGCTGCTCCTTCCTGGGTGAGGAAGACTAAAAGTGGGGGTTGGGGGAACCTTTCCAGCAGTTCATATAACTTGTCTGGGTTTGTTTTTTTTTTTTTTTAAGGACTTCATTGAATTACTATGGTCACATGTGTAAACTTCCCAACCTTCTTAAAACAGTCTTACAAAGGGACCTTTTAAACATGGATCATCCTCAGAGATTTCTGCCTGTTGATAACCCTAACATTGGATGGAGGCAGGGAGAGCAGTATGATACACTTTTATCCTGAGACCTTCTAGTGCCAGTTGGTACCAAATAGACATTGTTTTATTTCAGCGAAGCTTGTTTTGTTGGAGTACCCTTAAGGCAGTTTTCTTCACAATCTCCATCCTTTAAGTGGTAGATAAATGTGGTTCCCTTCTGTCTACCTGTGGAACCCATACAGTTCCACACACTGTCCCACACATTGTCATTGGTGGGACAGCCCTCCCCCCACATTCCCATATGCCTTCACAGGAAGACCCCTTTAGGGTACCTTTTACTTTAGCTCAGTAGAAGTGACCACCTGAAAAGATGTGAATGAGGAAGAAGCAGCTCATAAGTCACTGAAGTATACAAAATCCAGTACTCCATGTCCTAGATTTATGATGGCAGGCAGTCCAGTGATCGACAGTAGCGCTGGATAACTGGGGCCAGATATCCAGGTATGTTTTTACCTCAGAGTGGACTACTTATGAAGAGCTTGCATATGCAGGTGTTTCGTTTCTCTGCTTGGCCTTTGTCTTTGTAAACCTGGCGTTTGGATTCCATCAGGCACCAGGAATGTCCCGTCGCATCCTCTCCATCCGTTTTCCTCTGGGCTCCAACACTAAGGCTTCATCTTAAGCCGACTTCTTGGCTGGAGTTTTTTATTTTCCGCAGCAGCCAAAGTAGGTGGGTGTGGTCCATCTCTTCACACAAACACTCCTTCCTGTCTTGCAGCCCATCTTTTTGACCAGCTACATATTCCACTGACCAGCTGCATTATCTCTGCCCATAACAGTGGAAATAATCCCTTTTTCGTAAATGATCCCCACACTGTCCTAAAAATGTGAACTTCAAGTCCAGTCCTTATTCTCTTTGGTCTTAAGAGAGATTTGGTTAGAAGCAGTCTTCCCCTTTAACTCATGGCTCTGCCTTTGTCTTTTTTTCTTCTGAGAACCACCAGAATATTTTTTCCCCCGTGAGTCTCAACAGATTCTTAGGCAATAATTTTTCTTGTTGTTGATGATCTTGTGCTAAGTAAGTAGCACTCTGCCTCGAGTAGTCCTGACCCTCTGCATTGTGAGTTGGTTTTATTTGTTGATCTGTCTGTGATTTAAATCCTAGGTTGGAGTAGTGATAGAGTTTGTCATTTTGTTGTCGTGATTATTAGTAATGTTTTACTACTGTATTCATTGGGGCTGCATTTGAGACCAGCCAAATCCATTTATAGCTTTACTGAGCCGGATTTGTTTGTCAGGACTTCCCAAGTGAAAGCTGGGCACAGTGGCCAGCTACTGCTGGTGGTATCCTTGTGGGGCGTAGGGGTGGGGCGGGGGACACCGTGGGAGTGGGGCAAGGGTGGGAATTACGCATATAAAACATTCCTTTTTGTGTGCTCTCTAAATAGCAAGGATGTTTACTCAGGATTTGGGGATCAGTTGTCAGCCATATTGAATTTGGCAAACTGAGCTGCATGCCCTGACAGCCCTCTGTTTCTTCATTTCCATGTGTCTAACTTACATTACCTGGTAACACCTAAGTTATCCACTTGACAGGTATTGCACCATAATGAGAGCTGAAGGCTTACCCCGGGAGGCAACTATGAACGAACGGCCAGGTTACCCCGTGAGGGTGTCCCTGACGGTAGGGTGCTGTCGACGCAGGGCCCTTCCTTTTTCTGTGCTGCAGTCTCCTTCATTATATGCTCTTTTTTCAAAAGATTAACTATCACTTAAGAGGAAAGCTTTCCTTACCGACCTCTCTCAGGAGAACTACTGTACTAAAGTGGTGGGCAGGGCTTTTAGTGCATCGAGCCTATGAGTCCCTTTGCCGATTACAGAAACTCCCCCCACAAACAGATTGGGTTTGGAAAGGCTGTTCTTAATTCTCATTCTTGATAAGTGGACGCACTAAGCTACTGCTCTCACCATCTTTGAGGGCCCAGGGTGGCCTCGTCGATCTGAGGCGCAACCTCGCTCATGTCTATGGACATTCAAAAGCTGGAAGTTTATAAATTGAGAAGTTTCCATGTCAGCATCATTATTCTTTCTTGGTGGAGATGAGAAATAGCAGCAAAAAGAAAGCTAACAAGCTGAAAAATCCAGTTTCCTATAACATTGCTTTTCTCTTGTAATCAAGAGGGGAAGAAACATAGGAAAGAGGGAAACTTCGGCTGCACCCAAGGATCTCACATCCCCTTCTCATCACCACCCAAGGAGCTCAAGATGTCAGAGACGCCTTGGGGTTCCAAGTGTGCATACCCCTGCACTCTCCTTTATCACTGTGCATGTGACACGTGGGGCCGGGCCGTGAGCAGAACTAAACCTAGTTGACTCCATGCAGGTGAAAGCCAGCTGGCGGTTTTACTGCGCTGACGGTTCGCCACACGCATCACACGCCATCATCTCATGCGCCAGCTCCCTAACAACAAAGGGAAGGAAGGGCGAGTCTGCATGTCCCTTTTACTTGGCAAGTTTTCAGATCAGTTTGTCCCAGTATTGCGCCCTCCAGTGGGCGTCTGAGCCCCACAGTGCAGCCGGTGCGGGTTCAGGAGCCGTGTGTGCTGTCACCATATCTCCCACACGCTGACCAGAGTAGGGCGTGTGCACACAGCCTGGCTCTCGCTTCATACATCTTGGGATGCCGGCTCCCTTGACTGCATTTTCATTTTCTCTTTTAAATAAAAGTGGCTCCATATAGCCATAATTAACTCTCAAATTCACACTGGTGTGCTGTGATCAAATGAAGGTTTGCCTGAATCCTTTCAAATTGTAACCATGGTAATTGAGGGGGGTGGCATAGAATGAATATATAAAAATATAATGACAATTGTTCTGAATGACTGAGTGTCCTCCTGACATGTAATTAGCTGTTTTAGCAAGATGTAGATTGGCATGGTCATAATTGAAAGGACTTCTGTCCCTTACGTGATTGGAGATGGCAGATCTCCCATTCTCTGTTCCCTTTTAGCACTAACGCGCCCAAGAACATTTGGAACAGCAGCTCAGTAAACTGAAATAATGACATGGTGTTTGTGTCCTCTCTGAAGTGAAAGAAGGATTTGGAGTTATTTCAGCTTCAGAATGGAAGACTGATTATTGCTCCCCATTTGACTTCTAAATTATTTGAAACCTCTCTCTCACATCCAGTTTCAACCTGCTCCACCTTTGGCAGAAAGTTCAGTCAGAATCCCGCACTGAGTCAGCCACTGACAAGGCCTCCAGGTGGTTGTGCCACTTGCTAACCAGCTAGCGTATTATGTCGGCCTAACTTCAGGACATTTACTGCTTAACAAACCCCCTAGAATTTTTAATTTTTCCTTAGTTACTTGATACTTATTTCCATTGCCATCACCATTAGAAAGTGTTTCTCCAACAGTTTACACATGAGTTAAATAGGGTTTTCCTCATTGGATCACATGACACGAACACATACATAAATGAACACGCGGGCTTGAAACAGCTGTGTGGCATGAATGGAATACTGATATCTGCAATGTCCAGAAGTTACTGGAGCAAAAGGACACGCGTGAGTTGCACCCGGGTTTTCACACATCGCTCTCACACGGCAGTTCCCAGCTCCCTCACGTCAGCAGCCTGTTCTCCTGAGTGTCCCCACTGGTCTGCTGTGTCAGCCGGACTGTCTGCCTAGCCCTTCCCAATCCATGTTCTTTCCCTCCCACTTCCTTCCTGTCTTTTCTGTCCACCCCGCCCCATCGGGCACCATGTGATCTTGACACCGTACACAGTCCCCTGCCCAACAAGGCCCATCGTTGTCACCCTGCGGCCTCACGCCAGGTAGGAGCTGCCATGTCACTCTCTAGCCTTTCTCCCTCACCTGAATTCTCTATTCAGTTATGTGATGGAGAGTAAGCCTTCACACACACCAGCACACAGCACCGTGCCCACCGGCCCTTCACAGGCTGCTTCACGCCCCGGCTGTGCCTCTGAGCCCTTTCTGCGGCCTGGACACTCCAGGATTGGCTAGTCGCCACTAAACATACAGCTCCTGTTTTTGTTCATATTCTGCTGCTCATCCTCAAAAATCTTTTCCCCTCTCCGCATACCAGAAAAAATCCTAACCCAAATGCTAGTTAAGCTTCGGTTCCATGAAAATGCCGAGGTAGGCCACTTTTTTGTAACTGTTCTGTCCTGTATCCATACACACACACACACACACACACACACAGAATTTGGAATGGGGTGCCCTTGGGGTTCTTTTATTTTTGTTCCCCTCAAAATACCTGCAGTCCAATGTATAGTTGGATTGGATCAGAAAAAATGCCATGAACAGTATTTACTCAGTCCTTCTCTTTCTATAACATCTGAAAGCGACTGTCAGCACCCACCCCACGTGCCAGCTTTCAAGACACAAGTATTGTCGCTGAGACTTCTCCATGGGACCCGATCAGTTTTCTGACAGTTGGAGTGAGTGTGGATTTATGACCCTAAAGTGTAGCGTATCCATCCCTTTTCTTATTTTCCCAGCTAACAGATAACTATCTCCATTAAAATTGAAAATCTGTCTTAAGATTAGTGATTCTGAGAACTGACTAGATGAGTATAATTCTGTGATTTGTGAGACATGCATTAAAACGGCCAGCAGAACATTCTGATCATCTGCCCACATTCAAAGAAAATAGAATTATCAGTGCAGTTAAAACCTTCTAACACAATCTACTATTTTAGGGATCAAAGTATTAGATGTGCTACTTAAGGGATGGTGCTACTTAAAAAGAACTAGAGTTAGCAAGACATTTACCTTCCCAGATGTTTCAAAAGAGGCCACTCTGGAGATTCAAAAAACCCTACACCCTATATTCCTTTACCATCAGCAGCCCCCGCTAAAAAGAAAAACCAATTCACCAAAATCAGTGAAAAGATAGGTAGTGCGTACTTATGAAATATGTATTTTGGGGGAAGAAAAGACCAGAAGTTATTCTTATAAGAAACTAGAGTAAAGATGCCATCATTCTAAACGATAATACCACAAAAGACAAACATCCAGACCTCCGAGCGTTCGAGGCTCGTGACAGCAGCTGACCTTCACTGAGCACGTACGGCGTGTGGGGCGCTGTGCTGAGTGTTTACATTGCCTCACTAGTTCCCGAAGATTCTCAGACCCTACACTGAGCTGTACCACCTTAATGGAGTCAAGTCAAGTCTCCAGGTGTTTCTTCATCATCTTAGAATGTTAATTGGAGAACGGATCACACGGAGTATGCCTAACACTGTTCTAAAATCACTGCATTTAACCTGTTTCACCGTCTCATGGGACGGGACAGTGCCGGATGATCCCTGCCAGCACACTGTCGCACTGCCGTCATCCTCCCGTGCACTAAATTCCCTTTGACAGTGGACCACGCTGCCGTGATGGTCCAGACCCCGAGCATCCCTCCCCTGGGCTTTTCTCCCCAGTCAGTGATGGCGACAGGACCGCAGCCTTGGCAGCTGTGATGTGAAACCTCTTGTTTCAAGTCTCCCGTCTCCAAGAGGCGAACGTGAAGGTCTTGCCTTTTACTGGGAAGAAATGTGACGGCCGTCTTATTAGGCTGAGTTCTGAGGGGAACTGGAATTTACCAGCACCCCTTGGCTGTAGTTCCAGTTAGTTGAGGCAGAAAATATGAAAATCTCAGGCTTCCTGTTTTTTCTCTCCTCTGCTCTTCTAACGTTTTCTTGGCGCCAGTTAACTTTCAGGCATCCTGCTTGTGTTTAGAGCCATTTTGCTAACTCATTCTGCTGTCCCTTCCCTCAGAGTCACGAGAGGCAATGAGGCTGGGCCCATACTTGCAGAGATTGGGGGCCCTGGGATTCTGGTATTGATTAGTATCTGCCCTGCCCTGTGGGCTGTAGCTCCTCATGAGCTTCCAGCGGCCAGCAAGCAGCAGTTGTGGAGATAAGTCCAGATTTTGGCTCAGCATAAGAACTCTCTAATAACCACATCCAGCAAAGGGGCAAGTGGCCTCAGGGTTCACGTGGAGGCTAGTGACTGCCGTCAGGGACATGGGCTTTAAGCTGGCCCAAGGACTCAACTAAAATGTCATGTTTCTCTTCCCTCCTCTAGCTCTTATCCTCTCAAAAATAAGTAGTTCTCCAGGGGCCGGCTCTGTCACTGTCTCTTCTGACCTGCTGTCACGTCCTAGGCATCCTTGAAGCCCGAGAGTGGAAACCACCCCAGGAGCAAATCCCCATTTGGAGTGGCCCATGGGAGGGACTCCCTGGAAGACTGCTTGGGATTGGTGGTTCCCATAATAGGCAGCTTGTTTCATTAGCTGGCTAATGGGGTTTCTGATTATCCACTGACCCCACCAGAAAAACACACCCGAATGTGAAGGAAAGAAGGTATCTGTACCTGTTTAGGTATTGATCCAGATTTGGCATCTGTGGTGGCACTGAAATTTTGGAATGGAGACACTTAACTCCTTCCCTCGGAAGGAGCATGTGACTCTCACCAGCCAGCACACGTGGCAGAGGCAGAGATGGGTCATGAAGCTGCTCCCCTTTGAGCTCTTCCAACTTCCCATCATTTCCAGGTCGAGTTTCATTCTCAGTCTCATTTTCTGGCTTCCTTTGAGCACAGAAACCTCTCTCTTTTTTTTTTTTCTTGCGCTTTACTGGAACTAAGAGCCCAGCATAAACTTGTGAGGGTCATCTTTCCACTTCATCATTCATTGAAGCTATTAAACTGGAAACAAAATGACATTAGTGCTGTATTAATGTAAACAGCAGCCACTCTAGTGATATTACACTGAACTCTCGTTTCTATGCCAGATCCACAGCGGGAGGTGGGCAGTCACACAGAAAGTGGATGAACGAAGGTGTGAGCTCAGCTATGGGCTCCATTCAGGAACATTGTCGTTGGTTATGATTTGCCTTGGAAACCACATTTCAATACATTAGAGTCAGCGAACCCCTTGATGCATCTCTGGAAACAGACAACGGGAAACCTAAACCAAAGTTCCTGGGGGCTGGGGGGGAGGGGGAAGGGCTCTGTCCAAGCGTTGGCGGCTCTGGCGAGGCTTGTTGCTCACTGGCTTTGCTAGAACACTCTTCTCAGAAGGGACTTTTCTTTTTCTAGTAGTTTTTCCCGCCTTGATAATAGAAAACAAGTCCACGCAGCCTGCACCTCACACCCAGTCCTCCTGCCCCGAGCCTAGAGCGGGCCGTTCCAACTCCCCACATCTGCCTCTGCCTCGTCCGTTCGTTCATCCTGGTCTGCAGAACCCAGAAGGAGAAAGGCCTCTGCTGGGTCAGCCAGCCTGCAAGGTGGGACACTGGCCCTGCCAGAAAATGCCGAGAACATCCTAGTTGCCTCCTGGGAAGAGCCCGCAGCCTTCTCTGATTCCCCGTGGGCTCCCCTCCCTGCCACAGCCCTGGTCCCTTGGGTATGAAGTACCTTCCAAGAATAAATTTCTATTTATGTTTAAGTGCCTAAGCAAGTTACAGACCTCTGGAACCCACCAGAGAGTCGGCCTGTGCCCTGCCTCCTGCCCTTCCCCACCCTGCGCTTAGCCCTCGGGGGAGGGCATGGGCGGCTGCCCCTCCCCAGGGTCCCCGTCGGTCCCCATCGTTCTGCAGGCAGAACAACTGCCAGCGCAAGCGCTCGGGCAAGATCGCCGTTGCCCCATCAGGCCGGCTGTCTCACTCTTCCCTGTGCTTTTTTCGAGGTGTTTCTGTTGATGGTCTATGGTCTTGGTTCAGAGAGAATGTTTAGGAATCTGCTTAGCAAAATCTGTAGCTACTGAGTGAAGATGGGGGAGCAAGACACCCCTGGAGCAGCATCCTGTCTTTGTCAGCAGCTGCAAAGCGCGTCCAGATCCAGGAGGGCAAAGAGTCGAGTGATCACAGTTAAAAACATGATGATTCACTTGCCATCGTTAGTCACTGGAACCCTGGCCACCTCTCTGCGTCCTCTCTGCCCAGATTTGAGGTTCAGGATGTCTGCTCACAGCGGCTCAGCGGGAGGGTGAAGCAAGATCAGAAGTGCGTCTTTGAAAATGAGTGTGAGATTATGTGTTTGCTTCTTTTTAAGTCATTTAAGTCTGACCTAAATGCGGGGCCTTCATTCCGTGGTGGGTGTACGACGATCGTTTGTGACTGCGCTCTGTTCTCATCTCGGCACTAAGCAACGCTCACATGATTTGTTGGCGCATTGGGTTTCGCAAAATGGAACAATCCACAGCCAGGCACTTTATTTTCATTAATAATCCAACATTTTTGTTCGGACAATGTAATAACCCCAATGCTGGGCGTTCACATTTACGAGGTAGGGGCATGTTTGCCAGAGGGAATCTTCTGACTTGGATAGAGCAGGGGAAGTGGGTTGATGGCAGTGATCAGATGGGTAACTATTGCCGTGGTGACCATGAAAGCGAGGCTCTTCTGGAGCATGTGACACCAACCCGGACGCGGGCAGTCACTGTCACTCAGTTCTCTAGATGCTATTTTTATAGGTTCTACCAAGTGCTTATCAATTACCCAGGTTGTAATTGAAAGATGAATGTAAGGAGAGGGCAGTGAGCTAGGGGAACAACAGTGCAATGCGATTAGAGGCAGGAAGAGAAGCCCAGTTTCTTTTCACTTAACTGGCCTTGAACTTGGAGTGCTGAGGAGTAATTGTGTTGCGGGATGACAGGCAGCCCTGTCTACTGTCACGGGAGGGTGGGAACTACCTGGTGCAGCAAGTTAGAAAATGAGAAGCAAGCTTGCCTGCCGTAATTTGATCAGATACCACGGGACTGCCGGAAAGTCTTGCGCATCACCAAATACTCGAGTGATCTGTGGGGGGCTGTGTGGGGGCCCCGCAACTAGGCTGTGGCAGAGCGCCCCTCCTGCCTCAGCCATCGTGTGTCTCAGTCTTCATGTTTCCCTCTGGCATCTCCTGGTCTCTGTCCTCATCTTATATACCATGTGTCCCTGAGGGGTGTCGCACCTGTGTCCGAGTCTGCTGTAAGGTGTTCAGTCTACCTCAAGGGGTCATCATGGTCAGCTCTGTCCCGTAGCAATCCTTTGGACGTCGCCACACACACTGGAATGTATATCTGCCCCTGGCTCTGCCTCCCCGTCAGTAACCTCCCGGCCCCATCTTCCCTGTAATCACCACGAACTCCTAGTGCAAATTGGATGCTGCTTTAAATGTGAAAACAATTGTTCAAAAGCTATAAAACCTGAATGAAAGCTAAAGCTGAATTTATAAGCCTTGTTGCGTATGAGCCAAAAGTGCAAAAAGCTCTATATAATGAACTAACCTGCCACTCGTATAAATATAAATATATATAAATATATTAAAATCAGACTGTTCTACAAAATTGTGTATTTGTATTTTTGTGTACGTACAATTTTCTGCTAAGCAGAAGGAGGATGTAGTATAGGATGCTGTGAGAAGAGATTTGGTTTAATCCTATTTCTTTGTTACTTATTTTTGTTAACATCAGATGCCTGTCTTTGTCTTACATGTGTATGACACTGTTTGGAAAGCTGCAGTATCTCTCTTCCTAAGTTCAGAGTCGGTTGGAGAATGAAATCTGGGCTTTAGAGAGCTGTCCAGGCCACCAAACTTGGGTAAGTGGACAGAGCTCGGCCTTGTACCGCCCAGGGGCCGTTGGTGGTCCTGAGGGGGACTGAGGGGGACTGAGGGGGGCAGGGCCTCTGGGAAGCAAAATCTCCTAGAAATCAGCTTCCAAAAGAAAAGTGTCAGCTCTCTCTACCAGACTCTCCACTAGGCCCACCGGGAGGGGACACAGGATGTCTCTGAACTGAGGGACAGGACCTCTTATCTCTGGGCCAGAAGTTTGCCCAGAAAGCAGCAGGGGGTCTGCCCGGCTGTCGTGCCAGCCTCTTGGCCATCCCTGGACTCCATGCCCCTCTTTGAGTAGTCGCTGCCTTTTTCAGATCAGGTTACCAAATACGCCTCCCGAGCTCTGCTGAGCTGCTGGCGCTTCTCCACGCAGACCTCCAGCCCAGCTCCCTGGACCGTCTCAGAACCCACCTTCCTGGTGCTAACACACACGAGGGGGGTAGAGTGGCTGCCAGTAATGGTCAGGAGTCTACCACCTGAGAGGCCGGGCCGGAAGACGAGCCCGTGCCCAGGGCAGTTGCCCCTTCCACGACCCCACTGCCCACCCACCTCTCCGCCCGCCACAGTCCCTCCTGACGTGACCCTTCCCTAGGGAGAGCGATACTGCACCTTCCTCTGTGGGACTCATATTTATAACAATGTGTAATGACTGTAGCAAGAAGCCCTTGTTTCTAGATGTAAATGGTCAAAGAAACAAGTGCTCTATTGTATTGATTAAAATAGTTCCAATGAGTCCTGTATCATTGTATCTCCTATTCTGGATTAGTGCCTTTTGGACAGTAGACTGTTCTGTAATTAAAATGTAGTATATACTGCTTTTTTGTACAGTTTTGTTTTAATAAAACTTTTTTTTAATTTGTGTTTATTTTAGTATTGTACCTATTAGAGAATAAAACGTATAACTGAACGACGCCTGGTTGGGATTTCTTTGGGAAGGAACATCCGTCTGGGAAGTGCCTGACACTGACGAGGGGCGGGAGCGTCGTTTTGAGCATCAGTCCCTTGTGCTTTAAAAAAGGATCAGTACACCCAGAGACCCGAAAGTGCGTGCAAAGGGTTAAGGAGGCAAACTACCAGGGTGAGAGGGAATGCTGGCTCTCAAGAACACCCCGAGTCCATCCCAGTCCACTTGTTTCGTGGTGTCCCCTCGCTGGGGGCACCAGCCTCCCAACTTTCCTTCTGACGTCCCACCATCTTCCCAGGATCCTAGCAGTTTCTCCACCTTGAACTGTGCTGAGCAGCGACACCACACACCTTTACTCCCCGCTCCTAGCCAGACCCTGAGCACCTCGTTTTCTTAAAAGAGCCATCTGTCCTGGGGCGTCCCCTTCAGCAGTCAAAATAAAAATGAAAGAAAGCCAAAGCTTTTGTTATTTGTTTCTTTAAAGGCATCCAATAGTTGGGATCAAATTCTTGAGCAGGACAAAGCACACGAGCTCCCCTCTCTCACCCAACAGACACATTGATTTACTTTCCCCTTCTCAAAGAAAACCCGAAATAAACGGTCTCTTTTCATTACACGTAGTTAGAGAAGACTGCAAAGTTTTCAGTCGCCCCCAAACCCTAAGCTGCCAGGGGAAGGAGGGGCGGAGATGAGAGGGAAGGGGCAAGGCAGGGCCAGCCCCTCCCCGTGCTCCTGTTTGGCCAGCATTGCTCCTCCTGATTCTGTCCTTCCTGCCCCCCTCCCCCACCCCCCGCCCGAAGTCTTCCCCACCTGTTTCCCCAACACCGCCCCTCCCCCTTCGTCTCTAAGTCCTCCAGACACACTTGCCCAGAGGCGACTTCCTCAACCCCTGCAGCCTCTGGGGCACAGGACAGGTGTGCAGATGTTCACTGAGTGACTGAGTGGGTGAGTGAATGAAGGAAATAAATGTGACAAATCGACCAGAGTCCATTTTGGGATCTGAGCGACCAGAAAGACCCCACAGCCTCATGCAGACAAATGAGACCTCATTGAGTTGCAAGAGAGTAAGTAGCAGCTCGGAAAATAAGATTTATCCTAGGAGCTAGATCAATTCTACATTCAGACTCCTGCCTCAGAGCAGGGCAGCTCCTGCCAGCCAAATTTCTGTCATTATTTGGCAGTGCTTATCTCTGAGAACAACTCTTGGGCACTTATGAATATAAACAAGTCCTGCTGAGATGTGCTCTGACTGATGGCCACCTCCAAAAAGCCCCTCCGAGTGGCTGCAGCCCTACATTTGCAAGTACATTTTATATCAGACGAAGGCCGAGTGATTCACTGACGCAGGGAAGGAAACAGCTTTACGCAGGGTCACCATCTGTGTGTCTTGCCGGTGCTGGGCTGTGCCCGTGACCACTAGTAGGCCCTGCCGGCAATCTCAGAGGAAGTTTGCTCACCCTCCCAGGTCAGAGGGGCTGGGCCCCAGTCCCTAGTGTTGTTGCAAACCCACAGACCTCGCTGGGCTACACAGCTGGGTGCCACGGCTTGAGGATGTCGGCCTAAACAATAAGCAGGCTCCAACAGCTAATGTCCCAGACGGTGGCCACTGCCCAAATCCTCCTCCCTTCCCCTAAAAACCTGTTGCAGAACCTTCAAGGATCGACTCACCCGTGCAGTAGTGGAAAGAAGCCCCCTGCTCCCCAGCTGGAGGGTCTTGCGTGAGGCCAATTGTGCAAATCGAGGTCGGTGGCAGAGCCATGTCCTGAGAGCTGGGACATCTCTACTCCAGAGAAGTGGCCTGTCCCCACCCCTCCACTCCAGGCAAGCTGTCCCTGAGTTAGCCCAGAAGCTCCCATTACCTTGGGTCTAAGGCCGCCAGAAAGCTGCTATTGGTTCTTGGCTCCTGTGAGACACCTCAACTTAGGGGTCTAAGACTGGCCACAAAACCAGTGGGGCCTCCCTGGTTCTTTAGCCCAAATCGCAGAGGTGCAGGGGCTGGGGAGGTGTGCTGGCGGCCTGCTGCTTCCTTGGACCTCCCTCTTCGGGGCTCCATCTTGAAAAGCCCCACCTCGATCAGTCAGAACAAGGCCACTCCTTGCCCTGCGGGATGGTTTCGAATGAGCCCAAACACTCCCACCTCAGGGGGGAGGGGAAAACCACCAGGCTCTGACATAGGCAAGAAATCATCTGATTTTATTTAGAAGCAGCAGGTCATATGATGGAAAGGTATATATGGTACAAAATTACAGAGGTTTAGTTCATTATACAATACAAATCATTAAGTCTTTACAATTCATTAGAGTCTTTGGATTTTTTTAACTCACATTTCACGTGTAGCTAATCAATATGCTCCCCCCCCAATCAGAGTCACTTCTTTATGTGTGAACCCATCATATTTACAGAACTCCACACACAGAGATGATGTTCCAAGACTCTCCCAACACAAGTAGTGTCAGCAACCCAGCAAAAGGCACGATGGATTTCTGAGAGAGATGTGTGGGGACAACCAAGTCAGTGTCTTGAGGATAAAATGCAGGCTCCACTCCCAGTCTCCAAGGTAAGGCACGACAGAGAGGTGGCCACCGTCTCAGGCACTGCCTGTCTGAGGCAGCCCTGGGAGCTGAGGGCACCATGAGATGCAGGCCCGCAGCAGGCCTGGGGTAAGGGGGGCTAATCTTAGCCAGGAAAATAAATACCATGGACTCCTTGTCAGTTTCACATACATGGAACTTTAAGCCAGGAGAAGAAAACGTAAGGAAGTAACGGGAGATCTGAATACCTAAGCCTTTCAGACCCTTCACAGCTCACTCTCTCCCTAGACACACCGCTGCCCACCCCGTGGATGGGGCCGGTGGTCACCATGAGCACACACAATGGGAGGCAGAGGCCAAGCGGGTCCCCGTCCAGTCTCTGCCTAGGGTGTTCGTGTGGCACCTACAGCCTCACCTGGCCCCAGCTTCTGAGTGGCCCAGCCCATTCCCTCCTGCTGCCGCAGTAAACCCCAGAGCATGGGGCCAGCTAGGAACTGAACCCCGAGTCTTAAAGCTCACACTTTCTTTCTAACATCAGGGCTGTTTGTTAGTGAGGCGAGAACGATGCTCAAGGGAGTCGAGCCCCTCCGGTCCCGACTCTCAGGCCCGCACCTTCAGCCCGGTACGTGCTAGGTTGCAGGCTGCCAGGGCTGCGGCTGCAGTGACCCCATCTACTGCACGGCCCCCCTTTTCCAGGTTCAAGTTAACATCAGTCTGCACCAAGAAGTGAGTGAAAACGGAAGACCGGGGAAGGAAAGACCGGGGCAGGCCGGGCTCCCTGCGCACGCGCATTGCTCCCTGAGCCACCCAGGAAGACAGGGACCATGCCAGAGTGATGGCCCCAGCGTCCTGGGTGCGCCCCAGGCAAGCCATCCACACACCGGCCCTGAAGGGATGTCCAGGTTGTGAAGCAAGTAAGACAGGGGGCCCGGGACTGCAAACCCTGCCCCCCGCCCCAAGGGCCCGGCGCAAACCGCCACGCCCCGAGCAGGAGAGCCGCACTGCGCCCACCGCGATGCTGGAGGTCGGGCGCCGGGGTGGCCACGTGCTGACCTCCCAGCACACGAACAGCTCGCCGAGAGCAGCAACGTGACAAACGTCTCCTCCCAGGGCAGCCCAAACACGCTCATTCGAAGAAAACCCCAGGCGAGCGGAGAGCTCCGCTCCTCCTAGAGGAACTGCTCCTCCGCCCCGCGGGCCTCGGGCCCCGACCCCGCCCCGCACGCACGGCTGAAGGCGGCCAAGCAACCGGCCAAGCAACCCGGCCAACCCGGGTCAGCTGCCGGCGAGTCCGATGGACGCCACGGGCCCCAAACACCGCTTCCCAGGAAATGGAGATGGTGGAAAAGGTCCACGGGGAGCGGGATGGGGGGCAGGACTGGTGCGAGAAGCTCAGGCACAGGAAACTGAGTTTGGGAGGAAAAGGTGGGCCCGAAACCTCTTCAGCTACCAGCGCTGGCCTGGGCGGACCTCCCGGGCTCTTCGCGTCCCTGAGAGCTCCAGCTAACAAGACCTGCTCCAGGCGCTAATCCCATCACAGTCCATCCCATCCTAATTAAACAATGACAGAGAGCACAACGCCGCTTGTCCCCAAGACGGTTCTGGAAGGTTGCTGCCAACATGTTACAGGGCACACTGGCTCCAACAAGTACTCGCGAAGTGAGGATCACAAACACCCAGCCGCCTTCCGCTCCCATCGCCCCCTCTCCACCGAGCCGGTGCCCGGCTTTCCGCCACCGGCAGCCACCTGGGGCTCGGAGCAAGAGCTGCTCTGCCCAGAGGAAGGGGTGGCGCTGGTCCCAGCAATGGCCGCAGGTGACGGTGACACAGAAAACTCTTAACACGACTGTGCTGGCAAAGTCACAACAGGAGCACAAAACTGAGTGCTGTATTCGGGGACACAAGCCCAGCAGGTGCTCCCCCAAATGCAGCTGCAGACAGGAAGGACGAAGCAGTCCCCAGAGACCCGGGGCACCCAGCAGGCCCCCGCCGCCCTGGGGAAGGAGACGAGTCCCTGGCCCACCCTCTCCGAGGGCAAACCCAGCCGCCAGGACTAGAAAAGCAGGACACCTACCTCCCAGGCCAAGGGTGCCATGCGGGCGGGGACAGGACGCTGGAGGCGGTTGCCACCGGGGGAGCTGACCGCTCGGAGCCCCCACCAGGGGACCTGGGCCAGGGAAAGCCAGCCAGACATCGCTGGGGGCAGGGGCAGCAGGTTGTCCTTAAGGGAGCCGGGGTTAGATCACTAAAACCTGGGTGTGGGCGTGAACTCCCCGTCTGGGGGCGGAGCCGGGCTGCGGCCAGGTGCATCAAGGGGGGACTGGCAGTCGCCAGCTGGTGCTTCACAGACAACGCAAAGTGCCCAGGCTGGGAGTCAGAAGCTGGAATTTCTGTAACCTGGAAAAAAAATCACTGAACTTTCCTTGGTTTTAGCTCATTCCCTGTGAGAAGATCCCTTCCAGTTCTAAAACTATGAATGTGCACTGAGATAAAGCTATTTAAGGAGCTTCTGAACTTCTGGCCCTGTCTTCCCTTCCGTTAAAATGGGGGAGGAAGTGATAGTGTGGCAGCTCTCGACCAGCTGATGTCTTATCAAGGGCCAGCAGACCCCAGGCTGAGATGGGGGCCCGGCCCAGCACTAGCCAGCTGAGAGCAATTCCATTTCATTCTGCAGTTTATCCAACTGCGGGCACCACGGGAAGGGCGGGAGAGGCAGCTTCACCTGGCCCACAGCAGCCGGCTGGGCCGGCCATCACCATGTGCATTCACTAGGAGCTCATTAACCCTTGGCCCCTTCCCTGTGGGTCTACGTATGCGGTAGCTGTGCCCCATGGGTGCCCGTCAGGGCTCTGCCCCCTCCCGACAGCCTGCCACGACTCGTGAGGGGCTTCAAATCCCTAGAGAACCACGGATTTTTCAAAAACAGAGTCTGGATGTTGTTTTTAGAGTCTAAACATGAGAACCAAAAACATGCGCCAAGATGGCTGAGTGCAAACCCCAACACGAGGCGCTCGCGATGACAGGCAAGGGAGGCAGCTGACGTTCGGCACCAGGTCCCTGGGTTCCTGCTTTAGGAAGGACCAGGAGCACCGGCTCTCGCTCAGAGGTTCCCTGGCCCTGGAGGCCCCGCTTTGCCTCCCCCAGGCCCCGCTCCCCCCTGGTCTGCAAGGCTCCTGTCCTCTTTGTGCTTCCACACACGCCCTCCCAATGAGCCCAGCAGGACAGGGCTGCGGGACCAGAGGTGTCCTGGCAGGAGGTGGACGATGTTCGGGGGTGTTTCGGGCTGCCCAGGCTGGGCCTGGTTTGTGGTTCTGCAAGGGCCCAGCCCCAGGGATGGTGGACGAGCACTCCCTCTGCAGATCCAGGCTGAGGCGTCAGGGTATAGAACTACCAAGAAGTTAAGCTGGTCTAAGGACCTTCCCAGAAACCAAAATTGCACCAAATAAGGTTGTGATGCCCCTGAATGACTTTGTCATTGACTGCAGAAGCACGACATAATTCTCTAAGTTTTTGCTGTCATCTTATTAGAGTAAGGCCACTTGTGTATCTGCATTAAAGGAACATAAGGAGGGAGGGTCATCCTCTGGCCTCTCGGGGAACCCCGGCCCGAGGCAGAAGGCTGGCAGCTCCCAAGGGGCCACAGAGGCTGGCAATGTGCAAGGCAGGCCCTGGGTACCTGCACCTGGGTGGACGATTGTGGCTCGCAAATTATTTCGGGTTTCGAAAAAATAAATATAAATAAATATATTCCAAGTACTCTGTGTAGGGAATAAACGGCAGAGAGAAAAACTTTCTAGGTATAAAGATGCTAAAACACCCACAGAAAAATCTCTAAGAAACTCCGTGGAAAGGAAGAAGGAAGAGTGGGAGGGGCGGGCCCAGCAGCCCTCTCTGGGGCACACCGGACCTTGTCCCAGAAGCCCCAGCCGGCCAGCCAGAGGCACCTTCGGGAGCATGTTACTTGGTGTGGGGGATTCGGGGACGAGAGCGTACGTGGAGCCTGAGGAGCAAGCCAGCACCTGGGGCGGGTGGGCTGGGGCACCAGCCCTGGGGGCAGAGGGAGATGCCCCGCTCCTGGGGGGAGGAAAGGCACTAGTTATGATTATTCTTTAAATTAAGAGATTAATGGGGTCACTAGAACAGAAAAAACAGCAACAACAGCCCCAGGTGGAGAGAGCCCCAGGCTTGGGACCTCGCTCTCCACAACCCAGGATGGCACTAAGCTCCTAGAACCTTCGACTCCACTATGCTGCGGAGAGAGAGGCCTCCTCGTGCTCTGGGTAGAGGAAGAAACAAAGCTTCTAGAGTTCTGGGAGAAACAGGGAGGTCACCAGCCCTGCATCGTCGTGCAAAAGCCTTCACTGCCTGCGCCTCCAAGGAAGGGCGTTTGAGGTGACACGGCCCCTCGGCTCCTGCGGTCAGTGTCCACCTGGGAGGGCGCCGGCTCAGCTGGCCCAGGATTTCCGGTTCTCGGGGTTCTTGTGGCTCCTGTCGGCCCCCAGCGCCGTGGTGCCCTCGGCCTTGGCCAGAGCCGCAGTCAGGGAGGCCAGGTTGGTGGCGGAGCCAGAGAAGGCGCTGCTCCTGCGGGGCTCAGGGGTCCCCTGAAGCCTGAGCCCCGCACTGCGTCGCCGGCCTGCACCTGCCGCCCTTCGAACCCGGCCTGGCCTCACCAGCAGCCCGTAGCCGGG
>NW_011889010.1:205481-207947 GCF_000151845.1 Pteropus vampyrus
CAGTCCCTCAGTCCTGGGGCTTCACCGTCACACTTTTCCTGACTCTACTACTTCTCACCACCTCCGTGTCACCACTCACCCCAGCCACGACATCTGCAACAGCCTCCTACGTGGCCTTCTCTCTCCTCACCCCAATTCTATTCTCCTTAAAAAGACATCTTTTTAAACTCTCCAATGGTTTCCTGCTATACTTCGCCCTTTGTGACCCGGCCACTGTGCTTCTCCAGCCTCCTGCTGACCTTTGGGCTGCCCCTCAAATACAGCAAGCTTGTTCCTGTGCGAAGCTTGTACCCAAAGTGTGCCCTCGGCCTGCGATGCTGTCCCCAGCCCAACTTCCTCCTCTACAGCACTCACACCTCTGCTTCCCTCAGTACGATTTAAAATACTTCTCACCTACCATCCTCTATCTGCTTAGCCTGTTTTATTTTCTTCACAGCTTATTGCTCTCAAATTTATTTGTTTCTTTGTTTACTTGGCAAGTTTCTCCCTCTAAAATAAAAGTCCAGTGAAACCAGGGGCTTTGTTTTGTTCATCCGAATCCAGGACAGTGACTGGAACACAGCAGGTGCTTAGTATTTATTTGTTGAATAAATTCATCTATTTGCTAATCTCCCTCTGATTCCTGAATTCAATTGCAAATATATTCTTTCCCATTTACCCTTCACATTTCAGCAGGAATGGAGTTTAAAAAATATTCCAGCCTGTGATACATTAATCTTCTAGATCCACCGAATTACAACATTCTTTGCCAAAATTATTTTTAAAGACAGTGAGTGACTTCACAGCTCAGCTGAGGGGCCCCGAGACAGAGTCCGTGTGGGGCAGGCCTCGGGTTTCCCTGTGCAAACACCGGCTCCACCGTCCAATGACAGCCCCTCCATGCTGGTTCTCTACAACTTGGCTCCATCCTCACAGCTCTGCCCACCAGGCCACACACGAGCTGCCCTAAAACCCGTCTCCACAGCTCCCAGCCCTCACCTCAGAGAGGCTGGGTGGGAAGGGAGAATGGAAGTCAGTCTGGCAGTCCTCAAAATGTTCAACATAGAGCTAACTCCTGGGTATCGACTCAAGAGAAAGGAAAAAGTGTGTCCACACAAAAACTGAGGCACAAACAGCACATACACAATGGGGTATCACTCGGCCCAGCAAGGAGTAACACACGCTACAACTGGATGAGCCGTGGGAACACCATGCTCAGCGACGCAAGCCAGATGCAAAAGCCCACGTTGTAGCGTTCCACTTATATGAAAGTCCAGATTAGGATATTTCATATAAATTTAAAGAGACAAAAAGTAAATTAATGGTTACCTAGGGCTTCAAGAGGGGAAGTGTCTTACTAATGGACATGTGGTTTCTTTTTGGGGTGGTAAACCTATTCTAAAATTAGATTATGGAAATAGTTACACAATTCTGTAAATATACTAAAAACCACCGTATACTGTAAACGGGTGGATTTTATGTAAATTGCATCACAATAAAACTGTTTAAAAAGGAAATCTGAAGGACAATTTCCTTAAGTCCTGTCCTCAGTTTTTCTGAAAATGATGCTCTATTTGCTTTAAGCTGTACCATTCTAGAATGAGGCTTCAAAGACTTGCAAGCCTGCGATGGATCTTAGATCACCCTATTGTCTGATCTCAGCCTATGCGCCAAGGAGCCTTGGGATGTCTTAGTAACAACTGAACATCCACACAGGCTCAGTGCCTGTAACCCGAGCAAACGCAGCAGATACAGCTACTATTATAGTTCAAATGCAAATGCTTCTGTGACTAAAAAAGGAATAATGGCATTTAAATTCATTACCAAATTTATAGTAGCTTTCAATTAATGTCTTAGGTTTCTGAGAAATTTCTGGAGGTTAAAAAAAGAGAACCTAACTCTCAAAACACTTAAGAAAAGCTTATCTAATGAAAATTTCTGATTCTGAAAAGTGGCGACTCAGAGACTCAGAGACATGTCCGAGGGCACACGGCAAGCTTTTGGCAGCACCACAGGTGGGGCCAGCACTTTCCCACCAGACCACAGTGAGCACGTCCAGTGTCAGGAACCTGTCCCGAACAAGCCACACTCACCTGAAGGTGAATCCAGCTCCACTCCAACCCACGTGCCCTCCTGGAAGTCGGTGGGCCCGATGTATCTCACAATGCCCACTTTGTTGGTGCCCACGATAACGTGTTCTCCTTCTCTGAGCCACTCTGGGACCTCACTGGCTTCTTCGGAATCAGAGGAGACTTCCAGCTTCTCCAGAGCCTGTCCCTGTCCTCCGGAGCTGCCATCGCCTGGCCCTCCTGAGGCCAGCGGGTCCTCAGTGGCACCAGAGGGGCAGCCAGGGTCCCCGCCGAGCATGCGCGTGAACGACTTCAGCTCCGAGGTTCGCACCTTGCGGATTCTGAATGGAGATGCTGGTGCAGGCGACTGAGACAGCAGGTCAGGAGGCAACTGTGGTTTGGAGACATCCAGCTCTAA